>NW_026644645.1:0-366590 GCF_030020395.1 Manis pentadactyla
GTCTTCTCTGTGTTGTACAGTACTCTCCCCATGCACAACCGGACCCCACGCATTATACATGCTAATCCTAAGGCCCCCATTCTTTCTCCCCACACTTATCCCTTCCTTCAGACTCACCCTGCCGAGTCCATTTCCCTTTCGTAACTCTTTCAGCAACTCTCGGATTCTGTGTGTCTGCTGCTATTTTTTTCCTTCAGTTTTTTTTGTTGTTATAGTCCACACATGAGTGAAATCACTTGGTACTTCTCTTTCTAAGCATGACCTATTTCTCTGAACATACTACCGTCTAGCTCCATCCACGTAATTGCAAATGGTAGTATTTGTTATCTCCTTAAGGCTGCTTACTGCACTTTTTAAACTGGATTTCATTCTTCCTTTTTGTTTGTACTTTAGCTATGTTATTCACCATTCAACTCCTGGTTAATGAACAATAGCTTTGTGTCAATTGATGTGTATCTGTATGTATCTATCTAACGGTCTGTCTGTCTATCTATGTATCTATGTATATATGTATCTATCTATCTATCTATCTGCCTATCATCTATCTATGATGTCTATCATCTAATAATCTACGTACCTCTCTATCTATCTTTCATCTGTCGTCTGTTGTACCTATCTATCAATGAATCAATCATCTTTTTGTCTGCCCATCTATCCTTCTGTACAGAACAGTTAGCAACATAGGCCTATGTCTCTTCCCTACATTATGCTTCCAGAAATCTTGCAAGGTAACTAAGCCATAAGGAGAGCACTGTGTTCACCAATACACATTCAGGTAGGGTCAGCCGCGTGTGCTTACAAAACCAGTAAATGGAGGTGAAAGGACTTGAAACCGTATCTCTGTCCTCTGTCCTCTTATACTTCCTGATCGCTTGGTGACTTTATGTAACCACATTCAGGGAGTAAGTGATCCCTGAAGACAACAAGTATCCTTCGTCTGGGCCTATTGTCGAAAGAAAAGTGTGCTTGTTTCTTTGCACACCTCCATGTTTGAGAGGACAACGGCAAGATCACTGCTGATTGGTGGAGCCACAAATATAAAGGAACACCTATTCTGGGACAGGAGCAGTTGGGAACAAAGAGTGTGTTGTGGAGTGAAGTGTTTATTTGAGGGTCCAACCTTCCTTCTTAGGTGGGTTATTCCTTCTTACATTCGTGAACATCATAAACAAGCAATGATTTTAAAAGCCCAGACACATATTATTACAGCAATTCATTTCTTGAGGTGAGAGGAAATGAGAGGAAGTTACTGCACCACTAAATCTATGCCTAAGCACTGCTGAAACCAAACAAAAAGAATTCACGGTGGCTAGGTAGGGACTATTTTCTACTGACTCCCTCTGGGGACTCAAACAGACTCCATTAGTTTGTTTGTTTCTCAGTTTCACTTGTATAGGGTACCTGTCCCCGCCCCTTCAGCTTTTAGTTTGTCTGTGTCCTTGAATCTCATGTGAGTCTCCAGAAAGGGAGCATGGAGTTTGGTCTTGAGTTTTCATCAGTTCTTCTAACCCTGTGTCTTTTGGATTGGAGCACTCAAGCCTGTACTTTTATTCTGATATTTGAGAGCTGTGCTCTTAATGCAATTTGAAATTTTTTTTGTTCTTCTCATTAATATACAATCACATGCAGAACATTATGTTTTCTAGTCTATCCCCTTCACCAAGTACCCCCCAAATCCCCAGTTAGAGTCTCTGTCCTTCAGCATGTACTAGGATGCTGTAGAATCACTACATGTCTTCTCTGTGTTGTACAGCCCTTCCATGAGACCCCACAATACCAATTATACATGCTAATCCTAATGACTCGCATCTCTTCTTTCCCCACCCTTATTACCCCCTTCTCCACAAACCCTACCCAGTCCCTTTCTCTCTTGGTAACTGTTAGTCCACTCTCTGTTTCTGTAAGTCTGCTGCTGTCTTTTCCTTCAGTTTTTCTTTGTTATCATACCCCACACATGACTGAAAATCATTTGGTACATGTACTTCTCAGTTGGCCTATTTGACTGAGCATAATTACCCCTCTAGCTCCATCCACGTTATTGCAAATGATAGGATTTGTTTTCTTCTTATGGCTGCTTATGGCACTTTTTAACTGGATTTTCATTTTTCTTTTTTGTTTGTAGTTTCGCTATGTGCTTTCACCATTGCTCTCCTGGTTATGAGCAGTAGCTTTGTGTTAATCGATATAGTACCTATATCTATCTATCTGTCTGTCTATCTATTTATCAATCAATCAATCAATCAATCATCTTTTGTCTTCAAATCTGTCCTTTTGTACAGAACAGTTAACCATATATCCTCATATCACTTTTCTACACTATGCTTCCAAAAATCCTGCAAAGTGTCTAGGCTGTAGAGAGAGCACTGGGTTCACCGAGACACTTGCAGTTCGAGTCGGCCGCGTGTACCTACAAAACCAGGAAATGGTTTTTGCCGGGACTTGAACCCTTGTCTCTATCCTCTGTCCTCCTTCATCTCCTTCTAAATGGCTGTCTGTATGTCGCCACATTCATTGACTCAGTGCTCCCTGAAGACCACAAGTATCATTTCCTCTGGGCCTGTTGTCGACAGAAAAGTAAACTTGTTGCTTTGCTCACCACCATGTTTGAAGGACATCAGCGTGATCACCGCCGCGAGATAGGACGAGGGTCAAATAAAAAGGGAACACCAATTTCTAGACAGGAGCAGTTGGGAGCTAAGATTGTATTGTGGGGAGTGACGTGTTTATTTGAGTGTCCAAACTTCCCCTCTTTAGGTTGGTTATTAGATTCTTCACATTCGTGAACATCAGAAAACCCATTGATTTCAAAGGCCCAGATGGTTATTATTACAGCAAATCAGTTGTTGAGGTGAGAGAAAATGAGAACTATGTTGCTGCACCACTAAATCCATGGCTGGAACTGCTGAAACCAAACAAAAAGAATTCACGGTGGCCAGATAGGTCTATTTTTCTGCTGACTGTCTCTGGGGACTCAAACAGAATCCATTTGTTTGAATGTTTGATTTTCAGTTTCACTCGTGTAGGGTACTTGTCCACACACCTTCGGCTTGTAGTTTGTCTGTGTCCTTCTATCTCAAGATGAGTCTCCTGTAAGTAAGCACGTAGGGTGTCTTGAGTTTTTCATCCCTTCTTTCAACCGAGTGTCTTTTGTTTGCAGCACTCACTGCCTGACCTTTTATTCTGATGATTCTGAGCTGTGCACCTTATTGCACTTAAAGAATTTTTTTTTATCATTAATCTACAATCACGTGAAGAACATTATGTTTACTATGCTCTCCCCTTCACCATGTCGCCCCGAAAAATCTCTTCTGTCACTGTCGATCAGCGTAGTTGGATGCTGTAGACCCCTTCACGATATCCCCACCCACAAACCACATTATAGTCGCTGTCCATCAGTGAGTAGTATGACGCTTTATGATCTCTACTAGTCTTCTCTGTGGTTGTACAGTACTCCCCATGCACACCGGACCCCCACGCATTACACATGCTAATCCTAAGGCCCCCATTCTTTCTCCCCCACACTTATCCCTTCCTTCAGACTCACCCTGCGAGTCCATTTCCCTTTCGTAACTTTTCAGGCAACTCTCGGATTCTGTGTGTCTGCTGCTATTTTTTTCCTTCAGTTTTTTTTGTTGTTATAGTCCACCACATGAGTGAAATCACTTGGTACTTCTCTTTCTAAGCATGACCTATTTCTCTGAACATACTACCGTCTAGCTCCATCCACGTAATTGCAAATGGTAGTATTTGTTATCTCCTTAAGGCTGCTTACTGCACTTTTTAAACTGGATTTCATTCTTCCTTTTTGTTTGTACTTTAGCTATGTTATTCACCATTCAACTCCTGGTTATGAACAATAGCTTTGTGTCAATTGATGTGTATCTGTATGTATCTATCTAACGGTCTGTCTGTCTATCTATGTATCTATTGTATATATGTATCTATCTATCTATCTATCTATCTGCCTATCATCTATCTATGATGTCTATCATCTAATAATCTACGTACCTCTCTATCTATCTTTCATCTGTCGTCTGTGTACCTATCTATCAATGAATCAATCATCTTTTTGTCGTGCCCATCTATCCTTCTGTACAGAACAGTTAGCAACATAGCCTATGTCTCTTCCCTACATTATGCTTCCAGAAATCTTGCAAGGTAACTAAGCCATAAGGAGAGCACTGTGTTCACCAATACACATTCAGAGTAGGGTCAGCCGCGTGTGCTTACAAAACCAGTAAATGGAGGTGAAAGGACTTGAAACCGTATCTCTGTCCTCTGTCCTCTTATACTTCCTGATCGCTTGGTGACTTTATTTAACCACATTCAGGGAGTAAGTGATCCCTGAAGACACAAGGTATCCTTCGTCTGGGCCTATTGTCGAAAGAAAAGTGTGCTTGTTTCTTTGCACACCTCCATGTTTGAGGGGACAACGGCAAGATCACTGCTGATTGGTGGAGCCACAAATATAAGGAACACCTATTTCTGGACAGGAGCAGTTGGGAACAAAGAGTGTGTTGTGAGAGTGAAGTGTTTATTTGAGGGTCCAACCTTCCTTCTTTAGGTGGTTATTCCTTCTTTACATTCGTGAACATCATAAAAAGCAATGAGTTTTACAAAGCCCAGACACATATTATTACCAGCAATTCATTCTCTTGAGGTGAGAGGAAATGAGAAGGAAGTTACTGCAACCACTAAATCTATGCCTAAGCACTGCCTGAAACCAAAACAAAAAGAATTCACGGTGGCTAGGTAGGACTATTTTCGTACTGACTCCCTCTGGGGACTCAAACAGACTCCATTAGTTTGTTTGTTTCTCAGTTTCACTTGTATAGGGTACCTGTCCCCGCCCCTTCAGCTTTTAGGTTTGTCTGTGTCCTTGAATCTCATGTGAGTCTCGCAGAAAAGGGAGCATGGAGTTGGGTCTTGAGTTTTCATCAGTTCTTCTAACCCTGTGTCTTTTGATTGGAGCACTCAAAGCCTGTACTTTTATTCTGATATTTGAGAGCTGTGCTCTTAATGCAATTTGAAATTTTTTTTGTTCTCATTAATATACAATCACATGCAGAACATTATGTTTTTCTAGTCTATCCCCCTTCACCAAGTACCCCCCAAATCCCAGTTACAGTCTCTGTCCTTCAGCATGTACTAGGATGCTGTAGAATCACTACATGTCTTCTCTGTGTTGTACAGCCCCTTCCCATGAGACCCCCACAATACCAATTATACATGCTAATCCTAATGACCGCATTCTTTTTTCCCCGCCCTTATTACCCCCTTCCCACAAACCCTACCCAGGTCCCTTTCTCTTTGGTAACTGTTAGTCCACTCTCTGTTTCTGTAAGTCTGGCTGCTGTCTTTTCCTTCAGTTTTTCTTTGTTATCATACCCCCACACATGACTGAAATCATTTGGTACATGTACTTCTCAGTTGGCCTATTTGACTGAGCATAATACCCTCTAGCTCCATCCACGTTATTGCAAATGAAGAGGATTTGTTTTCTTCTTATGGCTGCTTATGGCACTTTTTAAACTGGATTTCATTTTTCTTTTGTGTTTGTAGTTTCGCTATGTGCTTTCACCATTGCTCTCCTGGTTATGAGCAGTAGCTTTGTGTTAATCGATATGTACCTATATCTATCCTATCTGTCTGTCTATCTATTTATCAATCAATCAATCAATCATCCTTTTGTCTTCAAATCTGTCCTTTTGTACAGAACAGTTAACCATATATCTCCTATATCACTTTTCTACACTATGCTTCCAAAAATCCTGCAAAGTGTCTAGGCTGTAGAGAGAGCACTGGGTTCACCGAGACACTTGGCAGTTCGAGTCGGCCGCGTGTTACCTACAAAACCAGGAAATGGTTTTGCCGGGACTTGAACCTTGTCTCTATCCTCTGTCCTCCCTTCATCTCCTTCTAAATGGCTGTCTGTATTTCGCCACAATTCATTGACTCAGTGCTCCCTGAAGACCCACAAGTATCATTCCTCTGGGCCTGTTGTCGACAGAAAAGTAAACTTGTTGCTTTGCTCACCACCATGTTTGAAGGACATCAGCGTGATCACCGCCGATAGGACGGAAGGGGTCAAATAAAAAGGAACACCAATTTCTAGACAGGAGCAGTTGGGAGCTAAGATTGTATTGTGGAGTGACGTGTTTATTTGAGTGTCCAAACTTCCCTCTTTAGGTGGTTATTAGATCTTCACATTCGGTGAACATCAGAAAACCCATTGATTTCAAAGGCCCAGATGGTTATTATTACAGCAAAATCAGTTGTTGAGGTGAGAGAAAATGAGAACTATGTTGCTGCACCACTAATCCATGGCTGGGAACTGCTGAAACCAAAACAAAAAGAATTCACGGTGGCCAGATAGGTCTATTTTCTGATGACTGTCTCTGTGGGACTCAAACAGAATCCATTTGTTTGAATGTTTGATTTTCAGTTTCACTCGTGTAGGGTACTTGTCCACACACCTTCGGCTTGTAGTTTGTCTGTGTCCTTCTATCTCAAGTGAGTCTCCTGTAAGTAAGCACGTAGGTGTCTTGAGTTTTCATCCCTTCTTTTCAACCGAGTGTCTTTTGTTTGCAGCACTCACTGCCTGACCTTTTATTCTGATGATTCTGAGCTGTGCACTTATTGCACTTAAAGAATTTTTTTTATCATTAATCTACAATCACGGTGAAGAACATTATGTTTACTATGCTCTCCCCTTCACCATGTCGCCCCGAAAAATCTCTTCTGTCACTGTCGATCAGCGTAGTTGGATGCTGTAGACCCCTTCACGATTGTCCCCACCCCACAAACCACTTATAGTCGCTGTCCATCAGTGAGTAGTATGACGCTTTAATGATCTCTACTAGTCTTCTCTGTGTTGTACAGTACTCCCCCATGCACACCGGACCCATACGCATTATACATGCTAATCCTAAGGCCCCCATTCTTTCTCCCCACACTTATCCCTTCCTTCAGACTCACCCTGCCGAGTCCATTTCCCCTTTCGTACTTTTCAGCAACTCTCGGATTCTGTGTGTCTGCTGCTATTTTTTTCCTTCAGTTTTTTTTGTTGTTATAGTCCACACATGAGTGAAATCACTTGGTACTTCTCTTTCTAAGCATGACCTATTTCTCTGAACATACTACCGTCTAGCTCCATCCACGTAAATGCAAATGGTAGTATTTGTTATCTTCCTAAAGGCTGCTTACTGCACTTTTTTAAACTGGATTTCATCTCTCCTTGTTTGTTTGCTACTTTAGCTATGTTATTCACCATTCAACTCCCTGGTTATGAACAATAGCTTTGTGTCAATTGATGTGTATCTGTAGTGTATTCTATCTAACGGTCTGTCTGTCTATCTATGTATCTATGTATATATGTATCTATCTATCTATCTATCTGCCTATCATCTATCTATGATGTCTATCATCTAATAATCTAACGTACCTCTCTATCTATCTTTCATCTGTCGTCTGTGTACCTATCTATCAATGAATCAATCATCTTTTTGTCTGCCCATCTATC
Source organism: Manis pentadactyla (assembly GCF_030020395.1). Classification (NCBI taxonomy): domain Eukaryota; kingdom Metazoa; phylum Chordata; class Mammalia; order Pholidota; family Manidae; genus Manis; species Manis pentadactyla. The sequence goes on from NW_026644645.1 coordinate 7,523, forward strand.
CTTCTGTACAGAACAGTTAGCAACATAGCCTATGTCTCTCCCTACATTATGCTTCCAGAAATCTTGCAAGGTAACTAAGCCATAAGGAGAGCACTGTGTTCACCAATACACATTCAGGTAGGGTCAGCCGCGTGTGCTTACAAAACCAGTAAATGGAGGTGAAAGGGACTTGAAACCGTATCTCTGTCCTCTGTCCTCTTATACTTCCTGATCGCTTGGTGACTTTATTTAACCACATTCAGGGAGTAAGTGATCCCTGAAGACAACAAGTATCCTTCGTCTGGGCCTATTGTCGAAAGAAAAAGTGCTGCTTGTTTCTTTGCACACCTCCATGTTTGAGGGGACAACGGCAAGATCACTGCTGATTGGTGGAGCCACAAATATAAAGGAACACCTATTTCTGGACAGGAGCAGTTGGGAACAAAGAGTGTGTTGTGGAGTGAAGTGTTTATTTGAGGGTCCAACCTCTCCTTCTTTAGGTGGTTATTCCTTCTTTACATTCGTGAACATCATAAAAAGCAATGATTTTAAAAGCCCAGACACATATTATTACAGCAATTCATTTCTTGAGGTGAGAGGAAATGAGAAGGACAGTTACTGCACCACTAAATCTATGCCTAAGCACTGCTGAAACCAAACAAAAAGAATTCACGCGTGGCTAGGTAGGACTATTTTCCTACTGACTCCCCTCTGGGGACTCAAAACAGACTCCATTAGTTTGTTTGTTTCTCAGTTTCACTTGTATAGGGTACCTGTCCCCGCCCCTTCAGCTGTTTAGTTTGTCTGTGTCCTTGAATCTCATGTGAGTCTCCAGAAAGGGAGCATGGAGTTGGTCTTGAGTTTTCATCAGTTCTTCTAACCCTGTGTCTTTTGATTGGAGCACTCAAAGCCTGTACTTTTATTCTGATATTTGAGAGCCTGTGCTCTTAATGCAATTTGAAATTTTTTTTTGTTCTCATTAATATACAATCACATGCACGAACATTATGTTTTCTAGTCTATCCCCTTCACCAAGTACCCCCCCAAATCCCAGTTACAGTCTCTGTCCTTCAGCATGTACTAGGATGCTGTAGAATCACTACATGTCTTCTCTGTGTTGTACAGCCCTTCCCATGAGACCCCACAATACCAATTATACATGCTAATCCTAATGACCGCATTCTTTTTCCCCGCCCTTATTACCCCCTTCCCACAAACCCTACCCAGTCCCTTTCTCTCTTGGTAACCTGTTAGTCCACTCTCTGTTTCTGTAAGTCTGCTGCTGTCTTTTCCTTCAGTTTTTCTTTGTTATCATACCCCACACATGACTGAAATCATTTGGTACATGTACTTCTCAGTTGGCCTATTTGACTGAGCATAATACCCTCTAGCTCCATCCACGTTATTGCAAATGATAGGATTTGTTTTTCTTCTTAATGGCTGCTTATGGCACTTTTTTAAACTGGATTTCATTTTTCTTTTTTGTTTGTAGTTTCGCTATGTGCTTTCGACCATTGCTCTCCTGGTTATGAGCAGTAGCTTTGTGTTAATCGAATATGTACCTATATCTATCTATCTGTCTGCTCTAGTCTATTTATCCAATCAATCAATCAATCATCCTTTTGTCTTCAAATCTGTCCTTTTGTACCAGAACAGTTAACCATATATCCTATATCACTTTTCTACACTATGCTTCCAAAAATCCTGCAAAGTATCTAGGCTGTAGAGAGAGCACTGGGTTCACCGAGACACTTGCAGTTCGAGTCGGCCGCGTGTACCTACAAAACCAGGAAATGGTTTTGCCGGACTTGAACCGTGTCTCTATCCTCTGTCCTCCTTCATCTCCTTCTAAATGGCTGGTCTGTATTTCGCCCACATTCATTGACTCTCAGTGCTCCCTGAAGACCACAAGTATCATTCCTCTGGGCCTGTTGTCGACAGACAAAGTAAAACTTGTTGCTTTGCTCACCACCATGTTTGAAGGACCATCAGCGTGATCACCGCCGATAGGACGGAGGGTCAAATAAAGAAGGAACACCAATTTCTAGACAGGAGCAGTTGGGAGCTAAGATTGTATTGTGGAGTGACGTGTTTATTTGAGTGTCCAAACTTCCCTCTTTAGGTGGTTATTAGATCTTCACATTCGTGAACATCAGAAAACCCATTGATTTCAAAGGCCCAGATGGTTATTATTACAGCAAATCAGTTGTTGAGGTGAGAGAAAATGAGAACTATGTTGCTGCACCACTAAATCCATGGCTGGGAACTGCTGAAACCAAACAAAAAGAATTCACGGTGGCCAGATAGGGTCTATTTTCTGCTGACTGTCTCTGGGGACTCAAACAGAATCCATTTGTTTGAATGTTTGATTTTCAGTTTCACTCGTGTAGGGGTACTTGTCCCACACACCTTCGGCTTGTAGTTTGTCTGTGTCCTTCTATCTCAAGTGAGTCTCCTGTAAGTAAGCACGTAGGTGTCTTGAGTTTTCATCCCTTCTTTCAACCGAGTGTCTTTTGTTTGCAGCACTCACTGCCTGACCTTTTATTCTGACTGATTCTGAGCTGTGCACTTATTGCACTTAAAGAATTCTTTTTTATCATTAATCTACAATCACGTGAAGAACATTATGTTTACTATGCTCTCCCGCTTCACCATGTCGCCCCGAAAAATCTCTTCTGTCACTGTCGATCAGCGTAGTTGGATGCTGCTAGACCCCTTCACGATGTCCCCCACCCACAAACCACATTATAGTCGCTGTCCATTCAGTGAGTAGTATGACCGCTTTTATGATCTCTACTAGTCTTCTCTGTGTTGTACAGTACTCCCCCATGCACACCAGGACCCCACGCATTACACATGCTAATCCTAAGGCCCCCATTCTCTTCTCCCCCACACTTATCCCTTCCTTCAGACTCACCCTGCCGAGTCCATTTCCCTTTCGTAACTTTTCAGCAACTCTCGGATTCTGTGTGTCTGCTGCTATTTTTTTCCTTCAGTTTTTTTTGTTGTTATAGTCCACACATGAGTGAAATCACTTTGGTACTTCTCTTCTCTAAGCATGACCTATTTCTCTGAACATACTACCGTCTAGCTCCATCCACGTAATTGCAAATGGTAGTATTTGTTATCTCCTTAAGGCTGCTTACTGCACTTTTTAAACTGGATTTCATTCTTCCTTTTTGTTTGTACCTTTAGCTATGTTATTCACCATTCAACTCCTGGTTATGAACAACTAGCTTTGTGTCAATTGATGTGTATCTGTATGTATCTATCTAACGGTCTGTCTGTCTATCTATGTATCTATGTATATATGTATCTATCTATCTATCTATCTGCCTATCATCTATCTATGATGTCTATCATCTAATAATCTACGTACCTCTCTATCTATCTTTCATCTGTCGTCTGTGTACCTATCTATCAATGAATCAATCATCTTTTTGTCTGCCCATCTATCCTTCTGTACAGAACAGTTAGCAACATAGCCTATGTCTCTTCCCTACATTATGCTTCCAGAAATCTTGCAAGGTAACTAAGCCATAAGGAGAGCACTGTGTTCACCAATACACATTCAGGTAGGGTCAGCCGCGTGTGCTTACAAAACCAGTAAATGGAGGTGAAAGGACTTGAAAACCGTATCTCTGTCCTCTGTCCTCTTATACTTCCTGATCGCTTGGTGACTTTATTTAACCACATTCAGGGAGTAAGTGATCCCTGAAGACACACAAGTATCCCTTCGTCTGGGCCTATTGTCGAAGAAAAGTGTGCTTGTTTCTTTGCACACCTCCATGTTTGAGGGACAACGGCAAGATCACTGCTGATTGGTGGAGCCACAAATATAAAGGAACACCTATTTCTGGACAGGAGCCAGTTGGGAACAAAGAGTGTGTTGTGGAGTGAAGTGTTTATTTGAGGGTCCAACCTTCCTTCTTTAGGTGGTTATTCCTTCTTTACATTCGTGAACATCATAAAAAGCAATGATTTTAAAAGCCCAGACACATATTATTAGCAGCAATTCATTTCTTGAGGTGAGAGGAAATGAGAAGGAAGTTACTGCACCACTAAATCTATGCCTAAGCACTGCTGAAACCAAACAAAAAGAATTCACGGTGGCTAGGTAGGACTATTTTCTACTGACTCCCTCTGGGGACTCAAACAGACTCCATTAGTTTGTTTGTTTCTCAGTTTCACTTGTATAGGGTACCTGTCCCCGCCCCTTCAGCTTTTAGTTTGTCTGTGTCCTTGAATCTCATGTGAGTCTCCAGAAAGGGAGCATGGAGTTGGTCTTGAGTTTTCATCAGTTCTTCTAACCCTGTGTCTTTTGATTGGAGCACTCAAAGCCTGTACTTTTATTCTGATATTTGAGAGCTGTGCTCTTAATGCAATTTGAAATTTTTTTTGTTCTCATTAATATACAATCACATGCAGAACATTATGTTTTCTAGTCTATCCCCTTCACCAAGTACCCCCCCAAATCCCAGTTACAGTCTCTGTCCTTCAGCATGTACTAGGATGCTGTAGAATCACTACATGTCTTCTCTGTGTTGTACAGCCCTTCCCATGAGACCCCACAATACCAATTATACATGCTAATCCTAATGACCGCATTCTTTTTCCACTCCCTTATTACCCCCTTCCCACAAACCCCTACCCAGTCCCTTTCTCTTTGGTAACTGTTAGTCCACTCTCTGTTTCTGTAAGTCTGCTGCTGTCTTTTCCTTCAGTTTTTCTTTGTTATCATACCCCACACATGACTGAAATCATTTGGTACATGTACTTCTCAGTTGGCCTATTTGGACTGAGCATAATACCCTCTAGCTCCATCCACGTTATTGCAAATGATAGGATTTGTTTTCTTCTTATGGCTGCTTATGGCACTTTTTAAACTGGATTTCATTTTTCTTTTTTGTTTGTAGTTTCGCTATGTGCTTTCACCATTGCTCTCCTGGTTATGAGCAGTAGCTTTGTGTTAATCGATATGTACCTATATCTATCTATCTGTCTGTCTATCTATTTATCAATCAATCAATCAATCATCCTTTTGTCTTCAAATCTGTCCTTTTGTACAGAACAGTTAACCATATATCCTATATCACTTTTCTACACTATGCTTCCAAAAATCCTGCAAAGTGTCTAGGCTGTAGAGAGAGCACTGGGTTCACCGAGACACTTGCAGTTCGAGTCGGCCGCGTGTACCTACAAAACCAGGAAATGGTTTTGCCGGGACTTGAACCCTTGTCTCTATCCTCTGTCCTCCTTCATCTCCTTCTAAATGGCTGTCTGTATTTCGCCACATTCATTGACTCAGTGCTCCCTGAAGACCACAAGTATCATTCCTCTGGGCCTGTTGTCGACAGAAAAGTAAACTTGTTGCTTTGCTCACCACCATGTTTGAAGGACATCAGCGTGATCACCGCCGATAGGACAGGCAGGAGGGGTCAAATAAAAAGGAACACCAATTTCTAGACAGGAGCAGTTGGGAGCTAAGATTGTATTGTGGAGTGACGTGTTTATTTGAGTGTCCAAACTTCCCTACTTTAGGTGGTTATTAGATCTTCACATTCGTGAACATCAGAAAACCCATTGATTTCAAAGGCCCAGATGGTTATTATTACAGCAAATCAGTTGTTGAGGTGAGAGAAAATGAGAACTATGTTGCTGCACCACTAAATCCATGGCTGGAACTGCTGAAACCAAACAAAAAGAATTCACGGTGGCCAGATAGGTCTATTTTCTGCTGACTGTCTCTGGGGACTCAAACAGAATCCATTTGTTTGAATGTTTGATTTTCAGTTTCACTCGTGTAGGGTACTTGTCCACACACCTTCGGCTTGTAGTTTGTCTGTGTCCTTCTATCTCAAGTGAGTCTCCTGTAAGTAAGCACGTAGGTGTCTTGAGTTTTCATCCCTTCTTTCAACCGAGTGTCTTTTGTTTGCAGCACTCACTGCCTGACCTTTTATTCTGATGATTCTGAGCTGTGCACTTATTGCACTTAAAGAATTTTTTTTATCATTAATCTACAATCACGTGAAGAACATTATGTTACTATGCTCTCCCCTTCACCATGTCGCCCCGAAAAATCTCTTCTGTCACTGTCGATCAGCGTAGTTGGATGCTGTAGACCCCTTCACGATGTCCCCACCCACAAACCACATTATAGTCGCTGTCCATCAGTGAGTAGTATGACGCTTTATGATCTCTACTAGTCTTCTCTGTGTTGTACAGTACTCCCATGCACACCGGACCCCACGCATTACACATGCTAATCCTAAGGCCCCCATTCTTTCTCCCCACACTTATCCCTTCCTTCAGACTCACCCTGCGAGTCCATTTCCCTTTCGTAACTTTAGCAACTCTCGGATTCTGTGTGTCTGCTGCTATTTTTTTCCTTCAGTTTTTTTTGTTGTTATAGTCCACACATGAGTGAAATCACTTGGTACTTCTCTTTCTAAGCATGACCTATTTCTCTGAACATACTACCGTCTAGCTCCATCCACGTAAATGCAAATGGTAGTATTTGTTATCTTCTAAAGGCTGCTTACTGCACTTTTTAAACTGGATTTCATTCTTCCTTTTTGTTTGTACTTTAGCTATGTTATTCACCATTCAACTCCTGGTTATGAACAATAGCTTTGTGTCAATTGATGTGTATCTGTATGTATCTATCTAACGGTCTGTCTGTCTATCTATGTATCTATGTATATATGTATCTATCTATCTATCTGCCTATCATCTATCTATGATGTCTATCATCTAATAATCTACGTACCTCTCTATCTATCTTTCATCTGTCGTCTGTGTACCTATCTATCAATGAATCAATCATCTTTTTGTCTGCCCATCTATCCTTCTGTACAGAACAGTTAGCAACATAGCCTATGTCTCTTCCCTACATTATGCTTCCAGAAATCTTGCAAGGTAACTAAGCCATAAGGAGAGCACTGTGTTCACCAATACACATTCAGGTAGGGTCAGCCGCGTGTGCTTACAAAACCAGTAAATGGAGGTGAAAGGACTTGAAACCGTATCTCTGTCCTCTGTCCTCTTATACTTCCTGATCGCTTGGTGACTTTATTTAACCACATTCAGGGAGTAAGTGATCCCTGAAGACAACAAGTATCCTTCGTCTGGGCCTATTGTCGAAAGAAAAGTGTGCTTGTTTCTTTGCACACCTCCATGTTTGAGGGACAACGGCAAGATCACTGCTGATTGGTGGAGCCACAAATATAAAGGAACACCTATTTCTGGACAGGAGCAGTTGGGAACAAAGAGTGTGTTGTGGAGTGAAGTGTTTATTTGAGGGTCCAACCTTCCTTCTTTAGGTGGTTATTCCTTCTTTACATTCGTGAACATCATAAAAAGCAATGATTTTAAAAGCCCAGACACATATTATTACAGCAATTCATTTCTTGAGGTGAGAGGAAATGAGAAGGAAGTTACTGCACCACTAAATCTATGCCTAAGCACTGCTGAAACCAAACAAAAAGAATTCACGGTGGCTAGGTAGGACTATTTTCTACTGACTCCCTCTGGGGACTCAAACAGACTCCATTAGTTTGTTTGTTTCTCAGTTTCACTTGTATAGGGTACCTGTCCCCGCCCCTTCAGCTTTTAGTTTGTCTGTGTCCTTGAATCTCATGTGAGTCTCCAGAAAGGGAGCATGGAGTTGGTCTTGAGTTTTCATCAGTTCTTCTAACCCTGTGTCTTTTGATTGGAGCACTCAAAGCCTGTACTTTTATTCTGATATTTGAGAGCTGTGCTCTTAATGCAATTTGAAATTTTTTTTGTTCTCATTAATATACAATCACATGCAGAACATTATGTTTTCTAGTCTATCCCCTTCACCAAGTACCCCCCAAATCCCAGTTACAGTCTCTGTCCTTCAGCATGTACTAGGATGCTGTAGAATCACTACATGTCTTCTCTGTGTTGTACAGCCCTTCCCATGAGACCCCACAATACCAATTATACATGCTAATCCTAATGACCGCATTCTTTTTCCCCGCCCTTATTACCCCCTTCCCACAAACCCTACCCAGTCCCTTTCTCTTTGGTAACTGTTAGTCCACTCTCTGTTTCTGTAAGTCTGCTGCTGTCTTTTCCTTCAGTTTTTCTTTGTTATCATACCCCACACATGACTGAAATCATTTGGTACATGTACTTCTCAGTTGGCCTATTTGACTGAGCATAATACCCTCTAGCTCCATCCACGTTATTGCAAATGATAGGATTTGTTTTCTTCTTATGGCTGCTTATGGCACTTTTTAAACTGGATTTCATTTTTCTTTTTTGTTTGTAGTTTCGCTATGTGCTTTCACCATTGCTCTCCTGGTTATGAGCAGTAGCTTTGTGTTAATCGATATGTACCTATATCTATCTATCTGTCTGTCTATCTATTTATCAATCAATCAATCAATCATCCTTTTGTCTTCAAATCTGTCCTTTTGTACAGAACAGTTAACCATATATCCTATATCACTTTTCTACACTATGCTTCCAAAAATCCTGCAAAGTGTCTAGGCTGTAGAGAGAGCACTGGGTTCACCGAGACACTTGCAGTTCGAGTCGGCCGCGTGTACCTACAAAACCAGGAAATGGTTTTGCCGGGACTTGAACCCTTGTCTCTATCCTCTGTCCTCCTTCATCTCCTTCTAAATGGCTGTCTGTATTTCGCCACATTCATTGACTCAGTGCTCCCTGAAGACCACAAGTATCATTCCTCTGGGCCTGTTGTCGACAGAAAAGCAAACTTGTTGCTTTGCTCACCACCATGTTTGAAGGACATCAGCGTGATCACCGCCGATAGGACGGAGGGTCAAATAAAAAGGAACACCAATTTCTAGACAGGAGCAGTTGGGAGCTAAGATTGTATTGTGGAGTGACGTGTTTATTTGAGTGTCCAAACTTCCCTCTTTAGGTGGTTATTAGATCTTCACATTCGTGAACATCAGAAAACCCATTGATTTCAAAGGCCCAGATGGTTATTATTACAGCAAATCAGTTGTTGAGGTGAGAGAAAATGAGAACTATGTTGCTGCACCACTAAATCCATGGCTGGGAACTGCTGAAACCAAACAAAAAGAATTCACGGTGGCCAGATAGGTCTATTTTCTGCTGACTGTCTCTGGGGACTCAAACAGAATCCATTTGTTTGAATGTTTGATTTTCAGTTTCACTCGTGTAGGGTACTTGTCCACACACCTTCGGCTTGTAGTTTGTCTGTGTCCTTCTATCTCAAGTGAGTCTCCTGTAAGTAAGCACGTAGGTGTCTTGAGTTTTCATCCCTTCTTTCAACCGAGTGTCTTTTGTTTGCAGCACTCACTGCCTGACCTTTTATTCTGATGATTCTGAGCTGTGCACTTATTGCACTTAAAGAATTTTTTTTATCATTAATCTACAATCACGTGAAGAACATTATGTTTACTATGCTCTCCCCTTCACCATGTCGCCCCGAAAAATCTCTTCTGTCACTGTCGATCAGCGTAGTTGGATGCTGTAGACCCCTTCACGATGTCCCCACCCACAAACCACATTATAGTCGCTGTCCATCAGTGAGTAGTATGACGCTTTATGATCTCTACTAGTCTTCTCTGTGTTGTACAGTACTCCCCATGCACACCGGACCCCACGCATTATACATGCTAATCCTAAGGCCCCCATTCTTTCTCCCCACACTTATCCCTTCCTTCAGACTCACCCTGCCGAGTCCATTTCCCTTTCGTAACTTTTCAGCAACTCTCGGATTCTGTGTGTCTGCTGCTATTTTTTTCCTTCAGTTTTTTTTGTTGTTATAGTCCACACATGAGTGAAATCACTTGGTACTTCTCTTTCTAAGCATGACCTATTTCTCTGAACATACTACCGTCTAGCTCCATCCACGTAAATGCAAATGGTAGTATTTGTTATCTTCTAAAGGCTGCTTACTGCACTTTTTAAACTGGATTTCATTCTTCCTTTTTGTTTGTACTTTAGCTATGTTATTCACCATTCAACTCCTGGTTATGAACAATAGCTTTGTGTCAATTGATGTGTATCTGTATGTATCTATCTAACGGTCTGTCTGTCTATCTATGTATCTATGTATATATGTATCTATCTATCTATCTATCTGCCTATCATCTATCTATGATGTCTATCATCTAATAATCTACGTACCTCTCTATCTATCTTTCATCTGTCGTCTGTGTACCTATCTATCAATGAATCAATCATCTTTTTGTCTGCCCATCTATCCTTCTGTACAGAACAGTTAGCAACATAGCCTATGTCTCTTCCCTACATTATGCTTCCAGAAATCTTGCAAGGTAACTAAGCCATAAGGAGAGCACTGTGTTCACCAATACACATTCAGGTAGGGTCAGCCGCGTGTGCTTACAAAACCAGCAAATGGAGGTGAAAGGACTTGAAACCGTATCTCTGTCCTCTGTCCTCTTATACTTCCTGATCGCTTGGTGACTTTATTTAACCACATTCAGGGAGTAAGTGATCCCTGAAGACAACAAGTATCCTTCGTCTGGGCCTATTGTCGAAAGAAAAGTGTGCTTGTTTCTTTGCACACCTCCATGTTTGAGGGACAACGGCAAGATCACTGCTGATTGGTGGAGCCACAAATATAAAGGAACACCTATTTCTGGACAGGAGCAGTTGGGAACAAAGAGTGTGTTGTGGAGTGAAGTGTTTATTTGAGGGTCCAACCTTCCTTCTTTAGGTGGTTATTCCTTCTTTACATTCGTGAACATCATAAAAAGCAATGATTTTAAAAGCCCAGACACATATTATTACAGCAATTCATTTCTTGAGGTGAGAGGAAATGAGAAGGAAGTTACTGCACCACTAAATCTATGCCTAAGCACTGCTGAAACCAAACAAAAAGAATTCACGGTGGCTAGGTAGGACTATTTTCTACTGACTCCCTCTGGGGACTCAAACAGACTCCATTAGTTTGTTTGTTTCTCAGTTTCACTTGTATAGGGTACCTGTCCCCGCCCCTTCAGCTTTTAGTTTGTCTGTGTCCTTGAATCTCATGTGAGTCTCCAGAAAGGGAGCATGGAGTTGGTCTTGAGTTTTCATCAGTTCTTCTAACCCTGTGTCTTTTGATTGGAGCACTCAAAGCCTGTACTTTTATTCTGATATTTGAGAGCTGTGCTCTTAATGCAATTTGAAATTTTTTTTGTTCTCATTAATATACAATCACATGCAGAACATTATGTTTTCTAGTCTATCCCCTTCACCAAGTACCCCCCAAATCCCAGTTACAGTCTCTGTCCTTCAGCATGTACTAGGATGCTGTAGAATCACTACATGTCTTCTCTGTGTTGTACAGCCCTTCCCATGAGACCCCACAATACCAATTATACATGCTAATCCTAATGACCGCATTCTTTTTCCCCGCCCTTATTACCCCCTTCCCACAAACCCTACCCAGTCCCTTTCTCTTTGGTAACTGTTAGTCCACTCTCTGTTTCTGTAAGTCTGCTGCTGTCTTTTCCTTCAGTTTTTCTTTGTTATCATACCCCACACATGACTGAAATCATTTGGTACATGTACTTCTCAGTTGGCCTATTTGACTGAGCATAATACCCTCTAGCTCCATCCACGTTATTGCAAATGATAGGATTTGTTTTCTTCTTATGGCTGCTTATGGCACTTTTTAAACTGGATTTCATTTTTCTTTTTTGTTTGTAGTTTCGCTATGTGCTTTCACCATTGCTCTCCTGGTTATGAGCAGTAGCTTTGTGTTAATCGATATGTACCTATATCTATCTATCTGTCTGTCTATCTATTTATCAATCAATCAATCAATCATCCTTTTGTCTTCAAATCTGTCCTTTTGTACAGAACAGTTAACCATATATCCTATATCACTTTTCTACACTATGCTTCCAAAAATCCTGCAAAGTGTCTAGGCTGTAGAGAGAGCACTGGGTTCACCGAGACACTTGCAGTTCGAGTCGGCCGCGTGTACCTACAAAACCAGGAAATGGTTTTGCCGGGACTTGAACCCTTGTCTCTATCCTCTGTCCTCCTTCATCTCCTTCTAAATGGCTGTCTGTATTTCGCCACATTCATTGACTCAGTGCTCCCTGAAGACCACAAGTATCATTCCTCTGGGCCTGTTGTCGACAGAAAAGCAAACTTGTTGCTTTGCTCAACACCATGTTTGAAGGACATCAGCGTGATCACCGCCGATAGGACGGAGGGTCAAATAAAAAGGAACACCAATTTCTAGACAGGAGCAGTTGGGAGCTAAGATTGTATTGTGGAGTGACGTGTTTATTTGAGTGTCCAAACTTCCCTCTTTAGGTGGTTATTAGATCTTCACATTCGTGAACATCAGAAAACCCATTGATTTCAAAGGCCCAGATGGTTATTATTACAGCAAATCAGTTGTTGAGGTGAGAGAAAATGAGAACTATGTTGCTGCACCACTAAATCCATGGCTGGGAACTGCTGAAACCAAACAAAAAGAATTCACGGTGGCCAGATAGGTCTATTTTCTGCTGACTGTCTCTGGGGACTCAAACAGAATCCATTTGTTTGAATGTTTGATTTTCAGTTTCACTCGTGTAGGGTACTTGTCCACACACCTTCGGCTTGTAGTTTGTCTGTGTCCTTCTATCTCAAGTGAGTCTCCTGTAAGTAAGCACGTAGGTGTCTTGAGTTTTCATCCCTTCTTTCAACCGAGTGTCTTTTGTTTGCAGCACTCACTGCCTGACCTTTTATTCTGATGATTCTGAGCTGTGCACTTATTGCACTTAAAGAATTTTTTTTATCATTAATCTACAATCACGTGAAGAACATTATGTTTACTATGCTCTCCCCTTCACCATGTCGCCCCGAAAAATCTCTTCTGTCACTGTCGATCAGCGTAGTTGGATGCTGTAGACCCCTTCACGATGTCCCCACCCACAAACCACATTATAGTCGCTGTCCATCAGTGAGTAGTATGACGCTTTATGATCTCTACTAGTCTTCTCTGTGTTGTACAGTACTCCCCATGCACACCGGACCCCACGCATTATACATGCTAATCCTAAGGCCCCCATTCTTTCTCCCCACACTTATCCCTTCCTTCAGACTCACCCTGCCGAGTCCATTTCCCTTTCGTAACTTTTCAGCAACTCTCGGATTCTGTGTGTCTGCTGCTATTTTTTTCCTTCAGTTTTTTTTGTTGTTATAGTCCACCCATGAGTGAAATCACTTGGTACTTCTCTTTCTAAGCATGACCTATTTCTCTGAACATACTACCGTCTAGCTCCATCCACGTAAATGCAAATGGTAGTATTTGTTATCTTCTAAAGGCTGCTTACTGCACTTTTTAAACTGGATTTCATTCTTCCTTTTTGTTTGTACTTTAGCTATGTTATTCACCATTCAACTCCTGGTTATGAACAATAGCTTTGTGTCAATTGATGTGTATCTGTATGTATCTATCTAACGGTCTGTCTGTCTATCTATGTATCTATGTATATATGTATCTATCTATCTATCTATCTGCCTATCATCTATCTATGATGTCTATCATCTAATAATCTACGTACCTCTCTATCTATCTTTCATCTGTCGTCTGTGTACCTATCTATCAATGAATCAATCATCTTTTTGTCTGCCCATCTATCCTTCTGTACAGAACAGTTAGCAACATAGCCTATGTCTCTTCCCTACATTATGCTTCCAGAAATCTTGCAAGGTAACTAAGCCATAAGGAGAGCACTGTGTTCACCAATACACATTCAGGTAGGGTCAGCCGCGTGTGCTTACAAAACCAGTAAATGGAGGTGAAAGGACTTGAAACCGTATCTCTGTCCTCTGTCCTCTTATACTTCCTGATCGCTTGGTGACTTTATTTAACCACATTCAGGGAGTAAGTGATCCCTGAAGACAACAAGTATCCTTCGTCTGGGCCTATTGTCGAAAGAAAAGTGTGCTTGTTTCTTTGCACACCTCCATGTTTGAGGGACAACGGCAAGATCACTGCTGATTGGTGGAGCCACAAATATAAAGGAACACCTATTTCTGGACAGGAGCAGTTGGGAACAAAGAGTGTGTTGTGGAGTGAAGTGTTTATTTGAGGGTCCAACCTTCCTTCTTTAGGTGGTTATTCCTTCTTTACATTCGTGAACATCATAAAAAGCAATGATTTTAAAAGCCCAGACACATATTATTACAGCAATTCATTTCTTGAGGTGAGAGGAAATGAGAAGGAAGTTACTGCACCACTAAATCTATGCCTAAGCACTGCTGAAACCAAACAAAAAGAATTCACGGTGGCTAGGTAGGACTATTTTCTACTGACTCCCTCTGGGGACTCAAACAGACTCCATTAGTTTGTTTGTTTCTCAGTTTCACTTGTATAGGGTACCTGTCCCCGCCCCTTCAGCTTTTAGTTTGTCTGTGTCCTTGAATCTCATGTGAGTCTCCAGAAAGGGAGCATGGAGTTGGTCTTGAGTTTTCATCAGTTCTTCTAACCCTGTGTCTTTTGATTGGAGCACTCAAAGCCTGTACTTTTATTCTGATATTTGAGAGCTGTGCTCTTAATGCAATTTGAAATTTTTTTTGTTCTCATTAATATACAATCACATGCAGAACATTATGTTTTCTAGTCTATCCCCTTCACCAAGTACCCCCCAAATCCCAGTTACAGTCTCTGTCCTTCAGCATGTACTAGGATGCTGTAGAATCACTACATGTCTTCTCTGTGTTGTACAGCCCTTCCCATGAGACCCCACAATACCAATTATACATGCTAATCCTAATGACCGCATTCTTTTTCCCCGCCCTTATTACCCCCTTCCCACAAACCCTACCCAGTCCCTTTCTCTTTGGTAACTGTTAGTCCACTCTCTGTTTCTGTAAGTCTGCTGCTGTCTTTTCCTTCAGTTTTTCTTTGTTATCATACCCCACACATGACTGAAATCATTTGGTACATGTACTTCTCAGTTGGCCTATTTGACTGAGCATAATACCCTCTAGCTCCATCCACGTTATTGCAAATGATAGGATTTGTTTTCTTCTTATGGCTGCTTATGGCACTTTTTAAACTGGATTTCATTTTTCTTTTTTGTTTGTAGTTTCGCTATGTGCTTTCACCATTGCTCTCCTGGTTATGAGCAGTAGCTTTGTGTTAATCGATATGTACCTATATCTATCTATCTGTCTGTCTATCTATTTATCAATCAATCAATCAATCATCCTTTTGTCTTCAAATCTGTCCTTTTGTACAGAACAGTTAACCATATATCCTATATCACTTTTCTACACTATGCTTCCAAAAATCCTGCAAAGTGTCTAGGCTGTAGAGAGAGCACTGGGTTCACCGAGACACTTGCAGTTCGAGTCGGCCGCGTGTACCTACAAAACCAGGAAATGGTTTTGCCGGGACTTGAACCCGTGTCTCTATCCTCTGTCCTCCTTCATCTCCTTCTAAATGGCTGTCTGTATTTCGCCACATTCATTGACTCAGTGCTCCCTGAAGACCACAAGTATCATTCCTCTGGGCCTGTTGTCGACAGAAAAGTAAACTTGTTGCTTTGCTCACCACCATGTTTGAAGGACATCAGCGTGATCACCGCCGATAGGACGGAGGGTCAAATAAAAAGGAACACCAATTTCTAGACAGGAGCAGTTGGGAGCTAAGATTGTATTGTGGAGTGACGTGTTTATTTGAGTGTCCAAACTTCCCTCTTTAGGTGGTTATTAGATCTTCACATTCGTGAACATCAGAAAACCCATTGATTTCAAAGGCCCAGATGGTTATTATTACAGCAAATCAGTTGTTGAGGTGAGAGAAAATGAGAACTATGTTGCTGCACCACTAAATCCATGGCTGGGAACTGCTGAAACCAAACAAAAAGAATTCACGGTGGCCAGATAGGTCTATTTTCTGCTGACTGTCTCTGGGGTCTCAAACAGAATCCATTTGTTTGAATGTTTGATTTTCAGTTTCACTCGTGTAGGGTACTTGTCCACACACCTTCGGCTTGTAGTTTGTCTGTGTCCTTCTATCTCAAGTGAGTCTACTGTAAGTAAGCACGTAGGTGTCTTGAGTTTTCATCCCTTCTTTCAACCGAGTGTCTTTTGTTTGCAGCACTCACTGCCTGACCTTTTATTCTGATGATTCTGAGCTGTGCACTTATTGCACTTAAAGAATTTTTTTTATCATTAATCTACAATCACGTGAAGAACATTATGTTTACTATGCTCTCCGCTTCACCATGTCGCCCCGAAAAATCTCTTCTGTCACTGTCGATCAGCGTAGTTGGATGCTGTAGACCCCTTCACGATGTCCCCACCCACAAACCACATTATAGTCGCTGTCCATCAGTGAGTAGTATGACGCTTTATGATCTCTACTAGTCTTCTCTGTGTTGTACAGTACTCCCCATGCACACCAGACCCCACGCATTATACATGCTAATCCTAAGGCCCCCATTCTTTCTCCCCACACTTATCCCTTCCTTCAGACTCACCCTGCCGAGTCCATTTCCCTTTCGTAACTTTTCAGCAACTCTCGGATTCTGTGTGTCTGCTGCTATTTTTTTCCTTCAGTTTTTTTGTTGTTATAGTCCACACATGAGTGAAATCACTTGGTACTTCTCTTTCTAAGCATGACCTATTTCTCTGAACATACTACCGTCTAGCTCCATCCACGTAAATGCAAATGGTAGTATTTGTTATCTTCTAAAGGCTGCTTACTGCACTTTTTAAACTGGATTTCATTCTTCCTTTTTGTTTGTACTTTAGCTATGTTATTCACCATTCAACTCCTGGTTATGAACAATAGCTTTGTGTCAATTGATGTGTATCTGTATGTATCTATCTAACGGTCTGTCTGTCTATCTATGTATCTATGTATATATGTATCTATCTATCTATCTATCTGCCTATCATCTATCTATGATGTCTATCATCTAATAATCTACGTACCTCTCTATCTATCTTTCATCTGTCGTCTGTGTACCTATCTATCAATGAATCAATCATCTTTTTGTCTGCCCATCTATCCTTCTGTACAGAACAGTTAGCAACATAGCCTATGTCTCTTCCCTACATTATGCTTCCAGAAATCTTGCAAGGTAACTAAGCCATAAGGAGAGCACTGTGTTCACCAATACACATTCAGGTAGGGTCAGCCGCGTGTGCTTACAAAACCAGCAAATGGAGGTGAAAGGACTTGAAACCGTATCTCTGTCCTCTGTCCTCTTATACTTCCTGATCGCTTGGTGACTTTATTTAACCACATTCAGGGAGTAAGTGATCCCTGAAGACAACAAGTATCCTTCGTCTGGGCCTATTGTCGAAAGAAAAGTGTGCTTGTTTCTTTGCACACCTCCATGTTTGAGGGACAACGGCAAGATCACTGCTGATTGGTGGAGCCACAAATATAAAGGAACACCTATTTCTGGACAGGAGCAGTTGGGAACAAAGAGTGTGTTGTGGAGTGAAGTGTTTATTTGAGGGTCCAACCTTCCTTCTTTAGGTGGTTATTCCTTCTTTACATTCGTGAACATCATAAAAAGCAATGATTTTAAAAGCCCAGACACATATTATTACAGCAATTCATTTCTTGAGGTGAGAGGAAATGAGAAGGAAGTTACTGCACCACTAAATCTATGCCTAAGCACTGCTGAAACCAAACAAAAAGAATTCACGGTGGCTAGGTAGGACTATTTTCTACTGACTCCCTCTGGGGACTCAAACAGACTCCATTAGTTTGTTTGTTTCTCAGTTTCACTTGTATAGGGTACCTGTCCCCGCCCCTTCAGCTTTTAGTTTGTCTGTGTCCTTGAATCTCATGTGAGTCTCCAGAAAGGGAGCATGGAGTTGGTCTTGAGTTTTCATCAGTTCTTCTAACCCTGTGTCTTTTGATTGGAGCACTCAAAGCCTGTACTTTTATTCTGATATTTGAGAGCTGTGCTCTTAATGCAATTTGAAATTTTTTTTGTTCTCATTAATATACAATCACATGCAGAACATTATGTTTTCTAGTCTATCCCCTTCACCAAGTACCCCCCAAATCCCAGTTACAGTCTCTGTCCTTCAGCATGTACTAGGATGCTGTAGAATCACTACATGTCTTCTCTGTGTGGTACAGCCCTTCCCATGAGACCCCACAATACCAATTATACATGCTAATCCTAATGACCGCATTCTTTTTCCCCGCCCTTATTACCCCCTTCCCACAAACCCTACCCAGTCCCTTTCTCTTTGGTAACTGTTAGTCCACTCTCTGTTTCTGTAAGTCTGCTGCTGTCTTTTCCTTCAGTTTTTCTTTGTTATCATACCCCACACATGACTGAAATCATTTGGTACATGTACTTCTCAGTTGGCCTATTTGACTGAGCATAATACCCTCTAGCTCCATCCACGTTATTGCAAATGATAGGATTTGTTTTCTTCTTATGGCTGCTTATGGCACTTTTTAAACTGGATTTCATTTTTCTTTTTTGTTTGTAGTTTCGCTATGTGCTTTCACCATTGCTCTCCTGGTTATGAGCAGTAGCTTTGTGTTAATCGATATGTACCTATATCTATCTATCTGTCTGTCTATCTATTTATCAATCAATCAATCAATCATCCTTTTGTCTTCAAATCTGTCCTTTTGTACAGAACAGTTAACCATATATCCTATATCACTTTTCTACACTATGCTTCCAAAAATCCTGCAAAGTATCTAGGCTGTAGAGAGAGCACTGGGTTCACCGAGACACTTGCAGTTCGAGTCGGCCGCGTGTACCTACAAAACCAGGAAATGGTTTTGCCGGGACTTGAACCCGTGTCTCTATCCTCTGTCCTCCTTCATCTCCTTCTAAATGGCTGTCTGTATTTCGCCACATTCATTGACTCAGTGCTCCCTGAAGACCACAAGTATCATTCCTCTGGGCCTGTTGTCGACAGAAAAGTAAACTTGTTGCTTTGCTCACCACCATGTTTGAAGGACATCAGCGTGATCACCGCCGATAGGACGGAGGGTCAAATAAAAAGGAACACCAATTTCTAGACAGGAGCAGTTGGGAGCTAAGATTGTATTGTGGAGTGACGTGTTTATTTGAGTGTCCAAACTTCCCTCTTTAGGTGGTTATTAGATCTTCACATTCGTGAACATCAGAAAACCCATTGATTTCAAAGGCCCAGATGGTTATTATTACAGCAAATCAGTTGTTGAGGTGAGAGAAAATGAGAACTATGTTGCTGCACCACTAAATCCATGGCTGGGAACTGCTGAAACCAAACAAAAAGAATTCACGGTGGCCAGATAGGTCTATTTTCTGCTGACTGTCTCTGGGGTCTCAAACAGAATCCATTTGTTTGAATGTTTGATTTTCAGTTTCACTCGTGTAGGGTACTTGTCCACACACCTTCGGCTTGTAGTTTGTCTGTGTCCTTCTATCTCAAGTGAGTCTACTGTAAGTAAGCACGTAGGTGTCTTGAGTTTTCATCCCTTCTTTCAACCGAGTGTCTTTTGTTTGCAGCACTCACTGCCTGACCTTTTATTCTGATGATTCTGAGCTGTGCACTTATTGCACTTAAAGAATTTTTTTTATCATTAATCTACAATCACGTGAAGAACATTATGTTTACTATGCTCTCCGCTTCACCATGTCGCCCCGAAAAATCTCTTCTGTCACTGTCGATCAGCATAGTTGGATGCTGTAGACCCCTTCACGATGTCCCCACCCACAAACCACATTATAGTCGCTGTCCATCAGTGAGTAGTATGACGCTTTATGATCTCTACTAGTCTTCTCTGTGTTGTACAGTACTCCCCATGCACACCGGACCCCACGCATTACACATGCTAATCCTAAGGCCCCCATTCTTTCTCCCCACACTTATCCCTTCCTTCAGACTCACCCTGCCGAGTCCATTTCCCTTTCGTAACTTTTCAGCAACTCTCGGATTCTGTGTGTCTGCTGCTATTTTTTTCCTTCAGTTTTTTTTGTTGTTATAGTCCACACATGAGTGAAATCACTTGGTACTTCTCTTTCTAAGCATGACCTATTTCTCTGAACATACTACCGTCTAGCTCCATCCACGTAATTGCAAATGGTAGTATTTGTTATCTCCTTAAGGCTGCTTACTGCACTTTTTAAACTGGATTTCATTCTTCCTTTTTGTTTGTACTTTAGCTATGTTATTCACCATTCAACTCCTGGTTATGAACAATAGCTTTGTGTCAATTGATGTGTATCTGTATGTATCTATCTAACGGTCTGTCTGTCTATCTATGTATCTATGTATATATGTATCTATCTATCTATCTGCCTATCATCTATCTATGATGTCTATCATCTAATAATCTACGTACCTCTCTATCTATCTTTCATCTGTCGTCTGTGTACCTATCTATCAATGAATCAATCATCTTTTTGTCTGCCCATCTATCCTTCTGTACAGAACAGTTAGCAACATAGCCTATGTCTCTTCCCTACATTATGCTTCCAGAAATCTTGCAAGGTAACTAAGCCATAAGGAGAGCACTGTGTTCACCAATACACATTCAGGTAGGGTCAGCCGCGTGTGCTTACAAAACCAGTAAATGGAGGTGAAAGGACTTGAAACCGTATCTCTGTCCTCTGTCCTCTTATACTTCCTGATCGCTTGGTGACTTTATTTAACCACATTCAGGGAGTAAGTGATCCCTGAAGACAACAAGTATCCTTCGTCTGGGCCTATTGTCGAAAGAAAAGTGTGCTTGTTTCTTTGCACACCTCCATGTTTGAGGGACAACGGCAAGATCACTGCTGATTGGTGGAGCCACAAATATAAAGGAACACCTATTTCTGGACAGGAGCAGTTGGGAACAAAGAGTGTGTTGTGGAGTGAAGTGTTTATTTGAGGGTCCAACCTTCCTTCTTTAGGTGGTTATTCCTTCTTTACATTCGTGAACATCATAAAAAGCAATGATTTTAAAAGCCCAGACACATATTATTACAGCAATTCATTTCTTGAGGTGAGAGGAAATGAGAAGGAAGTTACTGCACCACTAAATCTATGCCTAAGCACTGCTGAAACCAAACAAAAAGAATTCACGGTGGCTAGGTAGGACTATTTTCTACTGACTCCCTCTGGGGACTCAAACAGACTCCATTAGTTTGTTTGTTTCTCAGTTTCACTTGTATAGGGTACCTGTCCCCGCCCCTTCAGCTTTTAGTTTGTCTGTGTCCTTGAATCTCATGTGAGTCTCCAGAAAGGGAGCATGGAGTTGGTCTTGAGTTTTCATCAGTTCTTCTAACCCTGTGTCTTTTGATTGGAGCACTCAAAGCCTGTACTTTTATTCTGATATTTGAGAGCTGTGCTCTTAATGCAATTTGAAATTTTTTTTGTTCTCATTAATATACAATCACATGCAGAACATTATGTTTTCTAGTCTATCCCCTTCACCAAGTACCCCCCAAATCCCAGTTACAGTCTCTGTCCTTCAGCATGTACTAGGATGCTGTAGAATCACTACATGTCTTCTCTGTGTTGTACAGCCCTTCCCATGAGACCCCACAATACCAATTATACATGCTAATCCTAATGACCGCATTCTTTTTCCCCGCCCTTATTACCCCCTTCCCACAAACCCTACCCAGTCCCTTTCTCTTTGGTAACTGTTAGTCCACTCTCTGTTTCTGTAAGTCTGCTGCTGTCTTTTCCTTCAGTTTTTCTTTGTTATCATACCCCACACATGACTGAAATCATTTGGTACATGTACTTCTCAGTTGGCCTATTTGACTGAGCATAATACCCTCTAGCTCCATCCACGTTATTGCAAATGATAGGATTTGTTTTCTTCTTATGGCTGCTTATGGCACTTTTTAAACTGGATTTCATTTTTCTTTTTTGTTTGTAGTTTCGCTATGTGCTTTCACCATTGCTCTCCTGGTTATGAGCAGTAGCTTTGTGTTAATCGATATGTACCTATATCTATCTATCTGTCTGTTTATCTATTTATCAATCAATCAATCAATCATCCTTTTGTCTTCAAATCTGTCCTTTTGTACAGAACAGTTAACCATATATCCTATATCACTTTTCTACACTATGCTTCCAAAAATCCTGCAAAGTGTCTAGGCTGTAGAGAGAGCACTGGGTTCACCGAGACACTTGCAGTTCGAGTCGGCCGCGTGTACCTACAAAACCAGGAAATGGTTTTGCCGGGACTTGAACCCTTGTCTCTATCCTCTGTCCTCCTTCATCTCCTTCTAAATGGCTGTCTGTATTTCGCCACATTCATTGACTCAGTGCTCCCTGAAGACCACAAGTATCATTCCTCTGGGCCTGTTGTCGACAGAAAAGTAAACTTGTTGCTTTGCTCACCACCATGTTTGAAGGACATCAGCGTGATCACCGCCGATAGGACGGAGGGTCAAATAAAAAGGAACACCAATTTCTAGACAGGAGCAGTTGGGAGCTAAGATTGTATTGTGGAGTGACGTGTTTATTTGAGTGTCCAAACTTCCCTCTTTAGGTGGTTATTAGATCTTCACATTCGTGAACATCAGAAAACCCATTGATTTCAAAGGCCCAGATGGTTATTATTACAGCAAATCAGTTGTTGAGGTGAGAGAAAATGAGAACTATGTTGCTGCACCACTAAATCCATGGCTGGGAACTGCTGAAACCAAACAAAAAGAATTCACGGTGGCCAGATAGGTCTATTTTCTGCTGACTGTCTCTGGGGACTCAAACAGAATCCATTTGTTTGAATGTTTGATTTTCAGTTTCACTCGTGTAGGGTACTTGTCCACACACCTTCGGCTTGTAGTTTGTCTGTGTCCTTCTATCTCAAGTGAGTCTCCTGTAAGTAAGCACGTAGGTGTCTTGAGTTTTCATCCCTTCTTTCAACCGAGTGTCTTTTGTTTGCAGCACTCACTGCCTGACCTTTTATTCTGATGATTCTGAGCTGTGCACTTATTGCACTTAAAGAATTTTTTTTATCATTAATCTACAATCACGTGAAGAACATTATGTTTACTATGCTCTCCCCTTCACCATGTCGCCCCGAAAAATCTCTTCTGTCACTGTCGATCAGCGTAGTTGGATGCTGTAGACCCCTTCACGATGTCCCCACCCACAAACCACATTATAGTCGCTGTCCATCAGTGAGTAGTATGACGCTTTATGATCTCTACTAGTCTTCTCTGTGTTGTACAGTACTCCCCATGCACACCGGACCCCACGCATTATACATGCTAATCCTAAGGCAACCATTCTTTCTCCCCACACTTATCCCTTCCTTCAGACTCACCCTGCCGAGTCCATTTCCCTTTCGTAACTTTTCAGCAACTCTCGGATTCTGTGTGTCTGCTGCTATTTTTTTCCTTCAGTTTTTTTTGTTGTTATAGTCCACACATGAGTGAAATCACTTGGTACTTCTCTTTCTAAGCATGACCTATTTCTCTGAACATACTACCGTCTAGCTCCATCCACGTAAATGCAAATGGTAGTATTTGTTATCTTCTAAAGGCTGCTTACTGCACTTTTTAAACTGGATTTCATTCTTCCTTTTTGTTTGTACTTTAGCTATGTTATTCACCATTCAACTCCTAGTTATGAGCAATAGCTTTGTGTCAATTGATGTGTATCTGTATGTATCTATCTAACGGTCTGTCTGTCTATCTATGTATCTATGTATATATGTATCTATCTATCTATCTATCTGCCTATCATCTATCTATGATGTCTATCATCTAATAATCTACGTACCTCTCTATCTATCTTTCATCTGTCGTCTGTGTACCTATCTATCAATGAATCAATCATCTTTTTGTCTGCCCATCTATCCTTCTGTACAGAACAGTTAGCAACATAGCCTATGTCTCTTCCCTACATTATGCTTCCAGAAATCTTGCAAGGTAACTAAGCCATAAGGAGAGCACTGTGTTCACCAATACACATTCAGGTAGGGTCAGCCGCGTGTGCTTACAAAACCAGTAAATGGAGGTGAAAGGACTTGAAACCGTATCTCTGTCCTCTGTCCTCTTATACTTCCTGATCGCTTGGTGACTTTATTTAACCACATTCAGGGAGTAAGTGATCCCTGAAGACAACAAGTATCCTTCGTCTGGGCCTATTGTCGAAAGAAAAGTGTGCTTGTTTCTTTGCACACCTCCATGTTTGAGGGACAACGGCAAGATCACTGCTGATTGGTGGAGCCACAAATATAAAGGAACACCTATTTCTGGACAGGAGCAGTTGGGAACAAAGAGTGTGTTGTGGAGTGAAGTGTTTATTTGAGGGTCCAACCTTCCTTCTTTAGGTGGTTATTCCTTCTTTACATTCGTGAACATCATAAAAAGCAATGATTTTAAAAGCCCAGACACATATTATTACAGCAATTCATTTCTTGAGGTGAGAGGAAATGAGAAGGAAGTTACTGCACCACTAAATCTATGCCTAAGCACTGCTGAAACCAAACAAAAAGAATTCACGGTGGCTAGGTAGGACTATTTTCTACTGACTCCCTCTGGGGACTCAAACAGACTCCATTAGTTTGTTTGTTTCTCAGTTTCACTTGTATAGGGTACCTGTCCCCGCCCCTTCAGCTTTTAGTTTGTCTGTGTCCTTGAATCTCATGTGAGTCTCCAGAAAGGGAGCATGGAGTTGGTCTTGAGTTTTCATCAGTTCTTCTAACCCTGTGTCTTTTGATTGGAGCACTCAAAGCCTGTACTTTTATTCTGATATTTGAGAGCTGTGCTCTTAATGCAATTTGAAATTTTTTTTGTTCTCATTAATATACAATCACATGCAGAACATTATGTTTTCTAGTCTATCCCCTTCACCAAGTACCCCCCAAATCCCAGTTACAGTCTCTGTCCTTCAGCATGTACTAGGATGCTGTAGAATCACTACATGTCTTCTCTGTGTTGTACAGCCCTTCCCATGAGACCCCACAATACCAATTATACATGCTAATCCTAATGACCGCATTCTTTTTCCCCGCCCTTATTACCCCCTTCCCACAAACCCTACCCAGTCCCTTTCTCTTTGGTAACTGTTAGTCCACTCTCTGTTTCTGTAAGTCTGCTGCTGTCTTTTCCTTCAGTTTTTCTTTGTTATCATACCCCACACATGACTGAAATCATTTGGTACATGTACTTCTCAGTTGGCCTATTTGACTGAGCATAATACCCTCTAGCTCCATCCACGTTATTGCAAATGATAGGATTTGTTTTCTTCTTATGGCTGCTTATGGCACTTTTTAAACTGGATTTCATTTTTCTTTTTTGTTTGTAGTTTCGCTATGTGCTTTCACCATTGCTCTCCTGGTTATGAGCAGTAGCTTTGTGTTAATCGATATGTACCTATATCTATCTATCTGTCTGTCTATCTATTTATCAATCAATCAATCAATCATCCTTTTGTCTTCAAATCTGTCCTTTTGTACAGAACAGTTAACCATATATCCTATATCACTTTTCTACACTATGCTTCCAAAAATCCTGCAAAGTATCTAGGCTGTAGAGAGAGCACTGGGTTCACGGAGACACTTGCAGTTCGAGTCGGCCGCGTGTACCTACAAAACCAGGAAATGGTTTTGCCGGGACTTGAACCCGTGTCTCTATCCTCTGTCCTCCTTCATCTCCTTCTAAATGGCTGTCTGTATTTCGCCACATTCATTGACTCAGTGCTCCCTGAAGACCACAAGTATCATTCCTCTGGGCCTGTTGTCGACAGAAAAGTAAACTTGTTGCTTTGCTCACCACCATGTTTGAAGGACATCAGCGTGATCACCGCCGATAGGACGGAGGGTCAAATAAAAAGGAACACCAATTTCTAGACAGGAGCAGTTGGGAGCTAAGATTGTATTGTGGAGTGACGTGTTTATTTGAGTGTCCAAACTTCCCTCTTTAGGTGGTTATTAGATCTTCACATTCGTGAACATCAGAAAACCCATTGATTTCAAAGGCCCAGATGGTTATTATTACAGCAAATCAGTTGTTGAGGTGAGAGAAAATGAGAACTATGTTGCTGCACCACTAAATCCATGGCTGGGAACTGCTGAAACCAAACAAAAAGAATTCACGGTGGCCAGATAGGTCTATTTTCTGCTGACTGTCTCTGGGGTCTCAAACAGAATCCATTTGTTTGAATGTTTGATTTTCAGTTTCACTCGTGTAGGGTACTTGTCCACACACCTTCGGCTTGTAGTTTGTCTGTGTCCTTCTATCTCAAGTGAGTCTACTGTAAGTAAGCACGTAGGTGTCTTGAGTTTTCATCCCTTCTTTCAACCGAGTGTCTTTTGTTTGCAGCACTCACTGCCTGACCTTTTATTCTGATGATTCTGAGCTGTGCACTTATTGCACTTAAAGAATTTTTTTTATCATTAATCTACAATCACGTGAAGAACATTATGTTTACTATGCTCTCCGCTTCACCATGTCGCCCCGAAAAATCTCTTCTGTCACTGTCGATCAGCATAGTTGGATGCTGTAGACCCCTTCACGATGTCCCCACCCACAAACCACATTATAGTCGCTGTCCATCAGTGAGTAGTATGACGCTTTATGATCTCTACTAGTCTTCTCTGTGTTGTACAGTACTCCCCATGCACACCGGACCCCACGCATTACACATGCTAATCCTAAGGCCCCCATTCTTTCTCCCCACACTTATCCCTTCCTTCAGACTCACCCTGCCGAGTCCATTTCCCTTTCGTAACTTTTCAGCAACTCTCGGATTCTGTGTGTCTGCTGCTATTTTTTTCCTTCAGTTTTTTTTGTTGTTATAGTCCACACATGAGTGAAATCACTTGGTACTTCTCTTTCTAAGCATGACCTATTTCTCTGAACATACTACCGTCTAGCTCCATCCACGTAATTGCAAATGGTAGTATTTGTTATCTCCTTAAGGCTGCTTACTGCACTTTTTAAACTGGATTTCATTCTTCCTTTTTGTTTGTACTTTAGCTATGTTATTCACCATTCAACTCCTGGTTATGAACAATAGCTTTGTGTCAATTGATGTGTATCTGTATGTATCTATCTAACGGTCTGTCTGTCTATCTATGTATCTATGTATATATGTATCTATCTATCTATCTATCTGCCTATCATCTATCTATGATGTCTATCATCTAATAATCTACGTACCTCTCTATCTATCTTTCATCTGTCGTCTGTGTACCTATCTATCAATGAATCAATCATCTTTTTGTCTGCCCATCTATCCTTCTGTACAGAACAGTTAGCAACATAGCCTATGTCTCTTCCCTACATTATGCTTCCAGAAATCTTGCAAGGTAACTAAGCCATAAGGAGAGCACTGTGTTCACCAATACACATTCAGGTAGGGTCAGCCGCGTGTGCTTACAAAACCAGTAAATGGAGGTGAAAGGACTTGAAACCGTATCTCTGTCCTCTGTCCTCTTATACTTCCTGATCGCTTGGTGACTTTATTTAACCACATTCAGGGAGTAAGTGATCCCTGAAGACAACAAGTATCCTTCGTCTGGGCCTATTGTCGAAAGAAAAGTGTGCTTGTTTCTTTGCACACCTCCATGTTTGAGGGACAACGGCAAGATCACTGCTGATTGGTGGAGCCACAAATATAAAGGAACACCTATTTCTGGACAGGAGCAGTTGGGAACAAAGAGTGTGTTGTGGAGTGAAGTGTTTATTTGAGGGTCCAACCTTCCTTCTTTAGGTGGTTATTCCTTCTTTACATTCGTGAACATCATAAAAAGCAATGATTTTAAAAGCCCAGACACATATTATTACAGCAATTCATTTCTTGAGGTGAGAGGAAATGAGAAGGAAGTTACTGCACCACTAAATCTATGCCTAAGCACTGCTGAAACCAAACAAAAAGAATTCACGGTGGCTAGGTAGGACTATTTTCTACTGACTCCCTCTGGGGACTCAAACAGACTCCATTAGTTTGTTTGTTTCTCAGTTTCACTTGTATAGGGTACCTGTCCCCGCCCCTTCAGCTTTTAGTTTGTCTGTGTCCTTGAATCTCATGTGAGTCTCCAGAAAGGGAGCATGGAGTTGGTCTTGAGTTTTCATCAGTTCTTCTAACCCTGTGTCTTTTGATTGGAGCACTCAAAGCCTGTACTTTTATTCTGATATTTGAGAGCTGTGCTCTTAATGCAATTTGAAATTTTTTTGTTCTCATTAATATACAATCACATGCAGAACATTATGTTTTCTAGTCTATCCCCTTCACCAAGTACCCCCCAAATCCCAGTTACAGTCTCTGTCCTTCAGCATGTACTAGGATGCTGTAGAATCACTACATGTCTTCTCTGTGTTGTACAGCCCTTCCCATGAGACCCCACAATACCAATTATACATGCTAATCCTAATGACCGCATTCTTTTTCCCCGCCCTTATTACCCCCTTCCCACAAACCCTACCCAGTCCCTTTCTCTTTGGTAACTGTTAGAACACTCTCTGTTTCTGTAAGTCTGCTGCTGTCTTTTCCTTCAGATTTTCTTTGTTATCATACCCCACACATGACTGAAATCATTTGGTACATGTACTTCTCAGTTGGCCTATTTGACTGAGCATAATACCCTCTAGCTCCATCCACGTTATTGCAAATGATAGGATTTGTTTTCTTCTTATGGCTGCTTATGGCACTTTTTAAACTGGATTTCATTTTTCTTTTTTGTTTGTAGTTTCGCTATGTGCTTTCACCATTGCTCTCCTGGTTATGAGCAGTAGCTTTGTGTTAATCGATATGTACCTATATCTATCTATCTGTCTGTCTATCTATTTATCAATCAATCAATCAATCATCCTTTTGTCTTCAAATCTGTCCTTTTGTACAGAACAGTTAACCATATATCCTATATCACTTTTCTACACTATGCTTCCAAAAATCCTGCAAAGTATCTAGGCTGTAGAGAGAGCACTGGGTTCACCGAGACACTTGCAGTTCGAGTCGGCCGCGTGTACCTACAAAACCAGGAAATGGTTTTGCCGGGACTTGAACCCGTGTCTCTATCCTCTGTCCTCCTTCATCTCCTTCTAAATGGCTGTCTGTATTTCGCCACATTCATTGACTCAGTGCTCCCTGAAGACCACAAGTATCATTCCTCTGGGCCTGTTGTCGACAGAAAAGTAAACTTGTTGCTTTGCTCACCACCATGTTTGAAGGACATCAGCGTGATCACCGCCGATAGGACGGAGGGTCAAATAAAAAGGAACACCAATTTCTAGACAGGAGCAGTTGGGAGCTAAGATTGTATTGTGGAGTGACGTGTTTATTTGAGTGTCCAAACTTCCCTCTTTAGGTGGTTATTAGATCTTCACATTCGTGAACATCAGAAAACCCATTGATTTCAAAGGCCCAGATGGTTATTATTACAGCAAATCAGTTGTTGAGGTGAGAGAAAATGAGAACTATGTTGCTGCACCACTAAATCCATGGCTGGGAACTGCTGAAACCAAACAAAAAGAATTCACGGTGGCCAGATAGGTCTATTTTATGCTGACTGTCTCTGGGGTCTCAAACAGAATCCATTTGTTTGAATGTTTGATTTTCAGTTTCACTCGTGTAGGGTGCTTGTCCACACACCTTCGGCTTGTAGTTTGTCTGTGTCCTTCTATCTCAAGTGAGTCTCCTGTAAGTAAGCACGTAGGTGTCTTGAGTTTTCATCCCTTCTTTCAACCGAGTGTCTTTTGTTTGCAGCACTCACTGCCTGACCTTTTATTCTGATGATTCTGAGCTGTGCACTTATTGCACTTAAAGAATTTTTTTTATCATTAATCTACAATCACGTGAAGAACATTATGTTTACTATGCTCTCCCCTTCACCATGTCGCCCCGAAAAATCTCTTCTGTCACTGTCGATCAGCGTAGTTGGATGCTGTAGACCCCTTCACGATGTCCCCACCCACAAACCACATTATAGTCGCTGTCCATCAGTGAGTAGTATGACGCTTTATGATCTCTACTAGTCTTCTCTGTGTTGTACAGTACTCCCCATGCACACCGGACCCCACGCATTATACATGCTAATCCTAAGGCCCCCATTCTTTCTCCCCACACTTATCCCTTCCTTCAGACTCACCCTGCCGAGTCCATTTCCCTTTCGTAACTTTTCAGCAACTCTCGGATTCTGTGTGTCTGCTGCTATTTTTTTCCTTCAGTTTTTTTTGTTGTTATAGTCCACACATGAGTGAAATCACTTGGTACTTCTCTTTCTAAGCATGACCTATTTCTCTGAACATACTACCGTCTAGCTCCATCCACGTAATTGCAAATGGTAGTATTTGTTATCTCCTTAAGGCTGCTTACTGCACTTTTTAAACTGGATTTCATTCTTCCTTTTTGTTTGTACTTTAGCTATGTTATTCACCATTCAACTCCTGGTTATGAACAATAGCTTTGTGTCAATTGATGTGTATCTGTATGTATCTATCTAACGGTCTGTCTGTCTATCTATGTATCTATGTATATATGTATCTATCTATCTATCTATCTGCCTATCATCTATCTATGATGTCTATCATCTAATAATCTACGTACCTCTCTATCTATCTTTCGTCTGTCGTCTGTGTACCTATCTATCAATGAATCAATCATCTTTTTGTCTGCCCATCTATCCTTCTGTACAGAACAGTTAGCAACATAGCCTATGTCTCTTCCCTACATTATGCTTCCAGAAATCTTGCAAGGTAACTAAGCCATAAGGAGAGCACTGTGTTCACCAATACACATTCAGGTAGGGTCAGCCGCGTGTGCTTACAAAACCAGTAAATGGAGGTGAAAGGACTTGAAACCGTATCTCTGTCCTCTGTCCTCTTATACTTCCTGATCGCTTGGTGACTTTATTTAACCACATTCAGGGAGTAAGTGATCCCTGAAGACAACAAGTATCCTTCGTCTGGGCCTATTGTCGAAAGAAAAGTGTACTTGTTTCTTTGCACACCTCCATGTTTGAGGGACAACGGCAAGATCACTGCTGATTGGTGGAGCCACAAATATAAAGGAACACCTATTTCTGGACAGGAGCAGTTGGGAACAAAGAGTGTGTTGTGGAGTGAAGTGTTTATTTGAGGGTCCAACCTTCCTTCTTTAGGTGGTTATTCCTTCTTTACATTCGTGAACATCATAAAAAGCAATGATTTTAAAAGCCCAGACACATATTATTACAGCAATTCATTTATTGAGGTGAGAGGAAATGAGAAGGAAGTTACTGCACCACTAAATCTATGCCTAAGCACTGCTGAAACCAAACAAAAAGAATTCACGGTGGCTAGGTAGGACTATTTTCTACTGACTCCCTCTGGGGACTCAAACAGACTCCATTAGTTTGTTTGTTTCTCAGTTTCACTTGTATAGGGTACCTGTCCCCGCCCCTTCAGCTTTTAGTTTGTCTGTGTCCTTGAATCTCATGTGAGTCTCCAGAAAGGGAGCATGGAGTTGGTCTTGAGTTTTCATCAGTTCTTCTAACCCTGTGTCTTTTGATTGGAGCACTCAAAGCCTGTACTTTTATTCTGATATTTGAGAGCTGTGCTCTTAATGCAATTTGAAATTTTTTTTGTTCTCATTAATATACAATCACATGCAGAACATTATGTTTTCTAGTCTATCCCCTTCACCAAGTACCCCCCAAATCCCAGTTACAGTCTCTGTCCTTCAGCATGTACTAGGATGCTGTAGAATCACTACATGTCTTCTCTGTGTTGTACAGCCCTTCCCATGAGACCCCACAATACCAATTATACATGCTAATCCTAATGACCGCATTCTTTTTCCCCACCCTTATTACCCCCTTCCCACATACCCTACCCAGTCCCTTTCTCTTTGGTAACTGTTAGTCCACTCTCTGTTTCTGTAAGTCTGCTGCTGTCTTTTCCTTCAGTTTTTCTTTGTTATCATACCCCACACATGACTGAAATCATTTGGTACATGTACTTCTCAGTTGGCCTATTTGACTGAGCATAATACCCTCTAGCTCCATCCACGTTATTGCAAATGATAGGATTTGTTTTCTTCTTATGGCTGCTTATGGCACTTTTTAAACTGGATTTCATTTTTCTTTTTTGTTTGTAGTTTCGCTATGTGCTTTCACCATTGCTCTCCTGGTTATGAGCAGTAGCTTTGTGTTAATCGATATGTACCTATATCTATCTATCTGTCTGTCTATCTATTTATCAATCAATCAATCAATCATCCTTTTGTCTTCAAATCTGTCCTTTTGTACAGAACAGTTAACCATATATCCTATATCACTTTTCTACACTATGCTTCCAAAAATCCTGCAAAGTATCTAGGCTGTAGAGAGAGCACTGGGTTCACCGAGACAATTGCAGTTCGAGTCGGCCGCGTGTACCTAAAAAACCAGGAAATGGTTTTGCCGGGACTTGAACCCGTGTCTCTATCCTCTGTCCTCCTTCATCTCCTTCTAAATGGCTGTCTGTATTTCGCCACATTCATTGACTCAGTGCTCCCTGAAGACCACAAGTATCATTCCTCTGGGCCTGTTGTCGACAGAAAAGTAAACTTGTTGCTTTGCTCACCACCATGTTTGAAGGACATCAGCGTGATCACCGCCGATAGGACGGAGGGTCAAATAAAAAGGAACACCAATTTCTAGACAGGAGCAGTTGGGAGCTAAGATTGTATTGTGGAGTGACGTGTTTATTTGAGTGTCCAAACTTCCCTCTTTAGGTGGTTATTAGATCCTCACATTCGTGAACATCAGAAAACCCATTGATTTCAAAGGCCCAGATGGTTATTATTACAGCAAATCAGTTGTTGAGGTGAGAGAAAATGAGAACTATGTTGCTGCACCACTAAATCCATGGCTGGGAACTGCTGAAACCAAACAAAAAGAATTCACGGTGGCCAGATAGGTCTATTTTCTGCTGACTGTCTCTGGGGACTCAAACAGAATCCATTTGTTTGAATGTTTGATTTTCAGTTTCACTCGTGTAGGGTGCTTGTCCACACACCTTCGGCTTGTAGTTTGTCTGTGTCCTTCTATCTCAAGTGAGTCTCCTGTAAGTAAGCACGTAGGTGTCTTGAGTTTTCATCCCTTCTTTCAACCGAGTGTCTTTTGTTTGCAGCACTCACTGCCTGACCATTTATTCTGATGATTCTGAGCTGTGCACTTATTGCACTTAAAGAATTTTTTTTATCATTAATCTACAATCACGTGAAGAACATTATGTTTACTATGCTCTCCCCTTCACCATGTCGCCCCAAAAAATCTCTTCGGTCACTGTCGATCAGCGTAGTTGGATGCTGTAGACCCCTTCACGATGTCCCCACCCACAAACCACATTATAGTCGCTGTCCATCAGTGAGTAGTATGACGCTTTATGATCTCTACTAGTCTTCTCTGTGTTGTACAGTACTCCCCATGCACACCGGACCCCACGCATTATACATGCTAATCCTAAGGCCCCCATTCTTTCTCCCCACACTTATCCCTTCCTTCAGACTCACCCTGCCGAGTCCATTTCCCTTTCGTAACTTTTCAGCAACTCTCGGATTCTGTGTGTCTGCTGCTATTTTTTTCCTTCAGTTTTTTTTGTTGTTATAGTCCACACATGAGTGAAATCACTTGGTACTTCTCTTTCTAAGCATGACCTATTTCTCTGAACATACTACCGTCTAGCTCCATCCACGTAATTGCAAATGGTAGTATTTGTTATCTCCTTAAGGCTGCTTACTGCACTTTTTAAACTGGATTTCATTCTTCCTTTTTGTTTGTACTTTAGCTATGTTATTCACCATTCAACTCCTGGTTATGAACAATAGCTTTGTGTCAATTGATGTGTATCTGTATGTATCTATCTAACGGTCTGTCTGTCTATCTATGTATCTATGTATATATGTATCTATCTATCTATCTATCTGCCTATCATCTATCTATGATGTCTATCATCTAATAATCTACGTACCTCTCTATCTATCTTTCATCTGTCGTCTGTGTACCTATCTATCAATGAATCAATCATCTTTTTGTCTGCCCATCTATCCTTCTGTACAGAACAGTTAGCAACATAGCCTATGTCTCTTCCCTACATTATGCTTCCAGAAATCTTGCAAGGTAACTAAGCCATAAGGAGAGCACTGTGTTCACCAATACACATTCAGGTAGGGTCAGCCGCGTGTGCTTACAAAACCAGTAAATGGAGGTGAAAGGACTTGAAACCGTATCTCTGTCCTCTGTCCTCTTATACTTCCTGATCGCTTGGTGACTTTATTTAACCACATTCAGGGAGTAAGTGATCCCTGAAGACAACAAGTATCCTTCGTCTGGGCCTATTGTCGAAAGAAAAGTGTGCTTGTTTCTTTGCACACCTCCATGTTTGAGGGACAACGGCAAGATCACTGCTGATTGGTGGAGCCACAAATATAAAGGAACACCTATTTCTGGACAGGAGCAGTTGGGAACAAAGAGTGTGTTGTGGAGTGAAGTGTTTATTTGAGGGTCCAACCTTCCTTCTTTAGGTGGTTATTCCTTCTTTACATTCGTGAACATCATAAAAAGCAATGATTTTAAAAGCCCAGACACATATTATTACAGCAATTCATTTCTTGAGGTGAGAGGAAATGAGAAGGAAGTTACTGCACCACTAAATCTATGCCTAAGCACTGCTGAAAATAAAACAAAAACAATTCACGGTGGCTAGGTAGGACTATTTTCTACTGACTCCCTCTGGGGACTCAAACAGAATCCATTAGTTTGTTTCTCAGTTTCACTTGTATAGGGTACCTGTCCCCGCCCCTTCAGCTTTTAGTTTGTCTGTGTCCTTGAATCTCATGTGAGTCTCCAGAAAGGGAGCATGGAGTTGGTCTTGAGTTTTCATCAGTTCTTCTAACCCTGTGTCTTTTGATTGGAGCACTCAAAGCCTGTACTTTTATTCTGATATTTGAGAGCTGTGCTCTTAATGCAATTTGAAATTTTTTTGTTCTCATTAATATACAATCACATGCAGAACATTATGTTTTCTAGTCTATCCCCTTCACCAAGTACCCCCCAAATCCCAGTTACAGTCTCTGTCCTTCAGCATGTACTAGGATGCTGTAGAATCACTATATGTCTTCTCTGTGTTGTACAGCCCTTCCCATGAGACCCCACAATACCAATTATACATGCTAATCCTAATGACCGCATTCTTTTTCCCCGCCCTTATTACCCCCTTCCCACAAACCCTACCCAGTCCCTTTCTCTTTGGTAACTTTTAGTCCACTCTCTGTTTCTGTAAGTCTGCTGCTGTCTTTTCCTTCAGTTTTTCTTTGTTATCATACCCCACACATGACTGAAATCATTTGGTACATGTACTTCTCAGTTGGCCTATTTGACTGAGCATAATACCCTCTAGCTCCATCCACGTTATTGCAAATGATAGGATTTGTTTTCTTCTTATGGCTGCTTATGGCACTTTTTAAACTGGATTTCATTTTTCTTTTTTGTTTGTAGTTTCGCTATGTGCTTTCACCATTGCTCTCCTGGTTATGAGCAGTAGCTTTGTGTTAATCGATATGTACCTATATCTATCTATCTGTCTGTCTATCTATTTATCAATCAATCAATCAATCATCCTTTTGTCTTCAAATCTGTCCTTTTGTACAGAACAGTTAACCATATATCCTATATCACCTTTCTACACTATGCTTCCAAAAATCCTGCAAAGTATCTAGGCTGTAGAGAGAGCACTGGGTTCACCGAGACACTTGCAGTTCGAGTCGGCCGCGTGTACCTACAAAACCAGGAAATGGTTTTGCCGGGACTTGAACCCGTGTCTCTATCCTCTGTCCTCCTTCATCTCCTTCTAAATGGCTGTCTGTATTTCGCCACATTCATTGACTCAGTGCTCCCTGAAGACCACAAGTATCATTCCTCTGGGCCTGTTGTCGACAGAAAAGTAAACTTGTTGCTTTGCTCACCACCATGTTTGAAGGACATCAGCGTGATCACCGCCGATAGGACGGAGGGTCAAATAAAAAGGAACACCAATTTCTAGACAGGAGCAGTTGGGAGCTAAGATTGTATTGTGGAGTGACGTGTTTATTTGAGTGTCCAAACTTCCCTCTTTAGGTGGTTATTAGATCTTCACATTCGTGAACATCAGAAAACCCATTGATTTCAAAGGCCCAGATGGTTATTATTACAGCAAATCAGTTGTTGAGGTGAGAGAAAATGAGAACTATGTTGCTGCACCACTAAATCCATGGCTGGGAACTGCTGAAACCAAACAAAAAGAATTCACGGTGGCCAGATAGGTCTATTTTCTGCTGACTGTCTCTGGGGACTCAAACAGAATCCATTTGTTTGAATGTTTGATTTTCAGTTTCACTCGTGTAGGGTACTTGTCCACACACCTTCGGCTTGTAGTTTGTCTGTGTCCTTCTATCTCAAGTGAGTCTCCTGTAAGTAAGCACGTAGGTGTCTTGAGTTTTCATCCCTTCTTTCAACCGAGTGTCTTTTGTTTGCAGCACTCACTGCCTGACCTTTTATTCTGATGATTCTGAGCTGTGCACTTATTGCACTTAAAGAATTTTTTTTATCATTAATCTACAATCACGTGAAGAACATTATGTTTACTATGCTCTCCCCTTCACCATGTCGCCCCGAAAAATCTCTTCTGTCACTGTCGATCAGCGTAGTTGGATGCTGTAGACCCCTTCACGATGTCCCCACCCACAAACCACATTATAGTCGCTGTCCATCAGTGAGTAGTATGACGCTTTATGATCTCTACTAGTCTTCTCTGTGTTGTACAGTACTCCCCATGCACACCGGACCCCACGCATTATACATGCTAATCCTAAGGCCCCCATTCTTTCTCCCCACACTTATCCCTTCCTTCAGACTCACCCTGCCGAGTCCATTTCCCTTTCGTAACTTTTCAGCAACTCTCGGATTCTGTGTGTCTGCTGCTATTTTTTTCCTTCAGTTTTTTTTGTTGTTATAGTCCACACATGAGTGAAATCACTTGGTACTTCTCTTTCTAAGCATGACCTATTTCTCTGAACATACTACCGTCTAGCTCCATCCACGTAATTGCAAATGGTAGTATTTGTTATCTCCTTAAGGCTGCTTACTGCACTTTTTAAACTGGATTTCATTCTTCCTTTTTGTTTGTACTTTAGCTATGTTATTCACCATTCAACTCCTGGTTATGAACAATAGCTTTGTGTCAATTGATGTGTATCTGTATGTATCTATCTAACGGTCTGTCTGTCTATCTATGTATCTATGTATATATGTATCTATCTATCTATCTATCTGCCTATCATCTATCTATGATGTCTATCATCTAATAATCTACGTACCTCTCTATCTATCTTTCATCTGTCGTCTGTGTACCTATCTATCAATGAATCAATCATCTTTTTGTCTGCCCATCTATCCTTCTGTACAGAACAGTTAGCAACATAGCCTATGTCTCTTCCCTACATTATGCTTCCAGAAATCTTGCAAGGTAACTAAGCCATAAGGAGAGCACTGTGTTCACCAATACACATTCAGGTAGGGTCAGCCGCGTGTGCTTACAAAACCAGTAAATGGAGGTGAAAGGACTTGAAACCGTATCTCTGTCCTCTGTCCTCTTATACTTCCTGATCGCTTGGTGACTTTATTTAACCACATTCAGGGAGTAAGTGATCCCTGAAGACAACAAGTATCCTTCGTCTGGGCCTATTGTCGAAAGAAAAGTGTACTTGTTTCTTTGCACACCTCCATGTTTGAGGGACAACGGCAAGATCACTGCTGATTGGTGGAGCCACAAATATAAAGGAACACCTATTTCTGGACAGGAGCAGTTGGGAACAAAGAGTGTGTTGTGGAGTGAAGTGTTTATTTGAGGGTCCAACCTTCCTTCTTTAGGTGGTTATTCCTTCTTTACATTCGTGAACATCATAAAAAGCAATGATTTTAAAAGCCCAGACACATATTATTACAGCAATTCATTTCTTGAGGTGAGAGGAAATGAGAAGGAAGTTACTGCACCACTAAATCTATGCCTAAGCACTGCTGAAACCAAACAAAAAGAATTCACGGTGGCTAGGTAGGACTATTTTCTACTGACTCCCTCTGGGGACTCAAACAGACTCCATTAGTTTGTTTGTTTCTCAGTTTCACTTGTATAGGGTACCTGTCCCCGCCCCTTCAGCTTTTAGTTTGTCTGTGTCCTTGAATCTCATGTGAGTCTCCAGAAAGGGAGCATGGAGTTGGTCTTGAGTTTTCATCAGTTCTTCTAACCCTGTGTCTTTTGATTGGAGCACTCAAAGCCTGTACTTTTATTCTGATATTTGAGAGCTGTGCTCTTAATGCAATTTGAAATTTTTTTGTTCTCATTAATATACAATCACATGCAGAACATTATGTTTTCTAGTCTATCCCCTTCACCAAGTACCCCCCAAATCCCAGTTACAGTCTCTGTCCTTCAGCATGTACTAGGATGCTGTAGAATCACTACATGTCTTCTCTGTGTTGTACAGCCCTTCCCATGAGACCCCACAATACCAATTATACATGCTAATCCTAATGACCGCATTCTTTTTCCCCGCCCTTATTACCCCCTTCCCACATACCCTACCCAGTCCCTTTCTCTTTGGTAACTGTTAGTCCACTCTCTGTTTCTGTAAGTCTGCTGCTGTCTTTTCCTTCAGTTTTTCTTTGTTATCATACCCCACACATGACTGAAATCATTTGGTACATGTACTTCTCAGTTGGCCTATTTGACTGAGCATAATACCCTCTAGCTCCATCCACGTTATTGCAAATGATAGGATTTGTTTTCTTCTTATGGCTGCTTATGGCACTTTTTAAACTGGATTTCATTTTTCTTTTTTGTTTGTAGTTTCGCTATGTGCTTTCACCATTGCTCTCCTGGTTATGAGCAGTAGCTTTGTGTTAATCGATATGTACCTATATCTATCTATCTGTCTGTCTATCTATTTATCAATCAATCAATCAATCATCCTTTTGTCTTCAAATCTGTCCTTTTGTACAGAACAGTTAACCATATATCCTATATCACTTTTCTACACTATGCTTCCAAAAATCCTGCAAAGTATCTAGGCTGTGGAGAGAGCACTGGGTTCACCGAGACAATTGCAGTTCGAGTCGGCCGCGTGTACCTAAAAAACCAGGAAATGGTTTTGCCGGGACTTGAACCCGTGTCTCTATCCTCTGTCCTCCTTCATCTCCTTCTAAATGGCTGTCTGTATTTCGCCACATTCATTGACTCAGTGCTCCCTGAAGACCACAAGTATCATTCCTCTGGGCCTGTTGTCGACAGAAAAGTAAACTTGTTGCTTTGCTCACCACCATGTTTGAAGGACATCAGCGTGATCACCGCCTATAGGACGGAGGGTCAAATAAAAAGGAACACCAATTTCTAGACAGGAGCAGTTGGGAGCTAAGATTGTGTTGTGGAGTGACGTGTTTATTTGAGTGTCCAAACTTCCCTCTTTAGGTGGTTATTAGATCTTCACATTCGTGAACATCAGAAAACCCATTGATTTCAAAGGCCCAGATGGTTATTATTACAGCAAATCAGTTGTTGAGGTGAGAGAAAATGAGAACTATGTTGCTGCACCACTAAATCCATGGCTGGGAACTGCTGAAACCAAACAAAAAGAATTCACGGTGGCCAGATAGGTCTATTTTCTGCTGACTGTCTCTGGGGACTCAAACAGAATCCATTTGTTTGAATGTTTGATTTTCAGTTTCACTCGTGTAGGGTGCTTGTCCACACACCTTCGGCTTGTAGTTTGTCTGTGTCCTTCTATCTCAAGTGAGTCTCCTGTAAGTAAGCACGTAGGTGTCTTGAGTTTTCATCCCTTCTTTCAACCGAGTGTCTTTTGTTTGCAGCACTCACTGCCTGACCATTTATTCTGATGATTCTGAGCTGTGCACTTATTGCACTTAAGGAATTTTTTTTATCATTAATCTACAATCACGTGAAGAACATTATGTTTACTATGCTCTCCCCTTCACCATGTCGCCCCAAAAAATCTCTTCGGTCACTGTCGATCAGCGTAGTTGGATGCTGTAGACCCCTTCACGATGTCCCCACCCACAAACCACATTATAGTCGCTGTCCATCAGTGAGTAGTATGACGCTTTATGATCTCTACTAGTCTTCTCTGTGTTGTACAGTACTCCCCATGCACACCGGACCCCACGCATTATACATGCTAATCCTAAGGCCCCCATTCTTTCTCCCCACACTTATCCCTTCCTTCAGACTCACCCTGCCGAGTCCATTTCCCTTTCGTAACTTTTCAGCAACTCTCGGATTCTGTGTGTCTGCTGCTATTATTTTCCTTCAGTTTTTTTTGTTGTTATAGTCCACACATGAGTGAAATCACTTGGTACTTCTCTTTCTAAGCATGACCTATTTCTCTGAACATACTACCGTCTAGCTCCATCCACGTAATTGCAAATGGTAGTATTTGTTATCTCCTTAAGGCTGCTTACTGCACTTTTTAAACTGGATTTCATTCTTCCTTTTTGTTTGTACTTTAGCTATGTTATTCACCATTCAACTCCTGGTTATGAACAATAGCTTTGTGTCAATTGATGTGTATCTGTATGTATCTATCTAACGGTCTGTCTGTCTATCTATGTATCTATGTATATATGTATCTATCTATCTATCTATCTGCCTATCATCTATCTATGATGTCTATCATCTAATAATCTACGTACCTCTCTATCTATCTTTCATCTGTCGTCTGTGTACCTATCTATCAATGAATCAATCATCTTTTTGTCTGCCCATCTATCCTTCTGTACAGAACAGTTAGCAACATAGCCTATGTCTCTTCCCTACATTATGCTTCCAGAAATCTTGCAAGGTAACTAAGCCATAAGGAGAGCACTGTGTTCACCAATACACATTCAGGTAGGGTCAGCCGCGTGTGCTTACAAAACCAGTAAATGGAGGTGAAAGGACTTGAAACCGTATCTCTGTCCTCTGTCCTCTTATACTTCCTGATCGCTTGGTGACTTTATTTAACCACATTCAGGGAGTAAGTGATCCCTGAAGACAACAAGTATCCTTCGTCTGGGCCTATTGTCGAAAGAAAAGTGTGCTTGTTTCTTTGCACACCTCCATGTTTGAGGGACAACGGCAAGATCACTGCTGATTGGTGGAGCCACAAATATAAAGGAACACCTATTTCTGGACAGGAGCAGTTGGGAACAAAGAGTGTGTTGTGGAGTGAAGTGTTTATTTGAGGGTCCAACCTTCCTTCTTTAGGTGGTTATTCCTTCTTTACATTCGTGAACATCATAAAAAGCAATGATTTTAAAAGCCCAGACACATATTATTACAGCAATTCATTTCTTGAGGTGAGAGGAAATGAGAAGGAAGTTACTGCACCACTAAATCTATGCCTAAGCACTGCTGAAACCAAACAAAAAGAATTCACGGTGGCTAGGTAGGACTATTTTCTACTGACTCCCTCTGGGGACTCAAACAGACTCCATTAGTTTGTTTGTTTCTCAGTTTCACTTGTATAGGGTACCTGTCCCCGCCCCTTCAGCTTTTAGTTTGTCTGTGTCCTTGAATCTCATGTGAGTCTCCAGAAAGGGAGCATGGAGTTGGTCTTGAGTTTTCATCAGTTCTTCTAACCCTGTGTCTTTTGATT
Organism: Manis pentadactyla; assembly: GCF_030020395.1. Taxonomy (NCBI): domain Eukaryota; kingdom Metazoa; phylum Chordata; class Mammalia; order Pholidota; family Manidae; genus Manis; species Manis pentadactyla. The sequence continues at coordinate 49,064 of NW_026644645.1, forward strand.
GGAGCACTCAAAGCCTGTACTTTTATTCTGATATTTGAGAGCTGTGCTCTTAATGCAATTTGAAATTTTTTTTGTTCTCATTAATATACAATCACATGCAGAACATTATGTTTTCTAGTCTATCCCCTTCACCAAGTACCCCCCAAATCCCAGTTACAGTCTCTGTCCTTCAGCATGTACTAGGATGCTGTAGAATCACTACATGTCTTCTCTGTGTTGTACAGCCCTTCCCATGAGACCCCACAGTACCAATTATACATGCTAATCCTAATGACCGCATTCTTTTTCCCCGCCCTTATTACCCCCTTCCCACAAACCCTACCCAGTCCCTTTCTCTTTGGTAACTGTTAGTCCACTCTCTGTTTCTGTAAGTCTGCTGCTGTCTTTTCCTTCAGTTTTTCTTTGTTATCATACCCCACACATGACTGAAATCATTTGGTACATGTACTTCTCAGTTGGCCTATTTGACTGAGCATAATACCCTCTAGCTCCATCCACGTTATTGCAAATGATAGGATTTGTTTTCTTCTTATGGCTGCTTATGGCACTTTTTAAACTGGATTTCATTTTTCTTTTTTGTTTGTAGTTTCGCTATGTGCTTTCACCATTGCTCTCCTGGTTATGAGCAGTAGCTTTGTGTTAATCGATATGTACCTATATCTATCTATCTGTCTGTCTATCTATTTATCAATCAATCAATCAATCATCCTTTTGTCTTCAAATCTGTCCTTTTGTACAGAACAGTTAACCATATATCCTATATCACTTTTCTACACTATGCTTCCAAAAATCCTGCAAAGTATCTAGGCTGTAGAGAGAGCACTGGGTTCACCGAGACACTTGCAGTTCGAGTCGGCCGCGTGTACCTACAAAACCAGGAAATGGTTTTGCCGGGACTTGAACCCGTGTCTCTATCCTCTGTCCTCCTTCATCTCCTTCTAAATGGCTGTCTGTATTTCGCCACATTCATTGACTCAGTGCTCCCTGAAGACCACAAGTATCATTCCTCTGGGCCTGTTGTCGACAGAAAAGTAAACTTGTTGCTTTGCTCACCACCATGTTTGAAGGACATCAGCGTGATCACCGCCGATAGGACGGAGATTCATATAAAAAGGAACACCAATTTCTAGACAGGAGCAGTTGGGAGCTAAGATTGTATTGTGGAGTGACGTGTTTATTTGAGTGTCCAAACTTCCCTCTTTAGGTGGTTATTAGATCTTCACATTCGTGAACATCAGAAAACCCATTGATTTCAAAGGCCCAGATGGTTATTATTACAGCAAATCAGTTGTTGAGGTGAGAGAAAATGAGAACTATGTTGCTGCACCACTAAATCCATGGCTGGGAACTGCTGAAACCAAACAAAAAGAATTCACGGTGGCCAGATAGGTCTATTTTCTGCTGACTGTCTCTGGGGACTCAAACAGAATCCATTTGTTTGAATGTTTGATTTTCAGTTTCACTCGTGTAGGGTACTTGTCCACACACCTTCGGCTTGTAGTTTGTCTGTGTCCTTCTATCTCAAGTGAGTCTCCTGTAAGTAAGCACGTAGGTGTCTTGAGTTTTCATCCCTTCTTTCAACCGAGTGTCTTTTGTTTGCAGCACTCACTGCCTGACCTTTTATTCTGATGATTCTGAGCTGTGCACTTATTGCACTTAAAGAATTTTTTTTATCATTAATCTACAATCACGTGAAGAACATTATGTTTACTATGCTCTCCCCTTCACCATGTCGCCCCGAAAAATCTCTTCTGTCACTGTCGATCAGCGTAGTTGGATGCTGTAGACCCCTTCACGATGTCCCCACCCACAAACCACATTATAGTCGCTGTCCATCAGTGAGTAGTATGACGCTTTATGATCTCTACTAGTCTTCTCTGTGTTGTACAGTACTCCCCATGCACACCGGACCCCACGCATTATACATGCTAATCCTAAGGCCCCCATTCTTTCTCCCCACACTTATCCCTTCCTTCAGACTCACCCTGCCGAGTCCATTTCCCTTTCGTAACTTTTCAGCAACTCTCGGATTCTGTGTGTCTGCTGCTATTTTTTTCCTTCAGTTTTTTTTGTTGTTATAGTCCACACATGAGTGAAATCACTTGGTACTTCTCTTTCTAAGCATGACCTATTTCTCTGAACATACTACCGTCTAGCTCCATCCACGTAATTGCAAATGGTAGTATTTGTTATCTCCTTAAGGCTGCTTACTGCACTTTTTAAACTGGATTTCATTCTTCCTTTTTGTTTGTACTTTAGCTATGTTATTCACCATTCAACTCCTGGTTATGAACAATAGCTTTGTGTCAATTGATGTGTATCTGTATGTATCTATCTAACGGTCTGTCTGTCTATCTATGTATCTATGTATATATGTATCTATCTATCTATCTATCTGCCTATCATCTATCTATGATGTCTATCATCTAATAATCTACGTACCTCTCTATCTATCTTTCATCTGTCGTCTGTGTACCTATCTATCAATGAATCAATCATCTTTTTGTCTGCCCATCTATCCTTCTGTACAGAACAGTTAGCAACATAGCCTATGTCTCTTCCCTACATTATGCTTCCAGAAATCTTGCAAGGTAACTAAGCCATAAGGAGAGCACTGTGTTCACCAATACACATTCAGGTAGGGTCAGCCGCGTGTGCTTACAAAACCAGTAAATGGAGGTGAAAGGACTTGAAACCGTATCTCTGTCCTCTGTCCTCTTATACTTCCTGATCGCTTGGTGACTTTATTTAACCACATTCAGGGAGTAAGTGATCCCTGAAGACAACAAGTATCCTTCGTCTGGGCCTATTGTCGAAAGAAAAGTGTGCTTGTTTCTTTGCACACCTCCATGTTTGAGGGACAACGGCAAGATCACTGCTGATTGGTGGAGCCACAAATATAAAGGAACACCTATTTCTGGACAGGAGCAGTTGGGAACAAAGAGTGTGTTGTGGAGTGAAGTGTTTATTTGAGGGTCCAACCTTCCTTCTTTAGGTGGTTATTCCTTCTTTACATTCGTGAACATCATAAAAAGCAATGATTTTAAAAGCCCAGACACATATTATTACAGCAATTCATTTCTTGAGGTGAGAGGAAATGAGAAGGAAGTTACTGCACCACTAAATCTATGCCTAAGCACTGCTGAAACCAAACAAAAAGAATTCACGGTGGCTAGGTAGGACTATTTTCTACTGACTCCCTCTGGGGACTCAAACAGACTCCATTAGTTTGTTTGTTTCTCAGTTTCACTTGTATAGGGTACCTGTCCCCGCCCCTTCAGCTTTTAGTTTGTCTGTGTCCTTGAATCTCATGTGAGTCTCCAGAAAGGGAGCATGGAGTTGGTCTTGAGTTTTCATCAGTTCTTCTAACCCTGTGTCTTTTGATTGGAGCACTCAAAGCCTGTACTTTTATTCTGATATTTGAGAGCTGTGCTCTTAATGCAATTTGAAATTTTTTTTGTTCTCATTAATATACAATCACATGCAGAACATTATGTTTTCTAGTCTATCCCCTTCACCAAGTACCCCCCAAATCCCAGTTACAGTCTCTGTCCTTCAGCATGTACTAGGATGCTGTAGAATCACTACATGTCTTCTCTGTGTTGTACAGCCCTTCCCATGAGACCCCACAGTACCAATTATACATGCTAATCCTAATGACCGCATTCTTTTTCCCCGCCCTTATTACCCCCTTCCCACAAACCCTACCCAGTCCCTTTCTCTTTGGTAACTGTTAGTCCACTCTCTGTTTCTGTAAGTCTGCTGCTGTCTTTTCCTTCAGTTTTTCTTTGTTATCATACCCCACACATGACTGAAATCATTTGGTACATGTACTTCTCAGTTGGCCTATTTGACTGAGCATAATACCCTCTAGCTCCATCCACGTTATTGCAAATGATAGGATTTGTTTTCTTCTTATGGCTGCTTATGGCACTTTTTAAACTGGATTTCATTTTTCTTTTTTGTTTGTAGTTTCGCTATGTGCTTTCACCATTGCTCTCCTGGTTATGAGCAGTAGCTTTGTGTTAATCGATATGTACCTATATCTATCTATCTGTCTGTCTATCTATTTATCAATCAATCAATCAATCATCCTTTTGTCTTCAAATCTGTCCTTTTGTACAGAACAGTTAACCATATATCCTATATCACTTTTCTACACTATGCTTCCAAAAATCCTGCAAAGTATCTAGGCTGTAGAGAGAGCACTGGGTTCACCGAGACACTTGCAGTTCGAGTCGGCCGCGTGTACCTACAAAACCAGGAAATGGTTTTGCCGGGACTTGAACCCGTGTCTCTATCCTCTGTCCTCCTTCATCTCCTTCTAAATGGCTGTCTGTATTTCGCCACATTCATTGACTCAGTGCTCCCTGAAGACCACAAGTATCATTCCTCTGGGCCTGTTGTCGACAGAAAAGTAAACTTGTTGCTTTGCTCACCACCATGTTTGAAGGACATCAGCGTGATCACCGCCGATAGGACGGAGGGTCAAATAAAAAGGAACACCAATTTCTAGACAGGAGCAGTTGGGAGCTAAGATTGTATTGTGGAGTGACGTGTTTATTTGAGTGTCCAAACTTCCCTCTTTAGGTGGTTATTAGATCTTCACATTCGTGAACATCAGAAAACCCATTGATTTCAAAGGCCCAGATGGTTATTATTACAGCAAATCAGTTGTTGAGGTGAGAGAAAATGAGAACTATGTTGCTGCACCACTAAATCCATGGCTGGGAACTGCTGAAACCAAACAAAAAGAATTCACGGTGGCCAGATAGGTCTATTTTATGCTGACTGTCTCTGGGGTCTCAAACAGAATCCATTTGTTTGAATGTTTGATTTTCAGTTTCACTCGTGTAGGGTGCTTGTCCACACACCTTCGGCTTGTAGTTTGTCTGTGTCCTTCTATCTCAAGTGAGTCTCCTGTAAGTAAGCACGTAGGTGTCTTGAGTTTTCATCCCTTCTTTCAACCGAGTGTCTTTTGTTTGCAGCACTCACTGCCTGACCTTTTATTCTGATGATTCTGAGCTGTGCACTTATTGCACTTAAAGAATTTTTTTTATCATTAATCTACAATCACGTGAAGAACATTATGTTTACTATGCTCTCCCCTTCACCATGTCGCCCCGAAAAATCTCTTCTGTCACTGTCGATCAGCGTAGTTGGATGCTGTAGACCCCTTCACGATGTCCCCACCCACAAACCACATTATAGTCGCTGTCCATCAGTGAGTAGTATGACGCTTTATGATCTCTACTAGTCTTCTCTGTGTTGTACAGTACTCCCCATGCACACCGGACCCCACGCATTATACATGCTAATCCTAAGGCCCCCATTCTTTCTCCCCACACTTATCCCTTCCTTCAGACTCACCCTGCCGAGTCCATTTCCCTTTCGTAACTTTTCAGCAACTCTCGGATTCTGTGTGTCTGCTGCTATTTTTTTCCTTCAGTTTTTTTTGTTGTTATAGTCCACACATGAGTGAAATCACTTGGTACTTCTCTTTCTAAGCATGACCTATTTCTCTGAACATACTACCGTCTAGCTCCATCCACGTAATTGCAAATGGTAGTATTTGTTATCTCCTTAAGGCTGCTTACTGCACTTTTTAAACTGGATTTCATTCTTCCTTTTTGTTTGTACTTTAGCTATGTTATTCACCATTCAACTCCTGGTTATGAACAATAGCTTTGTGTCAATTGATGTGTATCTGTATGTATCTATCTAACGGTCTGTCTGTCTATCTATGTATCTATGTATATATATATATCTATCTATCTATCTATCTGCCTATCATCTATCTATGATGTCTATCATCTAATAATCTACGTACCTCTCTATCTGTCTTTCATCTGTCGTCTGTGTACCTATCTATCAATGAATCAATCATCTTTTTGTCTGCCCATCTATCCTTCTGTACAGAACAGTTAGCAACATAGCCTATGTCTCTTCCCTACATTATGCTTCCAGAAATCTTGCAAGGTAACTAAGCCATAAGGAGAGCACTGTGTTCACCAATACACATTCAGGTAGGGTCAGCCGCGTGTGCTTACAAAACCAGTAAATGGAGGTGAAAGGACTTGAAACCGTATCTCTGTCCTCTGTCCTCTTATACTTCCTGATCGCTTGGTGACTTTATTTAACCACATTCAGGGAGTAAGTGATCCCTGAAGACAACAAGTATCCTTCGTCTGGGCCTATTGTCGAAAGAAAAGTGTACTTGTTTCTTTGCACACCTCCATGTTTGAGGGACAACGGCAAGATCACTGCTGATTGGTGGAGCCACAAATATAAAGGAACACCTATTTCTGGACAGGAGCAGTTGGGAACAAAGAGTGTGTTGTGGAGTGAAGTGTTTATTTGAGGGTCCAACCTTCCTTCTTTAGGTGGTTATTCCTTCTTTACATTCGTGAACATCATAAAAAGCAATGATTTTAAAAGCCCAGACACATATTATTACAGCAATTCATTTCTTGAGGTGAGAGGAAATGAGAAGGAAGTTACTGCACCACTAAATCTATGCCTAAGCACTGCTGAAACCAAACAAAAAGAATTCACGGTGGCTAGGTAGGACTATTTTCTACTGACTCCCTATGGGGACTCAAACAGACTCCATTAGTTTGTTTGTTTCTCAGTTTCACTTGTATAGGGTACCTGTCCCCGCCCCTTCAGCTTTTAGTTTGTCTGTGTCCTTGAATCTCATGTGAGTCTCCAGAAAGGGAGCATGGAGTTGGTCTTGAGTTTTCATCAGTTCTTCTAACCCTGTGTCTTTTGATTGGAGCACTCAAAGCCTGTACTTTTATTCTGATATTTGAGAGCTGTGCTCTTAATGCAATTTGAAATTTTTTTTGTTCTCATTAATATACAATCACATGCAGAACATTATGTTTTCTAGTCTATCCCCTTCACCAAGTACCCCCCAAATCCCAGTTACAGTCTCTGTCCTTCAGCATGTACTAGGATGCTGTAGAATCACTACATGTCTTCTCTGTGTTGTACAGCCCTTCCCATGAGACCCCACAATACCAATTATACATGCTAATCCTAATGACCGCATTCTTTTTCCCCGCCCTTATTACCCCCTTCCCACAAACCCTACCCAGTCCCTTTCTCTTTGGTAACTGTTAGTCCACTCTCTGTTTCTGTGAGTCTGCTGCTGTCTTTTCCTTCAGTTTTTCTTTGTTATCATACCCCACACATGACTGAAATCATTTGGTACATGTACTTCTCAGTTGGCCTATTTGACTGAGCATAATACCCTCTAGCTCCATCCACGTTATTGCAAATGATAGGATTTGTTTTCTTCTTATGGCTGCTTATGGCACTTTTTAAACTGGATTTCATTTTTCTTTTTTGTTTGTAGTTTCGCTATGTGCTTTCACCATTGCTCTCCTGGTTATGAGCAGTAGCTTTGTGTTAATCGATATGTACCTATATCTATCTATCTGTCTGTCTATCTATTTATCAATCAATCAATCAATCATCCTTTTGTCTTCAAATCTGTCCTTTTGTACAGAACAGTTAACCATATATCCTATATCACTTTTCTACACTATGCTTCCAAAAATCCTGCAAAGTATCTAGGCTGTAGAGAGAGCACTGGGTTCACCGAGACACTTGCAGTTCGAGTCGGCCGCGTGTACCTACAAAACCAGGAAATGGTTTTGCCGGGACTTGAACCCGTGTCTCTATCCTCTGTCCTCCTTCATCTCCTTCTAAATGGCTGTCTGTATTTCGCCACATTCATTGACTCAGTGCTCCCTGAAGACCACAAGTATCATTCCTCTGGGCCTGTTGTCGACAGAAAAGTAAACTTGTTGCTTTGCTCACCACCATGTTTGAAGGACATCAGCGTGATCACCGCCGATAGGACGGAGATTCATATAAAAAGGAACACCAATTTCTAGACAGGAGCAGTTGGGAGCTAAGATTGTATTGTGGAGTGACGTGTTTATTTGAGTGTCCAAACTTCCCTCTTTAGGTGGTTATTAGATCTTCACATTCGTGAACATCAGAAAACCCATTGATTTCAAAGGCCCAGATGGTTATTATTACAGCAAATCAGTTGTTGAGGTGAGAGAAAATGAGAACTATGTTGCTGCACCACTAAATCCATGGCTGGGAACTGCTGAAACCAAACAAAAAGAATTCACGGTGGCCAGATAGGTCTATTTTCTGCTGACTGTCTCTGGGGACTCAAACAGAATCCATTTGTTTGAATGTTTGATTTTCAGTTTCACTCGTGTAGGGTACTTGTCCACACACCTTCGGCTTGTAGTTTGTCTGTGTCCTTCTATCTCAAGTGAGTCTCCTGTAAGTAAGCACGTAGGTGTCTTGAGTTTTCATCCCTTCTTTCAACCGAGTGTCTTTTGTTTGCAGCACTCACTGCCTGACCTTTTATTCTGATGATTCTGAGCTGTGCACTTATTGCACTTAAAGAATTTTTTTTATCATTAATCTACAATCACGTGAAGAACATTATGTTTACTATGCTCTCCCCTTCACCATGTCGCCCCGAAAAATCTCTTCTGTCACTGTCGATCAGCGTAGTTGGATGCTGTAGACCCCTTCACGATGTCCCCACCCACAAACCACATTATAGTCGCTGTCCATCAGTGAGTAGTATGACGCTTTATGATCTCTACTAGTCTTCTCTGTGTTGTACAGTACTCCCCATGCACACCGGACCCCACGCATTATACATGCTAATCCTAAGGCCCCCATTCTTTCTCCCCACACTTATCCCTTCCTTCAGACTCACCCTGCCGAGTCCATTTCCCTTTCGTAACTTTTCAGCAACTCTCGGATTCTGTGTGTCTGCTGCTATTTTTTTCCTTCAGTTTTTTTTGTTGTTATAGTCCACACATGAGTGAAATCACTTGGTACTTCTCTTTCTAAGCATGACCTATTTCTCTGAACATACTACCATCTAGCTCCATCCACGTAATTGCAAATGGTAGTATTTGTTATCTCCTTAAGGCTGCTTACTGCACTTTTTAAACTGGATTTCATTCTTCCTTTTTGTTTGTACTTTAGCTATGTTATTCACCATTCAACTCCTGGTTATGAACAATAGCTTTGTGTCAATTGATGTGTATCTGTATTTATCTATCTAACGGTCTGTCTGTCTATCTATGTATCTATGTATATATGTATCTATCTATCTATCTATCTGCCTATCATCTATCTATGATGTCTATCATCTAATAATCTACGTACCTCTCTATCTATCTTTCATCTGTCGTCTGTGTACCTATCTATCAATGAATCAATCATCTTTTTGTCTGCCCATCTATCCTTCTGTACAGAACAGTTAGCAACATAGCCTATGTCTCTTCCCTACATTATGCTTCCAGAAATCTTGCAAGGTAACTAAGCCATAAGGAGAGCACTGTGTTCACCAATACACATTCAGGTAGGGTCAGCCGCGTGTGCTTACAAAACCAGTAAATGGAGGTGAAAGGACTTGAAACCGTATCTCTGTCCTCTGTCCTCTTATACTTCCTGATCGCTTGGTGACTTTATTTAACCACATTCAGGGAGTAAGTGATCCCTGAAGACAACAAGTATCCTTCGTCTGGGCCTATTGTCGAAAGAAAAGTGTACTTGTTTCTTTGCACACCTCCATGTTTGAGGGACAACGGCAAGATCACTGCTGATTGGTGGAGCCACAAATATAAAGGAACACCTATTTCTGGACAGGAGCAGTTGGGAACAAAGAGTGTGTTGTGGAGTGAAGTGTTTATTTGAGGGTCCAACCTTCCTTCTTTAGGTGGTTATTCCTTCTTTACATTCGTGAACATCATAAAAAGCAATGATTTTAAAAGCCCAGACACATATTATTACAGCAATTCATTTCTTGAGGTGAGAGGAAATGAGAAGGAAGTTACTGCACCACTAAATCTATGCCTAAGCACTGCTGAAACCAAACAAAAAGAATTCACGGTGGCTAGGTAGGACTATTTTCTACTGACTCCCTCTGGGGACTCAAACAGACTCCATTAGTTTGTTTGTTTCTCAGTTTCACTTGTATAGGGTACCTGTCCCCGCCCCTTCAGCTTTTAGTTTGTCTGTGTCCTTGAATCTCATGTGAGTCTCCAGAAAGGGAGCATGGAGTTGGTCTTGAGTTTTCATCAGTTCTTCTAACCCTGTGTCTTTTGATTGGAGCACTCAAAGCCTGTACTTTTATTCTGATATTTGAGAGCTGTGCTCTTAATGCAATTTGAAATTTTTTTTGTTCTCATTAATATACAATCACATGCAGAACATTATGTTTTCTAGTCTATCCCCTTCACCAAGTACCCCCCAAATCCCAGTTACAGTCTCTGTCCTTCAGCATGTACTAGGATGCTGTAGAATCACTACATGTCTTCTCTGTGTTGTACAGCCCTTCCCATGAGACCCCACAATACCAATTATACATGCTAATCCTAATGACCGCATTCTTTTTCCCCGCCCTTATTACCCCCTTCCCACAAACCCTACCCAGTCCCTTTCTCTTTGGTAACTGTTAGTCCACTCTCTGTTTCTGTGAGTCTGGTGCTGTCTTTTCCTTCAGTTTTTCTTTGTTATCATACCCCACACATGACTGAAATCATTTGGTACATGTACTTCTCAGTTGGCCTATTTGACTGAGCATAATACCCTCTAGCTCCATCCACGTTATTGCAAATGATAGGATTTGTTTTCTTCTTATGGCTGCTTATGGCACTTTTTAAACTGGATTTCATTTTTCTTTTTTGTTTGTAGTTTCGCTATGTGCTTTCACCATTGCTCTCCTGGTTATGAGCAGTAGCTTTGTGTTAATCGATATGTACCTATATCAATCTATCTGTCTGTCTATCTATTTATCAATCAATCAATCAATCATCCTTTTGTCTTCAAATCTGTCCTTTTGTACAGAACAGTTAACCATATATCCTATATCACTTTTCTACACTATGCTTCCAAAAATCCTGCAAAGTATCTAGGCTGTAGAGAGAGCACTGGGTTCACCGAGACACTTGCAGTTCGAGTCGGCCGCGTGTACCTACAAAACCAGGAAATGGTTTTGCCGGGACTTGAACCCGTGTCTCTATCCTCTGTCCTCCTTCATCTCCTTCTAAATGGCTGTCTGTATTTCGCCACATTCATTGACTCAGTGCTCCCTGAAGACCACAAGTATCATTCCTCTGGGCCTGTTGTCGACAGAAAAGTAAACTTGTTGCTTTGCTCACCACCATGTTTGAAGGACATCAGCGTGATCACCGCCGATAGGACGGAGGGTCAAATAAAAAGGAACACCAATTTCTAGACAGGAGCAGTTGGGAGCTAAGATTGTATTGTGGAGTGACGTGTTTATTTGAGTGTCCAAACTTCCCTCTTTAGGTGGTTATTAGATCTTCACATTCGTGAACATCAGAAAACCCATTGATTTCAAAGGCCCAGATGGTTATTATTACAGCAAATCAGTTGTTGAGGTGAGAGAAAATGAGAACTATGTTGCTGCACCACTAAATCCATGGCTGGGAACTGCTGAAACCAAACAAAAAGAATTCACGGTGGCCAGATAGGTCTATTTTCTGCTGACTGTCTCTGGGGACTCAAACAGAATCCATTTGTTTGAATGTTTGATTTTCAGTTTCACTCGTGTAGGGTACTTGTCCACACACCTTCGGCTTGTAGTTTGTCTGTGTCCTTCTATCTCAAGTGAGTCTCCTGTAAGTAAGCACGTAGGTGTCTTGAGTTTTCATCCCTTCTATCAACCGAGTGTCTTTTGTTTGCAGCACTCACTGCCTGACCTTTTATTCTGATGATTCTGAGCTGTGCACTTATTGCACTTAAAGAATTTTTTTTATCATTAATCTACAATCACGTGAAGAACATTATGTTTACTATGCTCTCCCCTTCACCATGTCGCCCCGAAAAATCTCTTCTGTCACTGTCGATCAGCGTAGTTGGATGCTGTAGACCCCTTCACGATGTCCCCACCCACAAACCACATTATAGTCGCTGTCCATCAGTGAGTAGTATGACGCTTTATGATCTCTACTAGTCTTCTCTGTGTTGTACAGTACTCCCCATGCACACCGGACCCCACGCATTATACATGCTAATCCTAAGGCCCCCATTCTTTCTCCCCACACTTATCCCTTCCTTCAGACTCACCCTGCCGAGTCCATTTCCCTTTCGTAACTTTTCAGCAACTCTCGGATTCTGTGTGTCTGCTGCTATTTTTTTCCTTCAGTTTTTTTTGTTGTTATAGTCCACACATGAGTGAAATCACTTGGTACTTCTCTTTCTAAGCATGACCTATTTCTCTGAACATACTACCGTCTAGCTCCATCCACGTAATTGCAAATGGTAGTATTTGTTATCTCCTTAAGGCTGCTTACTGCACTTTTTAAACTGGATTTCATTCTTCCTTTTTGTTTGTACTTTAGCTATGTTATTCACCATTCAACTCCTGGTTATGAACAATAGCTTTGTGTCAATTGATGTGTATCTGTATGTATCTATCTAACGGTCTGTCTGTCTATCTATGTATCTATGTATATATGTATCTATCTATCTATCTATCTGCCTATCATCTATCTATGATGTCTATCATCTAATAATCTACGTACCTCTCTATCTGTCTTTCATCTGTCGTCTGTGTACCTATCTATCAATGAATCAATCATCTTTTTGTCTGCCCATCTATCCTTCTGTACAGAACAGTTAGCAACATAGCCTATGTCTCTTCCCTACATTATGCTTCCAGAAATCTTGCAAGGTAACTAAGCCATAAGGAGAGCACTGTGTTCACCAATACACATTCAGGTAGGGTCAGCCGCGTGTGCTTACAAAACCAGTAAATGGAGGTGAAAGGACTTGAAACCGTATCTCTGTCCTCTGTCCTCTTATACTTCCTGATCGCTTGGTGACTTTATTTAACCACATTCAGGGAGTAAGTGATCCCTGAAGACAACAAGTATCCTTCGTCTGGGCCTATTGTCGAAAGAAAAGTGTACTTGTTTCTTTGCACACCTCCATGTTTGAGGGACAACGGCAAGATCACTGCTGATTGGTGGAGCCACAAATATAAAGGAACACCTATTTCTGGACAGGAGCAGTTGGGAACAAAGAGTGTGTTGTGGAGTGAAGTGTTTATTTGAGGGTCCAACCTTCCTTCTTTAGGTGGTTATTCCTTCTTTACATTCGTGAACATCATAAAAAGCAATGATTTTAAAAGCCCAGACACATATTATTACAGCAATTCATTTCTTGAGGTGAGAGGAAATGAGAAGGAAGTTACTGCACCACTAAATCTATGCCTAAGCACTGCTGAAACCAAACAAAAAGAATTCACGGTGGCTAGGTAGGACTATTTTCTACTGACTCCCTATGGGGACTCAAACAGACTCCATTAGTTTGTTTGTTTCTCAGTTTCACTTGTATAGGGTACCTGTCCCCGCCCCTTCAGCTTTTAGTTTGTCTGTGTCCTTGAATCTCATGTGAGTCTCCAGAAAGGGAGCATGGAGTTGGTCTTGAGTTTTCATCAGTTCTTCTAACCCTGTGTCTTTTGATTGGAGCACTCAAAGCCTGTACTTTTATTCTGATATTTGAGAGCTGTGCTCTTAATGCAATTTGAAATTTTTTTGTTCTCATTAATATACAATCACATGCAGAACATTATGTTTTCTAGTCTATCCCCTTCACCAAGTACCCCCCAAATCCCAGTTACAGTCTCTGTCCTTCAGCATGTACTAGGATGCTGTAGAATCACTACATGTCTTCTCTGTGTTGTACAGCCCTTCCCATGAGACCCCACAATACCAATTATACATGCTAATCCTAATGACCGCATTCTTTTTCCCCGCCCTTATTACCCCCTTCCCACAAACCCTACCCAGTCCCTTTCTCTTTGGTAACTGTTAGTCCACTCTCTGTTTCTGTGAGTCTGCTGCTGTCTTTTCCTTCAGTTTTTCTTTGTTATCATACCCCACACATGACTGAAATCATTTGGTACATGTACTTCTCAGTTGGCCTATTTGACTGAGCATAATACCCTCTAGCTCCATCCACGTTATTGCAAATGATAGGATTTGTTTTCTTCTTATGGCTGCTTATGGCACTTTTTAAACTGGATTTCATTTTTCTTTTTTGTTTGTAGTTTCGCTATGTGCTTTCACCATTGCTCTCCTGGTTATGAGCAGTAGCTTTGTGTTAATCGATATGTACCTATATCTATCTATCTGTCTGTCTATCTATTTATCAATCAATCAATCAATCATCCTTTTGTCTTCAAATCTGTCCTTTTGTACAGAACAGTTAACCATATATCCTATATCACTTTTCTACACTATGCTTCCAAAAATCCTGCAAAGTATCTAGGCTGTAGAGAGAGCACTGGGTTCACCGAGACACTTGCAGTTCGAGTCGGCCGCGTGTACCTACAAAACCAGGAAATGGTTTTGCCGGGACTTGAACCCGTGTCTCTATCCTCTGTCCTCCTTCATCTCCTACTAAATGGCTGTCTGTATTTCGCCACATTCATTGACTCAGTGCTCCCTGAAGACCACAAGTATCATTCCTCTGGGCCTGTTGTCGACAGAAAAGTAAACTTGTTGCTTTGCTCACCACCATGTTTGAAGGACATCAGCGTGATCACCACCGATAGGACGGAGGGTCAAATAAAAAGGAACACCAATTTCTAGACAGGAGCAGTTGGGAGCTAAGATTGTATTGTGGAGTGACGTGTTTATTTGAGTGTCCAAACTTCCCTCTTTAGGTGGTTATTAGAACTTCACATTCGTGAACATCAGAAAACCCATTGATTTCAAAGGCTCAGATGGTTATTATTACAGCAAATCAGTTGTTGAGGTGAGAGAAAATGAGAACTATGTTGCTGCACCACTAAATCCATGGCTGGGAACTGCTGAAACCAAACAAAAAGAATTCACGGTGGCCAGATAGGTCTATTTTCTGCTGACTGTCTCTGGGGACTCAAACAGAATCCATTTGTTTGAATGTTTGATTTTTAGTTTCACTCGTGTAGGGTGCTTGTCCACACACCTTCGGCTTGTAGTTTGTCTGTGTCCTTCTATCTCAAGTGAGTCTCCTGTAAGTAAGCACGTAGGTGTCTTGAGTTTTCATCCCTTCTTTCAACCGAGTGTCTTTTGTTTGCAGCACTCACTGCCTGACCTTTTATTCTGATGATTCTGAGCTGTGCACTTATTGCACTTAAAGAATTTTTTTATCATTAATCTACAATCACGTGAAGAACATTATGTTTACTATGCTCTCCCCTTCACCATGTCGCCCCGAAAAATCTCTTCTGTCACTGTCGATCAGCGTAGTTGGATGCTGTAGACCCCTTCACGATGTCCCCACCCACAAACCACATTATAGTCGCTGTCCATCAGTGAGTAGTATGACGCTTTATGATCTCTACTAGTCTTCTCTGTGTTGTACAGTACTCCCCATGCACACCGGACCCCACGCATTACACATGCTAATCCTAAGGCCCCCATTCTTTCTCCCCACACTTATCCCTTCCTTCAGACTCACCCTGCCGAGTCCATTTCCCTTTCGTAACTTTTCAGCAACTCTCGGATTCTGTGTGTCTGCTGCTATTTTTTTCCTTCAGTATTTTTTGTTGTTATAGTCCACACATGAGTGAAATCACTTGGTACTTCTCTTTCTAAGCATGACCTATTTCTCTGAACATACTACCGTCTAGCTCCATCCACATAATTGCAAATGGTAGTATTTGTTATCTCCTTAAGGCTGCTTACTGCACTTTTTAAACTGGATTTCATTCTTCCTTTTTGTTTGTACTTTAGCTATGTTATTCACCATTCAACTCCTGGTTATGAACAATAGCTTTGTGTCAATTGATGTGTATCTGTATGTATCTATCTAACGGTCTGTCTGTCTATCTATGTATCTATGTATATATGTATCTATCTATCTATCTATCTGCCTATCATCTATCTATGATGTCTATCATCTAATAATCTACGTACCTCTCTATCTATCTTTCATCTGTCGTCTGTGTACCTATCTATCAATGAATCAATCATCTTTTTGTCTGCCCATCTATCCTTCTGTACAGAACAGTTAGCAACATAGCCTATGTCTCTTCCCTACATTATGCTTCCAGAAATCTTGCAAGGTAACTAAGCCATAAGGAGAGCACTGTGTTCACCAATACACATTCAGGTAGGGTCAGCCGCGTGTGCTTACAAAACCAGTAAATGGAGGTGAAAGGACTTGAAACCGTATCTCTGTCCTCTGTCCTCTTATACTTCCTGATCGCTTGGTGACTTTATTTAACCACATTCAGGGAGTAAGTGATCCCTGAAGACAACAAGTATCCTTCGTCTGGGCCTATTGTCGAAAGAAAAGTGTACTTGTTTCTTTGCACACCTCCATGTTTGAGGGACAACGGCAAGATCACTGCTGATTGGTGGAGCCACAAATATAAAGGAACACCTATTTCTGGACAGGAGCAGTTGGGAACAAAGAGTGTGTTGTGGAGTGAAGTGTTTATTTGAGGGTCCAACCTTCCTTCTTTAGGTGGTTATTCCTTCTTTACATTCGTGAACATCATAAAAAGCAATGATTTTAAAAGCCCAGACACATATTATTACAGCAATTCATTTCTTGAGGTGAGAGGAAATGAGAAGGAAGTTACTGCACCACTAAATCTATGCCTAAGCACTGCTGAAACCAAACAAAAAGAATTCACGGTGGCTAGGTAGGACTATTTTCTACTGACTCCCTCTGGGGACTCAAACAGACTCCATTAGTTTGTTTGTTTCTCAGTTTCACTTGTATAGGGTACCTGTCCCCGCCCCTTCAGCTTTTAGTTTGTCTGTGTCCTTGAATCTCATGTGAGTCTCCAGAAAGGGAGCATGGAGTTGGTCTTGAGTTTTCATCAGTTCTTCTAACCCTGTGTCTTTTGATTGGAGCACTCAAAGCCTGTACTTTTATTCTGATATTTGAGAGCTGTGCTCTTAATGCAATTTGAAATTTTTTTGTTCTCATTAATATACAATCACATGCAGAACATTATGTTTTCTAGTCTATCCCCTTCACCAAGTACCCCCCAAATCCCAGTTACAGTCTCTGTCCTTCAGCATGTACTAGGATGCTGTAGAATCACTACATGTCTTCTCTGTGTTGTACAGCCCTTCCCATGAGACCCCACAATACCAATTATACATGCTAATCCTAATGACCGCATTCTTTTTCTCCGCCCTTATTACCCCCTTCCCACAAACCCTACCCAGTCCCTTTCTCTTTGGTAACTGTTAGTCCACTCTCTGTTTCTGTGAGTCTGCTGCTGTCTTTTCCTTCAGTTTTTCTTTGTTATCATACCCCACACATGACTGAAATCATTTGGTACATGTACTTCTCAGTTGGCCTATTTGACTGAGCATAATACCCTCTAGCTCCATCCACGTTATTGCAAATGATAGGATTTGTTTTCTTCTTATGGCTGCTTATGGCACTTTTTAAACTGGATTTCATTTTTCTTTTTTGTTTGTAGTTTCGCTATGTGCTTTCATCATTGCTCTCCTGGTTATGAGCAGTAGCTTTGTGTTAATCGATATGTACCTATATCTATCTATCTGTCTGTCTATCTATTTATCAATCAATCAATCAATCATCCTTTTGTCTTCAAATCTGTCCTTTTGTACAGAACAGTTAACCATATATCCTATATCACCTTTCTACACTATGCTTCCAAAAATCCTGCAAAGTATCTAGGCTGTAGAGAGAGCACTGGGTTCACCGAGACACTTGCAGTTCGAGTCGGCCGCGTGTACCTACAAAACCAGGAAATGGTTTTGCCGGGACTTGAACCCGTGTCTCTATCCTCTGTCCTCCTTCATCTCCTTCTAAATGGCTGTCTGTATTTCGCCACATTCATTGACTCAGTGCTCCCTGAAGACCACAAGTATCATTCCTCTGGGCCTGTTGTCGACAGAAAAGTAAACTTGTTGCTTTGCTCACCACCATGTTTGAAGGACATCAGCGTGATCACCGCCGATAGGACGGAGGGTCAAATAAAAAGGAACACCAATTTCTAGACAGGAGCAGTTGGGAGCTAAGATTGTATTGTGGAGTGACGTGTTTATTTGAGTGTCCAAACTTCCCTCTTTAGGTGGTTATTAGATCTTCACATTCGTGAACATCAGAAAACCCATTGATTTCAAAGGCCCAGATGGTTATTATTACAGCAAATCAGTTGTTGAGGTGAGAGAAAATGAGAACTATGTTGCTGCACCACTAAATCCATGGCTGGGAACTGCTGAAACCAAACAAAAAGAATTCACGGTGGCCAGATAGGTCTATTTTCTGCTGACTGTCTCTGGGGACTCAAACAGAATCCATTTGTTTGAATGTTTGATTTTCAGTTTCACTCGTGTAGGGTACTTGTCCACACACCTTCGGCTTGTAGTTTGTCTGTGTCCTTCTATCTCAAGTGAGTCTCCTGTAAGTAAGCACGTAGGTGTCTTGAGTTTTCATCCCTTCTTTCAACCGAGTGTCTTTTGTTTGCAGCACTCACTGCCTGACCTTTTATTCTGATGATTCTGAGCTGTGCACTTATTGCACTTAAAGAATTTTTTTTATCATTAATCTACAATCACGTGAAGAACATTATGTTTACTATGCTCTCCCCTTCACCATGTCGCCCCGAAAAATCTCTTCTGTCACTGTCGATCAGCGTAGTTGGATGCTGTAGACCCCTTCACGATGTCCCCACCCACAAACCACATTATAGTCGCTGTCCATCAGTGAGTAGTATGACGCTTTATGATCTCTACTAGTCTTCTCTGTGTTGTACAGTACTCCCCATGCACACCGGACCCCACGCATTATACATGCTAATCCTAAGGCCCCCATTCTTTCTCCCCACACTTATCCCTTCCTTCAGACTCACCCTGCCGAGTCCATTTCCCTTTCGTAACTTTTCAGCAACTCTCGGATTCTGTGTGTCTGCTGCTATTTTTTTCCTTCAGTTTTTTTTGTTGTTATAGTCCACACATGAGTGAAATCACTTGGTACTTCTCTTTCTAAGCATGACCTATTTCTCTGAACATACTACCGTCTAGCTCCATCCACGTAATTGCAAATGGTAGTATTTGTTATCTCCTTAAGGCTGCTTACTGCACTTTTTAAACTGGATTTCATTCTTCCTTTTTGTTTGTACTTTAGCTATGTTATTCACCATTCAACTCCTGGTTATGAACAATAGCTTTGTGTCAATTGATGTGTATCTGTATGTATCTATCTAACGGTCTGTCTATCTATGTATCTATGTATATATG
Organism: Manis pentadactyla; assembly: GCF_030020395.1. Taxonomy (NCBI): domain Eukaryota; kingdom Metazoa; phylum Chordata; class Mammalia; order Pholidota; family Manidae; genus Manis; species Manis pentadactyla. The sequence continues at coordinate 68,365 of NW_026644645.1, forward strand.
TATCTATCTATCTATCTATCTGCCTATCATCTATCTATGATGTCTATCATCTAATAATCTACGTACCTCTCTATCTGTCTTTCATCTGTCGTCTGTGTACCTATCTAACAATGAATCAATCATCTTTTTGTCTGCCCATCTATCCTTCTGTACAGAACAGTTAGCAACATAGCCTATGTCTCTTCCCTACATTATGCTTCCAGAAATCTTGCAAGGTAACTAAGCCATAAGGAGAGCACTGTGTTCACCAATACACATTCAGGTAGGGTCAGCCGCGTGTGCTTACAAAACCAGTAAATGGAGGTGAAAGGACTTGAAACCGTATCTCTGTCCTCTGTCCTCTTATACTTCCTGATCGCTTGGTGACTTTATTTAACCACATTCAGGGAGTAAGTGATCCCTGAAGACAACAAGTATCCTTCGTCTGGGCCTATTGTCGAAAGAAAAGTGTACTTGTTTCTTTGCACACCTCCATGTTTGAGGGACAACGGCAAGATCACTGCTGATTGGTGGAGCCACAAATATAAAGGAACACCTATTTCTGGACAGGAGCAGTTGGGAACAAAGAGTGTGTTGTGGAGTGAAGTGTTTATTTGAGGGTCCAACCTTCCTTCTTTAGGTGGTTATTCCTTCTTTACATTCGTGAACATCATAAAAAGCAATGATTTTAAAAGCCCAGACACATATTATTACAGCAATTCATTTCTTGAGGTGAGAGGAAATGAGAAGGAAGTTACTGCACCACTAAATCTATGCCTAAGCACTGCTGAAACCAAACAAAAAGAATTCACGGTGGCTAGGTAGGACTATTTTCTACTGACTCCCTCTGGGGACTCAAACAGACTCCATTAGTTTGTTTGTTTCTCAGTTTCACTTGTATAGGGTACCTGTCCCCGCCCCTTCAGCTTTTAGTTTGTCTGTGTCCTTGAATCTCATGTGAGTCTCCAGAAAGGGAGCATGGAGTTGGTCTTGAGTTTTCATCAGTTCTTCTAACCCTGTGTCTTTTGATTGGAGCACTCAAAGCCTGTACTTTTATTCTGATATTTGAGAGCTGTGCTCTTAATGCAATTTGAAATTTTTTTTGTTCTCATTAATATACAATCACATGCAGAACATTATGTTTTCTAGTCTATCCCCTTCACCAAGTACCCCCCAAATCCCAGTTACAGTCTCTGTCCTTCAGCATGTACTAGGATGCTGTAGAATCACTACATGTCTTCTCTGTGTTGTACAGCCCTTCCCATGAGACCCCACAATACCAATTATACATGCTAATCCTAATGACCGCATTCTTTTTCCCCGCCCTTATTACCCCCTTCCCACAAACCCTACCCAGTCCCTTTCTCTTTGGTAACTGTTAGTCCACTCTCTGTTTCTGTGAGTCTGCTGCTGTCTTTTCCTTCAGTTTTTCTTTGTTATCATACCCCACACATGACTGAAATCATTTGGTACATGTACTTCTCAGTTGGCCTATTTGACTGAGCATAATACCCTCTAGCTCCATCCACGTTATTGCAAATGATAGGATTTGTTTTCTTCTTATGGCTGCTTATGGCACTTTTTAAACTGGATTTCATTTTTCTTTTTTGTTTGTAGTTTCGCTATGTGCTTTCACCATTGCTCTCCTGGTTATGAGCAGTAGCTTTGTGTTAATCGATATGTACCTATATCTATCTATCTGTCTGTCTATCTATTTATCAATCAATCAATCAATCATCCTTTTGTCTTCAAATCTGTCCTTTTGTACAGAATAGTTAACCATATATCCTATATAACATTTCTACACTATGCTTCCAAAAATCCTGCAAAGTATCTAGGCTGTAGAGAGAGCACTGGGTTCACCGAGACACTTGCAGTTCGAGTCGGCCGCGTGTACCTACAAAACCAGGAAATGGTTTTGCCGGGACTTGAACCCGTGTCTCTATCCTCTGTCCTCCTTCATCTCCTACTAAATGGCTGTCTGTATTTCGCCACATTCATTGACTCAGTGCTCCCTGAAGACCACAAGTATCATTCCTCTGGGCCTGTTGTCGACAGAAAAGTAAACTTGTTGCTTTGCTCACCACCATGTTTGAAGGACATCAGCGTGATCACCGCCGATAGGACGGAGGGTCAAATAAAAAGGAACACCAATTTCTAGACAGGAGCAGTTGGGAGCTAAGATTGTATTGTGGAGTGACGTGTTTATTTGAGTGTCCAAACTTCCCTCTTTAGGTGGTTATTAGATCTTCACATTCGTGAACATCAGAAAACCCATTGATTTCAAAGGCCCAGATGGTTATTATTACAGCAAATCAGTTGTTGAGGTGAGAGAAAATGAGAACTATGTTGCTGCACCACTAAATCCATGGCTGGGAACTGCTGAAACCAAACAAAAAGAATTCACGGTGGCCAGATAGGTCTATTTTCTGCTGACTGTCTCTGGGGACTCAAACAGAATCCATTTGTTTGAATGTTTGATTTTTAGTTTCACTCGTGTAGGGTGCTTGTCCACACACCTTCGGCTTGTAGTTTGTCTGTGTCCTTCTATCTCAAGTGAGTCTCCTGTAAGTAAGCACGTAGGTGTCTTGAGTTTTCATCCCTTCTTTCAACCGAGTGTCTTTTGTTTGCAGCACTCACTGCCTGACCTTTTATTCTGATGATTCTGAGCTGTGCACTTATTGCACTTAAAGAATTTTTTTATCATTAATCTACAATCACGTGAAGAACATTATGTTTACTATGCTCTCCCCTTCACCATGTCGCCCCGAAAAATCTCTTCTGTCACTGTCGATCAGCGTAGTTGGATGCTGTAGACCCCTTCACGATGTCCCCACCCACAAACCACATTATAGTCGCTGTCCATCAGTGAGTAGTATGACGCTTTATGATCTCTACTAGTCTTCTCTGTGTTGTACAGTACTCCCCATGCACACCGGACCCCACGCATTATACATGCTAATCCTAAGGCCCCCATTCTTTCTCCCCACACTTATCCCTTCCTTCAGACTCACCCTGCCGAGTCCATTTCCCTTTCGTAACTTTTCAGCAACTCTCGGATTCTGTGTGTCTGCTGCTATTTTTTTCCTTCAGTTTTTTTTGTTGTTATAGTCCACACATGAGTGAAATCACTTGGGACTTCTCTTTCTAAGCATGACCTCTTTCTCTGAACATACTACCGTCTAGCTCCATCCACGTAATTGCAAATGGTAGTATTTGTTATCTCCTTAAGGCTGCTTACTGCACTTTTTAAACTGGATTTCATTCTTCCTTTTTGTTTGTACTTTAGCTATGTTATTCACCATTCAACTCCTGGTTATGAACAATAGCTTTGTGTCAATTGATGTGTATCTGTATGTATCTATCTAACGGTCTGTCTATCTATGTATCTATGTATATATGTATCTATCTATCTATCTATCTGCCTATCATCTATCTATGATGTCTATCATCTAATAATCTACGTACCTCTCTATCTATCTTTCATCTGTCGTCTGTGTACCTATCTATCAATGAATCAATCATCTTTTTGTCTGCCCATCTATCCTTCTGTACAGAACAGTTAGCAACATAGCCTATGTCTCTTCCCTACATTATGCTTCCAGAAATCTTGCAAGGTAACTAAGCCATAAGGAGAGCACTGTGTTCACCAATACACATTCAGGTAGGGTCAGCCGCGTGTGCTTACAAAACCAGTAAATGGAGGTGAAAGGACTTGAAACCGTATCTCTGTCCTCTGTCCTCTTATACTTCCTGATCGCTTGGTGACTTTATTTAACCACATTCAGGGAGTAAGTGATCCCTGAAGACAACAAGTATCCTTCGTCTGGGCCTATTGTCGAAAGAAAAGTGTACTTGTTTCTTTGCACACCTCCATGTTTGAGGGACAACGGCAAGATCACTGCTGATTGGTGGAGCCACAAATATAAAGGAACACCTATTTCTGGACAGGAGCAGTTGGGAACAAAGAGTGTGTTGTGGAGTGAAGTGTTTATTTGAGGGTCCAACCTTCCTTCTTTAGGTGGTTATTCCTTCTTTACATTCGTGAACATCATAAAAAGCAATGATTTTAAAAGCCCAGACACATATTATTACAGCAATTCATTTCTTGAGGTGAGAGGAAATGAGAAGGAAGTTACTGCACAACTAAATCTATGCCTAAGCACTGCTGAAACCAAACAAAAAGAATTCACGGTGGCTAGGTAGGACTATTTTCTACTGACTCCCTCTGGGGACTCAAACAGACTCCATTAGTTTGTTTGTTTCTCAGTTTCACTTGTATAGGGTACCTGTCCCCGCCCCTTCAGCTTTTAGTTTGTCTGTGTCCTTGAATCTCATGTGAGTCTCCAGAAAGGGAGCATGGAGTTGGTCTTGAGTTTTCATCAGTTCTTCTAACCCTGTGTCTTTTGATTGGAGCACTCAAAGCCTGTACTTTTATTCTGATATTTGAGAGCTGTGCTCTTAATGCAATTTGAAATTTTTTTGTTCTCATTAATATACAATCACATGCAGAACATTATGTTTTCTAGTCTATCCCCTTCACCAAGTACCCCCCAAATCCCAGTTACAGTCTCTGTCCTTCAGCATGTACTAGGATGCTGTAGAATCACTACATGTCTTCTCTGTGTTGTACAGCCCTTCCCATGAGACCCCACAATACCAATTATACATGCTAATCCTAATGACCGCATTCTTTTTCCCCGCCCTTATTACCCCCTTCCCACAAACCCTACCCAGTCCCTTTCTCTTTGGTAACTGTTAGTCCACTCTCTGTTTCTGTGAGTCTGCTGCTGTCTTTTCCTTCAGTTTTTCTTTGTTATCATACCCCACACATGACTGAAATCATTTGGTACATGTACTTCTCAGTTGGCCTATTTGACTGAGCATAATACCCTCTAGCTCCATCCACGTTATTGCAAATGATAGGATTTGTTTTCTTCTTATGGCTGCTTATGGCACTTTTTAAACTGGATTTCATTTTTCTTTTTTGTTTGTAGTTTCGCTATGTGCTTTCACCATTGCTCTCCTGGTTATGAGCAGTAGCTTTGTGTTAATCGATATGTACCTATATCTATCTATCTGTCTGTCTATCTATTTATCAATCAATCAATCAATCATCCTTTTGTCTTCAAATCTGTCCTTTTGTACAGAACAGTTAACCATATATCCTATATCACCTTTCTACACTATGCTTCCAAAAATCCTGCAAAGTATCTAGGCTGTAGAGAGAGCACTGGGTTCACCGAGACACTTGCAGTTCGAGTCGGCCGCGTGTACCTACAAAACCAGGAAATGGTTTTGCCGGGACTTGAACCCGTGTCTCTATCCTCTGTCCTCCTTCATCTCCTTCTAAATGGCTGTCTGTATTTCGCCACATTCATTGACTCAGTGCTCCCTGAAGACCACAAGTATCATTCCTCTGGGCCTGTTGTCGACAGAAAAGTAAACTTGTTGCTTTGCTCACCACCATGTTTGAAGGACATCAGCGTGATCACCGCCGATAGGACGGAGGGTCAAATAAAAAGGAACACCAATTTCTAGACAGGAGCAGTTGGGAGCTAAGATTGTATTGTGGAGTGACGTGTTTATTTGAGTGTCCAAACTTCCCTCTTTAGGTGGTTATTAGATCTTCACATTCGTGAACATCAGAAAACCCATTGATTTCAAAGGCCCAGATGGTTATTATTACAGCAAATCAGTTGTTGAGGTGAGAGAAAATGAGAACTATGTTGCTGCACCACTAAATCCATGGCTGGGAACTGCTGAAACCAAACAAAAAGAATTCACGGTGGCCAGATAGGTCTATTTTCTGCTGACTGTCTCTGGGGACTCAAACAGAATCCATTTGTTTGAATGTTTGATTTTCAGTTTCACTCGTGTAGGGTACTTGTCCACACACCTTCGGCTTGTAGTTTGTCTGTGTCCTTCTATCTCAAGTGAGTCTCCTGTAAGTAAGCACGTAGGTGTCTTGAGTTTTCATCCCTTCTTTCAACCGAGTGTCTTTTGTTTGCAGCACTCACTGCCTGACCTTTTATTCTGATGATTCTGAGCTGTGCACTTATTGCACTTAAAGAATTTTTTTTATCATTAATCTACAATCACGTGAAGAACATTATGTTTACTATGCTCTCCCCTTCACCATGTCGCCCCGAAAAATCTCTTCTGTCACTGTCGATCAGCGTAGTTGGATGCTGTAGACCCCTTCACGATGTCCCCACCCACAAACCACATTATAGTCGCTGTCCATCAGTGAGTAGTATGACGCTTTATGATCTCTACTAGTCTTCTCTGTGTTGTACAGTACTCCCCATGCACACCGGACCCCACGCATTATACATGCTAATCCTAAGGCCCCCATTCTTTCTCCCCACACTTATCCCTTCCTTCAGACTCACCCTGCCGAGTCCATTTCCCTTTCGTAACTTTTCAGCAACTCTCGGATTCTGTGTGTCTGCTGCTATTTTTTTCCTTCAGTTTTTTTTGTTGTTATAGTCCACACATGAGTGAAATCACTTGGTACTTCTCTTTCTAAGCATGACCTATTTCTCTGAACATACTACCGTCTAGCTCCATCCACGTAATTGCAAATGGTAGAATTTGTTATCTCCTTAAGGCTGCTTACTGCACTTTTTAAACTGGATTTCATTCTTCCTTTTTGTTTGTACTTTAGCTATGTTATTCACCATTCAACTCCTGGTTATGAACAATAGCTTTGTGTCAATTGATGTGTATCTGTATGTATCTGTCTAACGGTCTGTCTGTCTATCTATGTATCTATGTATATATGTATCTATCTATCTATCTATCTGCCTATCAACTATCTATGATGTCTGTCATCTAATAATCTACGTACCTCTCTATCTATCTTTCATCTGTCGTCTGTGTACCTATCTATCAATGAATCAATCATCTTTTTGTCTGCCCATCTATCCTTCTGTACAGAACAGTTAGCAACATAGCCTATGTCTCTTCCCTACATTATGCTTCCAGAAATCTTGCAAGGTAACTAAGCCATAAGGAGAGCACTGTGTTCACCAATACACATTCAGGTAGGGTCAGCCGCGTGTGCTTACAAAACCAGTAAATGGAGGTGAAAGGACTTGAAACCGTATCTCTGTCCTCTGTCCTCTTATACTTCCTGATCGCTTGGTGACTTTATTTAACCACATTCAGGGAGTAAGTGATCCCTGAAGACAACAAGTATCCTTCGTCTGGGCCTATTGTCGAAAGAAAAGTGTACTTGTTTCTTTGCACACCTCCATGTTTGAGGGACAACGGCAAGATCACTGCTGATTGGTGGAGCCACAAATATAAAGGAACACCTATTTCTGGACAGGAGCAGTTGGGAACAAAGAGTGTGTTGTGGAGTGAAGTGTTTATTTGAGGGTCCAACCTTCCTTCTTTAGGTGGTTATTCCTTCTTTACATTCGTGAACATCATAAAAAGCAATGATTTTAAAAGCCCAGACACATATTATTACAGCAATTCATTTCTTGAGGTGAGAGGAAATGAGAAGGAAGTTACTGCACCACTAAATCTATGCCTAAGCACTGCTGAAACCAAACAAAAAGAATTCACGGTGGCTAGGTAGGACTATTTTCTACTGACTCCCTCTGGGGACTCAAACAGACTCCATTAGTTTGTTTGTTTCTCAGTTTCACTTGTATAGGGTACCTGTCCCCGCCCCTTCAGCTTTTAGTTTGTCTGTGTCCTTGAATCTCATGTGAGTCTCCAGAAAGGGAGCATGGAGTTGGTCTTGAGTTTTCATCAGTTCTTCTAACCCTGTGTCTTTTGATTGGAGCACTCAAAGCCTGTACTTTTATTCTGATATTTGAGAGCTGTGCTCTTAATGCAATTTGAAATTTTTTTTGTTCTCATTAATATACAATCACATGCAGAACATTATGTTTTCTAGTCTATCCCCTTCACCAAGTACCCCCCAAATCCCAGTTACAGTCTCTGTCCTTCAGCATGTACTAGGATGCTGTAGAATCACTACATGTCTTCTCTGTGTTGTACAGCCCTTCCCATGAGACCCCACAATACCAATTATACATGCTAATCGTAATGACCGCATTCTTTTTCCCCGCCCTTATTTCCCCCTTCCCACAAACCCTACCCAGTCCCTTTCTCTTTGGTAACTGTTAGTCCACTCTCTGTTTCTGTAAGTCTGCTGCTGTCTTTTCCTTCAGTTTTTCTTTGTTATCATACCCCACACATGACTGAAATCATTTGGTACATGTACTTCTCAGTTGGCCTATTTGACTGAGCATAATACCCTCTAGCTCCATCCACGTTATTGCAAATGATAGGATTTGTTTTCTTCTTATGGCTGCTTATGGCACTTTTTAAACTGGATTTCATTTTTCTTTTTTGTTTGTAGTTTCGCTATGTGCTTTCACCATTGCTCTCCTGGTTATGAGCAGTAGCTTTGTGTTAATCGATATGTACCTATATCTATCTATCTGTCTGTCTATCTATTTATCAATCAATCAATCAATCATCCTTTTGTCTTCAAATCTGTCCTTTTGTACAGAACAGTTAACCATATATCCTATATCACTTTTCTACACTATGCTTCCAAAAATCCTGCAAAGTGTCTAGGCTGTAGGGAGAGCACTGTTTTCACCGAGACACCTGCAGGTCGAGTCGTCCGCGTGTACCTACAAAACAGGAAATGGTTGTGCAGAGACTTGAACCCGTGTCTCTATCCTCTGTCCTCCTTCATCTCCTTCTAAATGGCTGTCTGTATTTCGCCACATTCATTGACTCAGTGCTCCCTGAAGACCACAAGTATCATTCCTCTGGGCCTGTTGTCGACAGAAAAGTAAACTTGTTGCTTTGCTCACCACCATGTTTGAAGGACATCAGCGTGATCACCGCCGATAGGACGGAGGGTCAAATAAAAAGGAACACCAATTTCTAGACAGGAGCAGTTGGGAGCTAAGATTGTATTGTGGAGTGACGTGTTTATTTGAGTGTCCAAACTTCCCTCTTTAGGTGGTTATTAGATCTTCACATTCGTGAACATCAGAAAACCCATTGATTTCAAAGGCCCAGATGGTTATTATTACAGCAAATCAGTTGTTGAGGTGAGAGAAAATGAGAACTATGTTGCTGCACCACTAAATCCATGGCTGGGAACTGCTGAAACCAAACAAAAAGAATTCACGGTGGCCAGATAGGTCTATTTTCTGCTGACTGTCTCTGGGGACTCAAACAGAATCCATTTGTTTGAATGTTTGATTTTCAGTTTCACTCGTGTAGGGTACTTGTCCACACACCTTCGGCTTGTAGTTTGTCTGTGTCCTTCTATCTCAAGTGAGTCTCCTGTAAGTAAGCACGTAGGTGTCTTGAGTTTTCATCCCTTCTTTCAACCGAGTGTCTTTTGTTTGCAGCACTCACTGCCTGACCTTTTATTCTGATGATTCTGAGCTGTGCACTTATTGCACTTAAAGAATTTTTTTTTTATCATTAATCTACAATCACGTGAAGAACATTATGTTTACTATGCTCTCCCCTTCACCATGTCGCCCCGAAAAATCTCTTCTGTCACTGTCGATCAGCGTAGTTGGATGCTGTAGACCCCTTCACGATGTCCCCACCCACAAACCACATTATAGTCGCTGTCCATCAGTGAGTAGTATGACGCTTTATGATCTCTACTAGTCTTCTCTGTGTTGTACAGTACTCCCCATGCACACCGGACCCCACGCATTATACATGCTAATCCTAAGGCCCCCATTCTTTCTCCCCACACTTATCCCTTCCTTCAGACTCACCCTGCCGAGTCCATTTCCCTTTCGTAACTTTTCAGCAACTCTCGGATTCTGTGTGTCTGCTGCTACTTTTTTCCTTCAGTTTTTTTTGTTGTTATAGTCCACACATGAGTGAAATCACTTGGTACTTCTCTTTCTAAGCATGACCTCTTTCTCTGAACATACTACCGTCTAGCTCCATCCACGTAATTGCAAATGGTAGTATTTGTTATCTCCTTAAGGCTGCTTACTGCACTTTTTAAACTGGATTTCATTCTTCCTTTTTGTTTGTACTTTAGCTATGTTATTCACCATTCAACTCCTGGTTATGAACAATAGCTTTGTGTCAATTGATGTGTATCTGTATGTATCTATCTAACGGTCTGTCTGTCTATCTATGTATCTATGTATATATGTATCTATCTATCTATCTATCTGCCTATCATCTATCTATGATGTCTATCATCTAATAATCTACGTACCTCTCTATCTATCTTTCATCTGTCGTCTGTGTACCTATCTATCAATGAATCAATCATCTTTTTGTCTGCCCATCTATCCTTCTGTACAGAACAGTTAGCAACATAGCCTATGTCTCTTCCCTACATTATGCTTCCAGAAATCTTGCAAGGTAACTAAGCCATAAGGAGAGCACTGTGTTCACCAATACACATTCAGGTAGGGTCAGCCGCGTGTGCTTACAAAACCAGTAAATGGAGGTGAAAGGACTTGAAACCGTATCTCTGTCCTCTGTCCTCTTATACTTCCTGATCGCTTGGTGACTTTATTTAACCACATTCAGGGAGTAAGTGATCCCTGAAGACAACAAGTATCCTTCGTCTGGGCCTATTGTCGAAAGAAAAGTGTACTTGTTTCTTTGCACACCTCCATGTTTGAGGGACAACGGCAAGATCACTGCTGATTGGTGGAGCCACAAATATAAAGGAACACCTATTTCTGGACAGGAGCAGTTGGGAACAAAGAGTGTGTTGTGGAGTGAAGTGTTTATTTGAGGGTCCAACCTTCCTTCTTTAGGTGGTTATTCCTTCTTTACATTCGTGAACATCATAAAAAGCAATGATTTTAAAAGCCCAGACACATATTATTACAGCAATTCATTTCTTGAGGTGAGAGGAAATGAGAAGGAAGTTACTGCACCACTAAATCTATGCCTAAGCACTGCTGAAACCAAACAAAAAGAATTCACGGTGGCTAGGTAGGACTATTTTCTACTGACTCCCTCTGGGGACTCAAACAGACTCCATTAGTTTGTTTGTTTCTCAGTTTCACTTGTATAGGGTACCTGTCCCCGCCCCTTCAGCTTTTAGTTTGTCTGTGTCCTTGAATCTCATGTGAGTCTCCAGAAAGGGAGCATGGAGTTGGTCTTGAGTTTTCATCAGTTCTTCTAACCCTGTGTCTTTTGATTGGAGCACTCAAAGCCTGTACTTTTATTCTGATATTTGAGAGCTGTGCTCTTAATGCAATTTGAAATTTTTTTGTTCTCATTAATATACAATCACATGCAGAACATTATGTTTTCTAGTCTATCCCCTTCACCAAGTACCCCCCAAATCCCAGTTACAGTCTCTGTCCTTCAGCATGTACTAGGATGCTGTAGAATCACTACATGTCTTCTCTGTGTTGTACAGCCCTTCCCATGAGACCCCACAATACCAATTATACATGCTAATCCTAATGACCGCATTCTTTTTCCCCGCCCTTATTACCCCCTTCCCACAAACCCTACCCAGTCCCTTTCTCTTTGGTAACTGTTAGTCCACTCTCTGTTTCTGTGAGTCTGCTGCTGTCTTTTCCTTCAGTTTTTCTTTGTTATCATACCCCACACATGACTGAAATCATTTGGTACATGTACTTCTCAGTTGGCCTATTTGACTGAGCATAATACCCTCTAGCTCCATCCACGTTATTGCAAATGATAGGATTTGTTTTCTTCTTATGGCTGCTTATGGCACTTTTTAAACTGGATTTCATTTTTCTTTTTTGTTTGTAGTTTCGCTATGTGCTTTCACCATTGCTCTCCTGGTTATGAGCAGTAGCTTTGTGTTAATCGATATGTACCTATATCTATCTATCTGTCTGTCTATCTATTTATCAATCAATCAATCAATCATCCTTTTGTCTTCAAATCTGTCCTTTTGTACAGAACAGTTAACCATATATCCTATATCACCTTTCTACACTATGCTTCCAAAAATCCTGCAAAGTATCTAGGCTGTAGAGAGAGCACTGGGTTCACCGAGACACTTGCAGTTCGAGTCGGCCGCGTGTACCTACAAAACCAGGAAATGGTTTTGCCGGGACTTGAACCCGTGTCTCTATCCTCTGTCCTCCTTCATCTCCTTCTAAATGGCTGTCTGTATTTCGCCACATTCATTGACTCAGTGCTCCCTGAAGACCACAAGTATCATTCCTCTGGGCCTGTTGTCGACAGAAAAGTAAACTTGTTGCTTTGCTCACCACCATGTTTGAAGGACATCAGCGTGATCACCGCCGATAGGACGGAGGGTCAAATAAAAAGGAACACCAATTTCTAGACAGGAGCAGTTGGGAGCTAAGATTGTATTGTGGAGTGACGTGTTTATTTGAGTGTCCAAACTTCCCTCTTTAGGTGGTTATTAGATCTTCACATTCGTGAACATCAGAAAACCCATTGATTTCAAAGGCCCAGATGGTTATTATTACAGCAAATCAGTTGTTGAGGTGAGAGAAAATGAGAACTATGTTGCTGCACCACTAAATCCATGGCTGGGAACTGCTGAAACCAAACAAAAAGAATTCACGGTGGCCAGATAGGTCTATTTTCTGCTGACTGTCTCTGGGGACTCAAACAGAATCCATTTGTTTGAATGTTTGATTTTCAGTTTCACTCGTGTAGGGTACTTGTCCACACACCTTCGGCTTGTAGTTTGTCTGTGTCCTTCTATCTCAAGTGAGTCTCCTGTAAGTAAGCACGTAGGTGTCTTGAGTTTTCATCCCTTCTTTCAACCGAGTGTCTTTTGTTTGCAGCACTCACTGCCTGACCTTTTATTCTGATGATTCTGAGCTGTGCACTTATTGCACTTAAAGAATTTTTTTTATCATTAATCTACAATCACGTGAAGAACATTATGTTTACTATGCTCTCCCCTTCACCATGTCGCCCCGAAAAATCTCTTCTGTCACTGTCGATCAGCGTAGTTGGATGCTGTAGACCCCTTCACGATGTCCCCACCCACAAACCACATTATAGTCGCTGTCCATCAGTGAGTAGTATGACGCTTTATGATCTCTACTAGTCTTCTCTGTGTTGTACAGTACTCCCCATGCACACCGGACCCCACGCATTATACATGCTAATCCTAAGGCCCCCATTCTTTCTCCCCACACTTATCCCTTCCTTCAGACTCACCCTGCCGAGTCCATTTCCCTTTCGTAACTTTTCAGCAACTCTCGGATTCTGTGTGTCTGCTGCTATTTTTTTCCTTCAGTTTTTTTTGTTGTTATAGTCCACACATGAGTGAAATCACTTGGTACTTCTCTTTCTAAGCATGACCTATTTCTCTGAACATACTACCGTCTAGCTCCATCCACGTAATTGCAAATGGTAGAATTTGTTATCTCCTTAAGGCTGCTTACTGCACTTTTTAAACTGGATTTCATTCTTCCTTTTTGTTTGTACTTTAGCTATGTTATTCACCATTCAACTCCTGGTTATGAACAATAGCTTTGTGTCAATTGATGTGTATCTGTATGTATCTGTCTAACGGTCTGTCTGTCTATCTATGTATCTATGTATATATGTATCTATCTATCTATCTATCTGCCTATCAACTATCTATGATGTCTATCATCTAATAATCTACGTACCTCTCTATCTATCTTTCATCTGTCGTCTGTGTACCTATCTATCAATGAATCAATCATCTTTTTGTCTGCCCATCTATCCTTCTGTACAGAACAGTTAGCAACATAGCCTATGTCTCTTCCCTACATTATGCTTCCAGAAATCTTGCAAGGTAACTAAGCCATAAGGAGAGCACTGTGTTCACCAATACACATTCAGGTAGGGTCAGCCGCGTGTGCTTACAAAACCAGTAAATGGAGGTGAAAGGACTTGAAACCGTATCTCTGTCCTCTGTCCTCTTATACTTCCTGATCGCTTGGTGACTTTATTTAACCACATTCAGGGAGTAAGTGATCCCTGAAGACAACAAGTATCCTTCGTCTGGGCCTATTGTCGAAAGAAAAGTGTACTTGTTTCTTTGCACACCTCCATGTTTGAGGGACAACGGCAAGATCACTGCTGATTGGTGGAGCCACAAATATAAAGGAACACCTATTTCTGGACAGGAGCAGTTGGGAACAAAGAGTGTGTTGTGGAGTGAAGTGTTTATTTGAGGGTCCAACCTTCCTTCTTTAGGTGGTTATTCCTTCTTTACATTCGTGAACATCATAAAAAGCAATGATTTTAAAAGCCCAGACACATATTATTACAGCAATTCATTTCTTGAGGTGAGAGGAAATGAGAAGGAAGTTACTGCACCACTAAATCTATGCCTAAGCACTGCTGAAACCAAACAAAAAGAATTCACGGTGGCTAGGTAGGACTATTTTCTACTGACTCCCTCTGGGGACTCAAACAGACTCCATTAGTTTGTTTGTTTCTCAGTTTCACTTGTATAGGGTACCTGTCCCCGCCCCTTCAGCTTTTAGTTTGTCTGTGTCCTTGAATCTCATGTGAGTCTCCAGAAAGGGAGCATGGAGTTGGTCTTGAGTTTTCATCAGTTCTTCTAACCCTGTGTCTTTTGATTGGAGCACTCAAAGCCTGTACTTTTATTCTGATATTTGAGAGCTGTGCTCTTAATGCAATTTGAAATTTTTTTTGTTCTCATTAATATACAATCACATGCAGAACATTATGTTTTCTAGTCTATCCCCTTCACCAAGTACCCCCCAAATCCCAGTTACAGTCTCTGTCCTTCAGCATGTACTAGGATGCTGTAGAATCACTACATGTCTTCTCTGTGTTGTACAGCCCTTCCCATGAGACCCCACAATACCAATTATACATGCTAATCGTAATGACCGCATTCTTTTTCCCCGCCCTTATTTCCCCCTTCCCACAAACCCTACCCAGTCCCTTTCTCTTTGGTAACTGTTAGTCCACTCTCTGTTTCTGTAAGTCTGCTGCTGTCTTTTCCTTCAGTTTTTCTTTGTTATCATACCCCACACATGACTGAAATCATTTGGTACATGTACTTCTCAGTTGGCCTATTTGACTGAGCATAATACCCTCTAGCTCCATCCACGTTATTGCAAATGATAGGATTTGTTTTCTTCTTATGGCTGCTTATGGCACTTTTTAAACTGGATTTCATTTTTCTTTTTTGTTTGTAGTTTCGCTATGTGCTTTCACCATTGCTCTCCTGGTTATGAGCAGTAGCTTTGTGTTAATCGATATGTACCTATATCTATCTATCTGTCTGTCTATCTATTTATCAATCAATCAATCAATCATCCTTTTGTCTTCAAATCTGTCCTTTTGTACAGAACAGTTAACCATATATCCTATATCACTTTTCTACACTATGCTTCCAAAAATCCTGCAAAGTGTCTAGGCTGTAGGGAGAGCACTGTTTTCACCGAGACACCTGCAGGTCGAGTCGTCCGCGTGTACCTACAAAACAGGAAATGGTTGTGCAGAGACTTGAACCCGTGTCTCTATCCTCTGTCCTCCTTCATCTCCTTCTAAATGGCTGTCTGTATTTCGCCACATTCATTGACTCAGTGCTCCCTGAAGACCACAAGTATCATTCCTCTGGGCCTGTTGTCGACAGAAAAGTAAACTTGTTGCTTTGCTCACCACCATGTTTGAAGGACATCAGCGTGATCACCGCCGATAGGACGGAGGGTCAAATAAAAAGGAACACCAATTTCTAGACAGGAGCAGTTGGGAGCTAAGATTGTATTGTGGAGTGACGTGTTTATTTGAGTGTCCAAACTTCCCTCTTTAGGTGGTTATTAGATCTTCACATTCGTGAACATCAGAAAACCCATTGATTTCAAAGGCCCAGATGGTTATTATTACAGCAAATCAGTTGTTGAGGTGAGAGAAAATGAGAACTATGTTGCTGCACCACTAAATCCATGGCTGGGAACTGCTGAAACCAAACAAAAAGAATTCACGGTGGCCAGATAGGTCTATTTTCTGCTGACTGTCTCTGGGGACTCAAACAGAATCCATTTGTTTGAATGTTTGATTTTCAGTTTCACTCGTGTAGGGTACTTGTCCACACACCTTCGGCTTGTAGTTTGTCTGTGTCCTTCTATCTCAAGTGAGTCTCCTGTAAGTAAGCACGTAGGTGTCTTGAGTTTTCATCCCTTCTTTCAACCGAGTGTCTTTTGTTTGCAGCACTCACTGCCTGACCTTTTATTCTGATGATTCTGAGCTGTGCACTTATTGCACTTAAAGAATTTTTTTTTTATCATTAATCTACAATCACGTGAAGAACATTATGTTTACTATGCTCTCCCCTTCACCATGTCGCCCCGAAAAATCTCTTCTGTCACTGTCGATCAGCGTAGTTGGATGCTGTAGACCCCTTCACGATGTCCCCACCCACAAACCACATTATAGTCGCTGTCCATCAGTGAGTAGTATGACGCTTTATGATCTCTACTAGTCTTCTCTGTGTTGTACAGTACTCCCCATGCACACCGGACCCCACGCATTATACATGCTAATCCTAAGGCCCCCATTCTTTCTCCCCACACTTATCCCTTCCTTCAGACTCACCCTGCCGAGTCCATTTCCCTTTCGTAACTTTTCAGCAACTCTCGGATTCTGTGTGTCTGCTGCTACTTTTTTCCTTCAGTTTTTTTTGTTGTTATAGTCCACACATGAGTGAAATCACTTGGTACTTCTCTTTCTAAGCATGACCTCTTTCTCTGAACATACTACCGTCTAGCTCCATCCACGTAATTGCAAATGGTAGTATTTGTTATCTCCTTAAGGCTGCTTACTGCACTTTTTAAACTGGATTTCATTCTTCCTTTTTGTTTGTACTTTAGCTATGTTATTCACCATTCAACTCCTGGTTATGAACAATAGCTTTGTGTCAATTGATGTGTATCTGTATGTATCTATCTAACGGTCTGTCTGTCTATCTATGTATCTATGTATATATGTATCTATCTATCTATCTATCTGCCTATCATCTATCTATGATGTCTATCATCTAATAATCTACGTACCTCTCTATCTATCTTTCATCTGTCGTCTGTGTACCTATCTATCAATGAATCAATCATCTTTTTGTCTGCCCATCTATCCTTCTGTACAGAACAGTTAGCAACATAGCCTATGTCTCTTCCCTACATTATGCTTCCAGAAATCTTGCAAGGTAACTAAGCCATAAGGAGAGCACTGTGTTCACCAATACACATTCAGGTAGGGTCAGCCGCGTGTGCTTACAAAACCAGTAAATGGAGGTGAAAGGACTTGAAACCGTATCTCTGTCCTCTGTCCTCTTATACTTCCTGATCGCTTGGTGACTTTATTTAACCACATTCAGGGAGTAAGTGATCCCTGAAGACAACAAGTATCCTTCGTCTGGGCCTATTGTCGAAAGAAAAGTGTACTTGTTTCTTTGCACACCTCCATGTTTGAGGGACAACGGCAAGATCACTGCTGATTGGTGGAGCCACAAATATAAAGGAACACCTATTTCTGGACAGGAGCAGTTGGGAACAAAGAGTGTGTTGTGGAGTGAAGTGTTTATTTGAGGGTCCAACCTTCCTTCTTTAGGTGGTTATTCCTTCTTTACATTCGTGAACATCATAAAAAGCAATGATTTTAAAAGCCCAGACACATATTATTACAGCAATTCATTTCTTGAGGTGAGAGGAAATGAGAAGGAAGTTACTGCACCACTAAATCTATGCCTAAGCACTGCTGAAACCAAACAAAAAGAATTCACGGTGGCTAGGTAGGACTATTTTCTACTGACTCCCTCTGGGGACTCAAACAGACTCCATTAGTTTGTTTGTTTCTCAGTTTCACTTGTATAGGGTACCTGTCCCCGCCCCTTCAGCTTTTAGTTTGTCTGTGTCCTTGAATCTCATGTGAGTCTCCAGAAAGGGAGCATGGAGTTGGTCTTGAGTTTTCATCAGTTCTTCTAACCCTGTGTCTTTTGATTGGAGCACTCAAAGCCTGTACTTTTATTCTGATATTTGAGAGCTGTGCTCT
The DNA here is from genome assembly GCF_030020395.1 of Manis pentadactyla. NCBI lineage: Eukaryota > Metazoa > Chordata > Mammalia > Pholidota > Manidae > Manis > Manis pentadactyla. The sequence continues at coordinate 86,350 of NW_026644645.1, forward strand.
TAATGCAATTTGAAATTTTTTTGTTCTCATTAATATACAATCACATGCAGAACATTATGTTTTCTAGTCTATCCCCTTCACCAAGTACCCCCCAAATCCCAGTTACAGTCTCTGTCCTTCAGCATGTACTAGGATGCTGTAGAATCACTACATGTCTTCTCTGTGTTGTACAGCCCTTCCCATGAGACCCCACAATACCAATTATACATGCTAATCCTAATGACCGCATTCTTTTTCCCCGCCCTTATTACCCCCTTCCCACAAACCCTACCCAGTCCCTTTCTCTTTGGTAACTGTTAGTCCACTCTCTGTTTCTGTGAGTCTGCTGCTGTCTTTTCCTTCAGTTTTTCTTTGTTATCATACCCCACACATGACTGAAATCATTTGGTACATGTACTTCTCAGTTGGCCTATTTGACTGAGCATAATACCCTCTAGCTCCATCCACGTTATTGCAAATGATAGGATTTGTTTTCTTCTTATGGCTGCTTATGGCACTTTTTAAACTGGATTTCATTTTTCTTTTTTGTTTGTAGTTTCGCTATGTGCTTTCACCATTGCTCTCCTGGTTATGAGCAGTAGCTTTGTGTTAATCGATATGTACCTATATCTATCTATCTGTCTGTCTATCTATTTATCAATCAATCAATCAATCATCCTTTTGTCTTCAAATCTGTCCTTTTGTACAGAACAGTTAACCATATATCCTATATCACCTTTCTACACTATGCTTCCAAAAATCCTGCAAAGTATCTAGGCTGTAGAGAGAGCACTGGGTTCACCGAGACACTTGCAGTTCGAGTCGGCCGCGTGTACCTACAAAACCAGGAAATGGTTTTGCCGGGACTTGAACCCGTGTCTCTATCCTCTGTCCTCCTTCATCTCCTTCTAAATGGCTGTCTGTATTTCGCCACATTCATTGACTCAGTGCTCCCTGAAGACCACAAGTATCATTCCTCTGGGCCTGTTGTCGACAGAAAAGTAAACTTGTTGCTTTGCTCACCACCATGTTTGAAGGACATCAGCGTGATCACCGCCGATAGGACGGAGGGTCAAATAAAAAGGAACACCAATTTCTAGACAGGAGCAGTTGGGAGCTAAGATTGTATTGTGGAGTGACGTGTTTATTTGAGTGTCCAAACTTCCCTCTTTAGGTGGTTATTAGATCTTCACATTCGTGAACATCAGAAAACCCATTGATTTCAAAGGCCCAGATGGTTATTATTACAGCAAATCAGTTGTTGAGGTGAGAGAAAATGAGAACTATGTTGCTGCACCACTAAATCCATGGCTGGGAACTGCTGAAACCAAACAAAAAGAATTCACGGTGGCCAGATAGGTCTATTTTCTGCTGACTGTCTCTGGGGACTCAAACAGAATCCATTTGTTTGAATGTTTGATTTTCAGTTTCACTCGTGTAGGGTACTTGTCCACACACCTTCGGCTTGTAGTTTGTCTGTGTCCTTCTATCTCAAGTGAGTCTCCTGTAAGTAAGCACGTAGGTGTCTTGAGTTTTCATCCCTTCTTTCAACCGAGTGTCTTTTGTTTGCAGCACTCACTGCCTGACCTTTTATTCTGATGATTCTGAGCTGTGCACTTATTGCACTTAAAGAATTTTTTTTATCATTAATCTACAATCACGTGAAGAACATTATGTTTACTATGCTCTCCCCTTCACCATGTCGCCCCGAAAAATCTCTTCTGTCACTGTCGATCAGCGTAGTTGGATGCTGTAGACCCCTTCACGATGTCCCCACCCACAAACCACATTATAGTCGCTGTCCATCAGTGAGTAGTATGACGCTTTATGATCTCTACTAGTCTTCTCTGTGTTGTACAGTACTCCCCATGCACACCGGACCCCACGCATTATACATGCTAATCCTAAGGCCCCCATTCTTTCTCCCCACACTTATCCCTTCCTTCAGACTCACCCTGCCGAGTCCATTTCCCTTTCGTAACTTTTCAGCAACTCTCGGATTCTGTGTGTCTGCTGCTATTTTTTTCCTTCAGTTTTTTTTGTTGTTATAGTCCACACATGAGTGAAATCACTTGGTACTTCTCTTTCTAAGCATGACCTATTTCTCTGAACATACTACCGTCTAGCTCCATCCACGTAATTGCAAATGGTAGAATTTGTTATCTCCTTAAGGCTGCTTACTGCACTTTTTAAACTGGATTTCATTCTTCCTTTTTGTTTGTACTTTAGCTATGTTATTCACCATTCAACTCCTGGTTATGAACAATAGCTTTGTGTCAATTGATGTGTATCTGTATGTATCTGTCTAACGGTCTGTCTGTCTATCTATGTATCTATGTATATATGTATCTATCTATCTATCTATCTGCCTATCAACTATCTATGATGTCTATCATCTAATAATCTACGTACCTCTCTATCTATCTTTCATCTGTCGTCTGTGTACCTATCTATCAATGAATCAATCATCTTTTTGTCTGCCCATCTATCCTTCTGTACAGAACAGTTAGCAACATAGCCTATGTCTCTTCCCTACATTATGCTTCCAGAAATCTTGCAAGGTAACTAAGCCATAAGGAGAGCACTGTGTTCACCAATACACATTCAGGTAGGGTCAGCCGCGTGTGCTTACAAAACCAGTAAATGGAGGTGAAAGGACTTGAAACCGTATCTCTGTCCTCTGTCCTCTTATACTTCCTGATCGCTTGGTGACTTTATTTAACCACATTCAGGGAGTAAGTGATCCCTGAAGACAACAAGTATCCTTCGTCTGGGCCTATTGTCGAAAGAAAAGTGTACTTGTTTCTTTGCACACCTCCATGTTTGAGGGACAACGGCAAGATCACTGCTGATTGGTGGAGCCACAAATATAAAGGAACACCTATTTCTGGACAGGAGCAGTTGGGAACAAAGAGTGTGTTGTGGAGTGAAGTGTTTATTTGAGGGTCCAACCTTCCTTCTTTAGGTGGTTATTCCTTCTTTACATTCGTGAACATCATAAAAAGCAATGATTTTAAAAGCCCAGACACATATTATTACAGCAATTCATTTCTTGAGGTGAGAGGAAATGAGAAGGAAGTTACTGCACCACTAAATCTATGCCTAAGCACTGCTGAAACCAAACAAAAAGAATTCACGGTGGCTAGGTAGGACTATTTTCTACTGACTCCCTCTGGGGACTCAAACAGACTCCATTAGTTTGTTTGTTTCTCAGTTTCACTTGTATAGGGTACCTGTCCCCGCCCCTTCAGCTTTTAGTTTGTCTGTGTCCTTGAATCTCATGTGAGTCTCCAGAAAGGGAGCATGGAGTTGGTCTTGAGTTTTCATCAGTTCTTCTAACCCTGTGTCTTTTGATTGGAGCACTCAAAGCCTGTACTTTTATTCTGATATTTGAGAGCTGTGCTCTTAATGCAATTTGAAATTTTTTTTGTTCTCATTAATATACAATCACATGCAGAACATTATGTTTTCTAGTCTATCCCCTTCACCAAGTACCCCCCAAATCCCAGTTACAGTCTCTGTCCTTCAGCATGTACTAGGATGCTGTAGAATCACTACATGTCTTCTCTGTGTTGTACAGCCCTTCCCATGAGACCCCACAATACCAATTATACATGCTAATCGTAATGACCGCATTCTTTTTCCCCGCCCTTATTTCCCCCTTCCCACAAACCCTACCCAGTCCCTTTCTCTTTGGTAACTGTTAGTCCACTCTCTGTTTCTGTAAGTCTGCTGCTGTCTTTTCCTTCAGTTTTTCTTTGTTATCATACCCCACACATGACTGAAATCATTTGGTACATGTACTTCTCAGTTGGCCTATTTGACTGAGCATAATACCCTCTAGCTCCATCCACGTTATTGCAAATGATAGGATTTGTTTTCTTCTTATGGCTGCTTATGGCACTTTTTAAACTGGATTTCATTTTTCTTTTTTGTTTGTAGTTTCGCTATGTGCTTTCACCATTGCTCTCCTGGTTATGAGCAGTAGCTTTGTGTTAATCGATATGTACCTATATCTATCTATCTGTCTGTCTATCTATTTATCAATCAATCAATCAATCATCCTTTTGTCTTCAAATCTGTCCTTTTGTACAGAACAGTTAACCATATATCCTATATCACTTTTCTACACTATGCTTCCAAAAATCCTGCAAAGTGTCTAGGCTGTAGGGAGAGCACTGTTTTCACCGAGACACCTGCAGGTCGAGTCGTCCGCGTGTACCTACAAAACAGGAAATGGTTGTGCAGAGACTTGAACCCGTGTCTCTATCCTCTGTCCTCCTTCATCTCCTTCTAAATGGCTGTCTGTATTTCGCCACATTCATTGACTCAGTGCTCCCTGAAGACCACAAGTATCATTCCTCTGGGCCTGTTGTCGACAGAAAAGTAAACTTGTTGCTTTGCTCACCACCATGTTTGAAGGACATCAGCGTGATCACTGCCGATAGGACGGAGGGTCAAATAAAAAGGAACACCAATTTCTAGACAGGAGCAGTTGTAAGCTAAGATTGTATTGTGGAGTGACGTGTTTATTTGAGTGTCCAAACTTCCCTCTTTAGGTGGTTATTAGATCTTCACATTCGTGAACATCAGAAAACCCATTGATTTCAAAGGCCCAGATGGTTATTATTACAGCAAATCAGTTGTTGAGGTGAGAGAAAATGAGAACTATGTTGCTGCACCACTAAATCCATGGCTGGGAACTGCTGAAACCAAACAAAAAGAATTCACGGTGGCCAGATAGGTCTATTTTCTGCTGACTGTCTCTGGGGACTCAAACAGAATCCATTTGTTTGAATGTTTGATTTTCAGTTTCACTCGTGTAGGGTACTTGTCCACACACCTTCGGCTTGTAGTTTGTCTGTGTCCTTCTATCTCAAGTGAGTCTCCTGTAAGTAAGCACGTAGGTGTCTTGAGTTTTCATCCCTTCTTTCAACCGAGTGTCTTTTGTTTGCAGCACTCACTGCCTGACCTTTTATTCTGATGATTCTGAGCTGTGCACTTATTGCACTTAAAGAATTTTTTTTATCATTAATCTACAATCACGTGAAGAACATTATGTTTACTATGCTCTCCCCTTCACCATGTCGCCCCGAAAAATCTCTTCTGTCACTGTCGATCAGCGTAGTTGGATGCTGTAGACCCCTTCACGATGTCCCCACCCACAAACCACATTATAGTCGCTGTCCATCAGTGAGTAGTATGACGCTTTATGATCTCTACTAGTCTTCTCTGTGTTGTACAGTACTCCCCATGCACACCGGACCCCACGCATTATACATGCTAATCCTGAGGCCCCCATTCTTTCTCCCCACACTTATCCCTTCCTTCAGACTCACCCTGCCGAGTCCATTTCCCTTTCGTAACTTTTCCGCAACTCTCGGATTCTGTGTGTCTGCTGCTATTTTTTTCCTTCAGTTTTTTTTGTTGTTATAGTCCACACATGAGTGAAATCACTTGGTACTTCTCTTTCTAAGCATGACCTATTTCTCTGAACATACTACCGTCTAGCTCAATCCACGTAATTGCAAATGGTAGTATTTGTTATCTTCTTAAGGCTGCTTACTGCACTTTTTAAACTGGATTTCATTCTTCCTTTTTGTTTGTACTTTAGCTATGTTATTCACCATTCAACTCCTGGTTATGAACAATAGCTTTGTGTCAATTGATATGTATCTGTATGTATCTGTCTAACGGTCTGTCTGTCTATCTATGTATCTATGTATATATGTATCTATCTATCTAACTATCTGCCTATCAACTATCTATGATGTCTATCATCTAATAATCTACGTACCTCTCTATCTATCTTTCATCTGTCGTCTGTGTACCTATCTATCAATGAATCAATCATCTTTTTGTCTGCCCATCTATCCTCCTGTACAGAACAGTTAGCAACATAGCCTATGTCTCTTCCCTACATTATGCTTCCAGAAATCTTGCAAGGTAACTAAGCCATAAGGAGAGCACTGTGTTCACCAATACACATTCAGGTAGGGTCAGCCGCGTGTGCTTACAAAACCAGTAAATGGAGGTGAAAGGACTTGAAACCGTATCTCTGTCCTCTGTCCTCTTATACTTCCTGATCGCTTGGTGACTTTATTTAACCACATTCAGGGAGTAAGTGATCCCTGAAGACAACAAGTATCCTTCGTCTGGGCCTATTGTCGAAAGAAAAGTGTACTTGTTTCTTTGCACACCTCCATGTTTGAGGGACAACGGCAAGATCACTGCTGATTGGTGGAGCCACAAATATAAAGGAACACCTATTTCTGGACAGGAGCAGTTGGGAACAAAGAGTGTGTTGTGGAGTGAAGTGTTTATTTGAGGGTCCAACCTTCCTTCTTTAGGTGGTTATTCCTTCTTTACATTCGTGAACATCATAAAAAGCAATGATTTTAAAAGCCCAGACACATATTATTACAGCAATTCATTTCTTGAGGTGAGAGGAAATGAGAAGGAAGTTACTGCACCACTAAATCTATGCCTAAGCACTGCTGAAACCAAACAAAAAGAATTCACGGTGGCTAGGTAGGACTATTTTCTACTGACTCCCTCTGGGGACTCAAACAGACTCCATTAGTTTGTTTGTTTCTCAGTTTCACTTGTATAGGGTACCTGTCCCCGCCCCTTCAGCTTTTAGTTTGTCTGTGTCCTTGAATCTCATGTGAGTCTCCAGAAAGGGAGCATGGAGTTGGTCTTGAGTTTTCATCAGTTCTTCTAACCCTGTGTCTTTTGATTGGAGCACTCAAAGCCTGTACTTTTATTCTGATATTTGAGAGCTGTGCTCTTAATGCAATTTGAAATTTTTTTTGTTCTCATTAATATACAATCACATGCAGAACATTATGTTTTCTAGTCTATCCCCTTCACCAAGTACCCCCCAAATCCCAGTTAGAGTCTCTGTCCTTCAGCATGTACTAGGATGCTGTAGAATCACTACATGTCTTCTCTGTGTTGTACAGCCCTTCCCATGAGACCCCACAATACCAATTATACATGCTAATCGTAATGACCGCATTCTTTTTCCCCGCCCTTATTACCCCCTTCCCACAAACCCTACCCAGTCCCTTTCTCTTTGGTAACTGTTAGTCCACTCTCTGTTTCTGTAAGTCTGCTGCTGTCTTTTCCTTCAGTTTTTCTTTGTTATCATACCCCACACATGACTGAAATCATTTGGTACATGTACTTCTCAGTTGGCCTATTTGACTGAGCATAATACCCTCTAGCTCTATCCACGTTATTGCAAATGATAGGATTTGTTTTCTTCTTATGGCTGCTTATGGCACTTTTTAAACTGGATTTCATTTTTCTTTTTTGTTTGTAGTTTCGCTATGTGCTTTCACCATTGCTCTCCTGGTTATGAGCAGTAGCTTTGTGTTAATCGATATGTACCTATATCTATCTATCTGTCTGTCTATCTATTTATCAATCAATCAATCAATCATCCTTTTGTCTTCAAATCTGTCCTTTTGTACAGAACAGTTAACCATATATCCTATATCACTTTTCTACACTATGCTTCCAAAAATCCTGCAAAGTATCTAGGCTGTAGAGAGAGCACTGGGTTCACCGAGACACTTGCAGTTCGAGTCGGCCGCGTGTACCTACAAAACCAGGAAATGGTTTTGCCGGGACTTGAACCCGTGTCTCTATCCTCTGTCCTCCTTCATCTCCTTCTAAATGGCTGTCTGTATTTCGCCACATTCATTGACTCAGTGCTCCCTGAAGACCACAAGTATCATTCCTCTGGGCCTGTTGTCGACAGAAAAGTAAACTTGTTGCTTTGCTCACCACCATGTTTGAAGGACATCAGCGTGATCACCGCCGATAGGACGGAGGGTCAAATAAAAAGGAACACCAATTTCTAGACAGGAGCAGTTGGGAGCTAAGATTGTATTGTGGAGTGACGTGTTTATTTGAGTGTCCAAACTTCCCTCTTTAGGTGGTTATTAGATCTTCACATTCGTGAACATCAGAAAACCCATTGATTTCAAAGGCCCAGATGGTTATTATTACAGCAAATCAGTTGTTGAGGTGAGAGAAAATGAGAACTATGTTGCTGCACCACTAAATCCATGGCTGGGAACTGCTGAAACCAAACAAAAAGAATTCACGGTGGCCAGATAGGTCTATTTTCTGCTGACTGTCTCTGGGGACTCAAACAGAATCCATTTGTTTGAATGTTTGATTTTCAGTTTCACTCGTGTAGGGTACTTGTCCACACACCTTCGGCTTGTAGTTTGTCTGTGTCCTTCTATCTCAAGTGAGTCTCCTGTAAGTAAGCACGTAGGTGTCTTGAGTTTTCATCCCTTCTTTCAACCGAGTGTCTTTTGTTTGCAGCACTCACTGCCTGACCTTTTATTCTGATGATTCTGAGCTGTGCACTTATTGCACTTAAAGAATTTTTTTTATCATTAATCTACAATCACGTGAAGAACATTATGTTTACTATGCTCTCCCCTTCACCATGTCGCCCCGAAAAATCTCTTCTGTCACTGTCGATCAGCGTAGTTGGATGCTGTAGACCCCTTCACGATGTCCCCACCCACAAACCACATTATAGTCGCTGTCCATCAGTGAGTAGTATGACGCTTTATGATCTCTACTAGTCTTCTCTGTGTTGTACAGTACTCCCCATGCACACCGGACCCCACGCATTATACATGCTAATCCTAAGGCCCCCATTCTTTCTCCCCACACTTATCCCTTCCTTCAGACTCACCCTGCCGAGTCCATTTCCCTTTCGTAACTTTTCAGCAACTCTCGGATTCTGTGTGTCTGCTGCTATTTTTTTCCTTCAGTTTTTTTTGTTGTTATAGTCCACACATGAGTGAAATCACTTGGTACTTCTCTTTCTAAGCATGACCTATTTCTCTGAACATACTACCGTCTAGCTCCATCCACGTAATTGCAAATGGTAGAATTTGTTATCTCCTTAAGGCTGCTTACTGCACTTTTTAAACTGGATTTCATTCTTCCTTTTTGTTTGTACTTTAGCTATGTTATTCACCATTCAACTCCTGGTTATGAACAATAGCTTTGTGTCAATTGATGTGTATCTGTATGTATCTGTCTAACGGTCTGTCTGTCTATCTATGTATCTATGTATATATGTATCTATCTATCTATCTATCTGCCTATCAACTATCTATGATGTCTATCATCTAATAATCTACGTACCTCTCTATCTATCTTTCATCTGTCGTCTGTGTACCTATCTATCAATGAATCAATCATCTTTTTGTCTGCCCATCTATCCTTCTGTACAGAACAGTTAGCAACATAGCCTATGTCTCTTCCCTACATTATGCTTCCAGAAATCTTGCAAGGTAACTAAGCCATAAGGAGAGCACTGTGTTCACCAATACACATTCAGGTAGGGTCAGCCGCGTGTGCTTACAAAACCAGTAAATGGAGGTGAAAGGACTTGAAACCGTATCTCTGTCCTCTGTCCTCTTATACTTCCTGATCGCTTGGTGACTTTATTTAACCACATTCAGGGAGTAAGTGATCCCTGAAGACAACAAGTATCCTTCGTCTGGGCCTATTGTCGAAAGAAAAGTGTACTTGTTTCTTTGCACACCTCCATGTTTGAGGGACAACGGCAAGATCACTGCTGATTGGTGGAGCCACAAATATAAAGGAACACCTATTTCTGGACAGGAGCAGTTGGGAACAAAGAGTGTGTTGTGGAGTGAAGTGTTTATTTGAGGGTCCAACCTTCCTTCTTTAGGTGGTTATTCCTTCTTTACATTCGTGAACATCATAAAAAGCAATGATTTTAAAAGCCCAGACACATATTATTACAGCAATTCATTTCTTGAGGTGAGAGGAAATGAGAAGGAAGTTACTGCACCACTAAATCTATGCCTAAGCACTGCTGAAACCAAACAAAAAGAATTCACGGTGGCTAGGTAGGACTATTTTCTACTGACTCCCTCTGGGGACTCAAACAGACTCCATTAGTTTGTTTGTTTCTCAGTTTCACTTGTATAGGGTACCTGTCCCCGCCCCTTCAGCTTTTAGTTTGTCTGTGTCCTTGAATCTCATGTGAGTCTCCAGAAAGGGAGCATGGAGTTGGTCTTGAGTTTTCATCAGTTCTTCTAACCCTGTGTCTTTTGATTGGAGCACTCAAAGCCTGTACTTTTATTCTGATATTTGAGAGCTGTGCTCTTAATGCAATTTGAAATTTTTTTGTTCTCATTAATATACAATCACATGCAGAACATTATGTTTTCTAGTCTATCCCCTTCACCAAGTACCCCCCAAATCCCAGTTACAGTCTCTGTCCTTCAGCATGTACTAGGATGCTGTAGAATCACTACATGTCTTCTCTGTGTTGTACAGCCCTTCCCATGAGACCCCACAATACCAATTATACATGCTAATCCTAATGACCGCATTCTTTTTCCCCGCCCTTATTACCCCCTTCCCACAAACCCTACCCAGTCCCTTTCTCTTTGGTAACTGTTAGTCCACTCTCTGTTTCTGTAAGTCTGCTGCTGTCTTTTCCTTCAGTTTTTCTTTGTTATCATACCCCACACATGACTGAAATCATTTGGTACATGTACTTCTCAGTTGGCCTATTTGACTGAGCATAATACCCTCTAGCTCCATCCACGTTATTGCAAATGATAGGATTTGTTTTCTTCTTATGGCTGCTTATGGCACTTTTTAAACTGGATTTCATTTTTCTTTTTTGTTTGTAGTTTCGCTATGTGCTTTCACCATTGCTCTCCTGGTTATGAGCAGTAGCTTTGTGTTAATCGATATGTACCTATATCTATCTATCTGTCTGTCTATCTATTTATCAATCAATCAATCAATCATCCTTTTGTCTTCAAATCTGTCCTTTTGTACAGAACAGTTAACCATATATCCTATATCACTTTTCTACACTATGCTTCCAAAAATCCTGCAAAGTATCTAGGCTGTAGAGAGAGCACTGGGTTCACCGAGACACTTGCAGTTCGAGTCGGCCGCGTGTACCTACAAAACCAGGAAATGGTTTTGCCGGGACTTGAACCCGTGTCTCTATCCTCTGTCCTCCTTCATCTCCTTCTAAATGGCTGTCTGTATTTCGCCACATTCATTGACTCAGTGCTCCCTGAAGACCACAAGTATCATTCCTCTGGGCCTGTTGTCGACAGAAAAGTAAACTTGTTGCTTTGCTCACCACCATGTTTGAAGGACATCAGCGTGATCACTGCCGATAGGACGGAGGGTCAAATAAAAAGGAACACCAATTTCTAGACAGGAGCAGTTGTAAGCTAAGATTGTATTGTGGAGTGACGTGTTTATTTGAGTGTCCAAACTTCCCTCTTTAGGTGGTTATTAGATCTTCACATTCGTGAACATCAGAAAACCCATTGATTTCAAAGGCCCAGATGGTTATTATTACAGCAAATCAGTTGTTGAGGTGAGAGAAAATGAGAACTATGTTGCTGCACCACTAAATCCATGGCTGGGAACTGCTGAAACCAAACAAAAAGAATTCACGGTGGCCAGATAGGTCTATTTTCTGCTGACTGTCTCTGGGGACTCAAACAGAATCCATTTGTTTGAATGTTTGATTTTCAGTTTCACTCGTGTAGGGTACTTGTCCACACACCTTCGGCTTGTAGTTTGTCTGTGTCCTTCTATCTCAAGTGAGTCTCCTCTAAGTAAGCACGTAGGTGTCTTGAGTTTTCATCCCTTCTTTCAACCGAGTGTCTTTTGTTTGCAGCACTCACTGCCTGACCTTTTATTCTGATGATTCTGAGCTGTGCACTTATTGCACTTAAAGAATTTTTTTTATCATTAATCTACAATCACGTGAAGAACATTATGTTTACTATGCTCTCCCCTTCACCATGTCGCCCCGAAAAATCTCTTCTGTCACTGTCGATCAGCGAAGTTGGATGCTGTAGACCCCTTCACGATGTCCCCACCCACAAACCACATTATAGTCGCTGTCCATCAGTGAGTAGTATGACGCTTTATGATCTCTACTAGTCTTCTCTGTGTTGTACAGTACTCCCCATGCACACCGGACCCCACGCATTATACATGCTAATCCTAATGCCCCCATTCTTTCTCCCCACACTTATCCCTTCCTTTAGACTCACCCTGCCGAGTCCATTACCCTTTCGTAACTTTTCAGCAACTCTCGGATTCTGTGTGTCTGCTGCTATTTTTTTCCTTCAGTTTTTTTTGTTGTTATAGTCCACACATGAGTGAAATCACTTGGTACTTCTCTTTCTAAGCATGACCTATTTCTCTGAACATACTACCGTCTAGCTCCATCCACGTAATTGCAAATGGTAGTATTTGTTATCTCCTTAAGGCTGCTTACTGCACTTTTTAAACTGGATTTCATTCTTCCTTTTTGTTTGTACTTTAGCTATGTTATTCACCATTCAACTCCTGGTTATGAACAATAGCTTTGTGTCAATTGATATGTATCTGTATGTATCTGTCTAACGGTCTGTCTGTCTATCTATGTATCTATGTATATATGTATCTATCTATCTATCTATCTGCCTATCAACTATCTATGATGTCTATCATCTAATAATCTACGTACCTCTCTATCTATCTTTCATCTGTCGTCTGTGTACCTATCTATCAATGAATCAATCATCTTTTTGTCTGCCCATCTATCCTTCTGTACAGAACAGTTAGCAACATAGCCTATGTCTCTTCCCTACATTATGCTTCCAGAAATCTTGCAAGGTAACTAAGCCATAAGGAGAGCACTGTGTTCACCAATACACATTCAGGTAGGGTCAGCCGCGTGTGCTTACAAAACCAGTAAATGGAGGTGAAAGGACTTGAAACCGTATCTCTGTCCTCTGTCCTCTTATACTTCCTGATCGCTTGGTGACTTTATTTAACCACATTCAGGGAGTAAGTGATCCCTGAAGACAACAAGTATCCTTCGTCTGGGCCTATTGTCGAAAGAAAAGTGTACTTGTTTCTTTGCACACCTCCATGTTTGAGGGACAACGGCAAGATCACTGCTGATTGGTGGAGCCACAAATATAAAGGAACACCTATTTCTGGACAGGAGCAGTTGGGAACAAAGAGTGTGTTGTGGAGTGAAGTGTTTATTTGAGGGTCCAACCTTCCTTCTTTAGGTGGTTATTCCTTCTTTACATTCGTGAACATCATAAAAAGCAATGATTTTAAAAGCCCAGACACATATTATTACAGCAATTCATTTCTTGAGGTGAGAGGAAATGAGAAGGAAGTTACTGCACCACTAAATCTATGCCTAAGCACTGCTGAAACCAAACAAAAAGAATTCACGGTGGCTAGGTAGGACTATTTTCTACTGACTCCCTCTGGGGACTCAAACAGACTCCATTAGTTTGTTTGTTTCTCAGTTTCACTTGTATAGGGTACCTGTCCCCGCCCCTTCAGCTTTTAGTTTGTCTGTGTCCTTGAATCTCATGTGAGTCTCCAGAAAGGGAGCATGGAGTTGGTCTTGAGTTTTCATCAGTTCTTCTAACCCTGTGTCTTTTGATTGGAGCACTCAAAGCCTGTACTTTTATTCTGATATTTGAGAGCTGTGCTCTTAATGCAATTTGAAATTTTTTTGTTCTCATTAATATACAATCACATGCAGAACATTATGTTTTCTAGTCTATCCCCTTCACCAAGTACCCCCCAAATCCCAGTTACAGTCTCTGTCCTTCAGCATGTACTAGGATGCTGTAGAATCACTACATGTCTTCTCTGTGTTGTACAGCCCTTCCCATGAGACCCCACAATACCAATTATACATGCTAATCCTAATGACCGCATTCTTTTTCCCCGCCCTTATTACCCCCTTCCCACAAACCCTACCCAGTCCCTTTCTCTTTGGTAACTGTTAGTCCACTCTCTGTTTCTGTAAGTCTGCTGCTGTCTTTTCCTTCAGTTTTTCTTTGTTATCATACCCCACACATGACTGAAATCATTTGGTACATGTACTTCTCAGTTGGCCTATTTGACTGAGCATAATACCCTCTAGCTCCATCCACGTTATTGCAAATGATAGGATTTGTTTTCTTCTTATGGCTGCTTATGGCACTTTTTAAACTGGATTTCATTTTTCTTTTTTGTTTGTAGTTTCGCTATGTGCTTTCACCATTGCTCTCCTGGTTATGAGCAGTAGCTTTGTGTTAATCGATATGTACCTATATCTATCTATCTGTCTGTCTATCTATTTATCAATCAATCAATCAATCATCCTTTTGTCTTCAAATCTGTCCTTTTGTACAGAACAGTTAACCATATATCCTATATCACTTTTCTACACTATGCTTCCAAAAATCCTGCAAAGTATCTAGGCTGTAGAGAGAGCACTGGGTTCACCGAGACACTTGCAGTTCGAGTCGGCCGCGTGTACCTACAAAACCAGGAAATGGTTTTGCCGGGACTTGAACCCGTGTCTCTATCCTCTGTCCTCCTTCATCTCCTTCTAAATGGCTGTCTGTATTTCGCCACATTCATTGACTCAGTGCTCCCTGAAGACCACAAGTATCATTCCTCTGGGCCTGTTGTCGACAGAAAAGTAAACTTGTTGCTTTGCTCACCACCATGTTTGAAGGACATCAGCGTGATCACTGCCGATAGGACGGAGGGTCAAATAAAAAGGAACACCAATTTCTAGACAGGAGCAGTTGTAAGCTAAGATTGTATTGTGGAGTGACGTGTTTATTTGAGTGTCCAAACTTCCCTCTTTAGGTGGTTATTAGATCTTCACATTCGTGAACATCAGAAAACCCATTGATTTCAAAGGCCCAGATGGTTATTATTACAGCAAATCAGTTGTTGAGGTGAGAGAAAATGAGAACTATGTTGCTGCACCACTAAATCCATGGCTGGGAACTGCTGAAACCAAACAAAAAGAATTCACGGTGGCCAGATAGGTCTATTTTCTGCTGACTGTCTCTGGGGACTCAAACAGAATCCATTTGTTTGAATGTTTGATTTTCAGTTTCACTCGTGTAGGGTACTTGTCCACACACCTTCGGCTTGTAGTTTGTCTGTGTCCTTCTATCTCAAGTGAGTCTCCTCTAAGTAAGCACGTAGGTGTCTTGAGTTTTCATCCCTTCTTTCAACCGAGTGTCTTTTGTTTGCAGCACTCACTGCCTGACCTTTTATTCTGATGATTCTGAGCTGTGCACTTATTGCACTTAAAGAATTTTTTTTATCATTAATCTACAATCACGTGAAGAACATTATGTTTACTATGCTCTCCCCTTCACCATGTCGCCCCGAAAAATCTCTTCTGTCACTGTCGATCAGCGAAGTTGGATGCTGTAGACCCCTTCACGATGTCCCCACCCACAAACCACATTATAGTCGCTGTCCATCAGTGAGTAGTATGACGCTTTATGATCTCTACTAGTCTTCTCTGTGTTGTACAGTACTCCCCATGCACACCGGACCCCACGCATTATACATGCTAATCCTAATGCCCCCATTCTTTCTCCCCACACTTATCCCTTCCTTTAGACTCACCCTGCCGAGTCCATTACCCTTTCGTAACTTTTCAGCAACTCTCGGATTCTGTGTGTCTGCTGCTATTTTTTTCCTTCAGTTTTTTTTGTTGTTATAGTCCACACATGAGTGAAATCACTTGGTACTTCTCTTTCTAAGCATGACCTATTTCTCTGAACATACTACCGTCTAGCTCCATCCACGTAATTGCAAATGGTAGTATTTGTTATCTTCTTAAGGCTGCTTACTGCACTTTTTAAACTGGATTTCATTCTTCCTTTTTGTTTGTACTTTAGCTATGTTATTCACCATTCAACTCCTGGTTATGAACAATAGCTTTGTGTCAATTGATATGTATCTGTATGTATCTGTCTAACGGTCTGTCTGTCTATCTATGTATCTATGTATATATGTATCTATCTATCTATCTATCTGCCTATCAACTATCTATGATGTCTATCATCTAATAATCTACGTACCTCTCTATCTATCTTTCATCTGTCGTCTGTGTACCTATCTATCAATGAATCAATCATCTTTTTGTCTGCCCATCTATCCTTCTGTACAGAACAGTTAGCAACATAGCCTATGTCTCTTCCCTACATTATGCTTCCAGAAATCTTGCAAGGTAACTAAGCCATAAGGAGAGCACTGTGTTCACCAATACACATTCAGGTAGGGTCAGCCGCGTGTGCTTACAAAACCAGTAAATGGAGGTGAAAGGACTTGAAACCGTATCTCTGTCCTCTGTCCTCTTATACTTCCTGATCGCTTGGTGACTTTATTTAACCACATTCAGGGAGTAAGTGATCCCTGAAGACAACAAGTATCCTTCGTCTGGGCCTATTGTCGAAAGAAAAGTGTACTTGTTTCTTTGCACACCTCCATGTTTGAGGGACAACGGCAAGATCACTGCTGATTGGTGGAGCCACAAATATAAAGGAACACCTATTTCTGGACAGGAGCAGTTGGGAACAAAGAGTGTGTTGTGGAGTGAAGTGTTTATTTGAGGGTCCAACCTTCCTTCTTTAGGTGGTTATTCCTTCTTTACATTCGTGAACATCATAAAAAGCAATGATTTTAAAAGCCCAGACACATATTATTACAGCAATTCATTTCTTGAGGTGAGAGGAAATGAGAAGGAAGTTACTGCACCACTAAATCTATGCCTAAGCACTGCTGAAACCAAACAAAAAGAATTCACGGTGGCTAGGTAGGACTATTTTCTACTGACTCCCTCTGGGGACTCAAACAGACTCCATTAGTTTGTTTGTTTCTCAGTTTCACTTGTATAGGGTACCTGTCCCCGCCCCTTCAGCTTTTAGTTTGTCTGTGTCCTTGAATCTCATGTGAGTCTCCAGAAAGGGAGCATGGAGTTGGTCTTGAGTTTTCATCAGTTCTTCTAACCCTGTGTCTTTTGATTGGAGCACTCAAAGCCTGTACTTTTATTCTGATATTTGAGAGCTGTGCTCTTAATGCAATTTGAAATTTTTTTGTTCTCATTAATATACAATCACATGCAGAACATTATGTTTTCTAGTCTATCCCCTTCACCAAGTACCCCCCAAATCCCAGTTACAGTCTCTGTCCTTCAGCATGTACTAGGATGCTGTAGAATCACTACATGTCTTCTCTGTGTTGTACAGCCCTTCCCATGAGACCCCACAATACCAATTATACATGCTAATCCTAATGACCGCATTCTTTTTCCCCGCCCTTATTACCCCCTTCCCACAAACCCTACCCAGTCCCTTTCTCTTTGGTAACTGTTAGTCCACTCTCTGTTTCTGTAAGTCTGCTGCTGTCTTTTCCTTCAGTTTTTCTTTGTTATCATACCCCACACATGACTGAAATCATTTGGTACATGTACTTCTCAGTTGGCCTATTTGACTGAGCATAATACCCTCTAGCTCCATCCACGTTATTGCAAATGATAGGATTTGTTTTCTTCTTATGGCTGCTTATGGCACTTTTTAAACTGGATTTCATTTTTCTTTTTTGTTTGTAGTTTCGCTATGTGCTTTCACCATTGCTCTCCTGGTTATGAGCAGTAGCTTTGTGTTAATCGATATGTACCTATATCTATCTATCTGTCTGTCTATCTATTTATCAATCAATCAATCAATCATCCTTTTGTCTTCAAATCTGTCCTTTTGTACAGAACAGTTAACCATATATCCTATATCACTTTTCTACACTATGCTTCCAAAAATCCTGCAAAGTATCTAGGCTGTAGAGAGAGCACTGGGTTCACCGAGACACTTGCAGTTCGAGTCGGCCGCGTGTACCTACAAAACCAGGAAATGGTTTTGCCGGGACTTGAACCCGTGTCTCTATCCTCTGTCCTCCTTCATCTCCTTCTAAATGGCTGTCTGTATTTCGCCACATTCATTGACTCAGTGCTCCCTGAAGACCACAAGTATCATTCCTCTGGGCCTGTTGTCGACAGAAAAGTAAACTTGTTGCTTTGCTCACCACCATGTTTGAAGGACATCAGCGTGATCACTGCCGATAGGACGGAGGGTCAAATAAAAAGGAACACCAATTTCTAGACAGGAGCAGTTGTAAGCTAAGATTGTATTGTGGAGTGACGTGTTTATTTGAGTGTCCAAACTTCCCTCTTTAGGTGGTTATTAGATCTTCACATTCGTGAACATCAGAAAACCCATTGATTTCAAAGGCCCAGATGGTTATTATTACAGCAAATCAGTTGTTGAGGTGAGAGAAAATGAGAACTATGTTGCTGCACCACTAAATCCATGGCTGGGAACTGCTGAAACCAAACAAAAAGAATTCACGGTGGCCAGATAGGTCTATTTTCTGCTGACTGTCTCTGGGGACTCAAACAGAATCCATTTGTTTGAATGTTTGATTTTCAGTTTCACTCGTGTAGGGTACTTGTCCACACACCTTCGGCTTGTAGTTTGTCTGTGTCCTTCTATCTCAAGTGAGTCTCCTCTAAGTAAGCACGTAGGTGTCTTGAGTTTTCATCCCTTCTTTCAACCGAGTGTCTTTTGTTTGCAGCACTCACTGCCTGACCTTTTATTCTGATGATTCTGAGCTGTGCACTTATTGCACTTAAAGAATTTTTTTTATCATTAATCTACAATCACGTGAAGAACATTATGTTTACTATGCTCTCCCCTTCACCATGTCGCCCCGAAAAATCTCTTCTGTCACTGTCGATCAGCGAAGTTGGATGCTGTAGACCCCTTCACGATGTCCCCACCCACAAACCACATTATAGTCGCTGTCCATCAGTGAGTAGTATGACGCTTTATGATCTCTACTAGTCTTCTCTGTGTTGTACAGTACTCCCCATGCACACCGGACCCCACGCATTATACATGCTAATCCTAATGCCCCCATTCTTTCTCCCCACACTTATCCCTTCCTTTAGACTCACCCTGCCGAGTCCATTACCCTTTCGTAACTTTTCAGCAACTCTCGGATTCTGTGTGTCTGCTGCTATTTTTTTCCTTCAGTTTTTTTTGTTGTTATAGTCCACACATGAGTGAAATCACTTGGTACTTCTCTTTCTAAGCATGACCTATTTCTCTGAACATACTACCGTCTAGCTCCATCCACGTAATTGCAAATGGTAGTATTTGTTATCTTCTTAAGGCTGCTTACTGCACTTTTTAAACTGGATTTCATTCTTCCTTTTTGTTTGTACTTTAGCTATGTTATTCACCATTCAACTCCTGGTTATGAACAATAGCTTTGTGTCAATTGATATGTATCTGTATGTATCTGTCTAACGGTCTGTCTGTCTATCTATGTATCTATGTATATATGTATCTATCTATCTATCTATCTGCCTATCAACTATCTATGATGTCTATCATCTAATAATCTACGTACCTCTCTATCTATCTTTCATCTGTCGTCTGTGTACCTATCTATCAATGAATCAATCATCTTTTTGTCTGCCCATCTATCCTTCTGTACAGAACAGTTAGCAACATAGCCTATGTCTCTTCCCTACATTATGCTTCCAGAAATCTTGCAAGGTAACTAAGCCATAAGGAGAGCACTGTGTTCACCAATACACATTCAGGTAGGGTCAGCCGCGTGTGCTTACAAAACCAGTAAATGGAGGTGAAAGGACTTGAAACCGTATCTCTGTCCTCTGTCCTCTTATACTTCCTGATCGCTTGGTGACTTTATTTAACCACATTCAGGGAGTAAGTGATCCCTGAAGACAACAAGTATCCTTCGTCTGGGCCTATTGTCGAAAGAAAAGTGTACTTGTTTCTTTGCACACCTCCATGTTTGAGGGACAACGGCAAGATCACTGCTGATTGGTGGAGCCACAAATATAAAGGAACACCTATTTCTGGACAGGAGCAGTTGGGAACAAAGAGTGTGTTGTGGAGTGAAGTGTTTATTTGAGGGTCCAACCTTCCTTCTTTAGGTGGTTATTCCTTCTTTACATTCGTGAACATCATAAAAAGCAATGATTTTAAAAGCCCAGACACATATTATTACAGCAATTCATTTCTTGAGGTGAGAGGAAATGAGAAGGAAGTTACTGCACCACTAAATCTATGCCTAAGCACTGCTGAAACCAAACAAAAAGAATTCACGGTGGCTAGGTAGGACTATTTTCTACTGACTCCCTCTGGGGACTCAAACAGACTCCATTAGTTTGTTTGTTTCTCAGTTTCACTTGTATAGGGTACCTGTCCCCGCCCCTTCAGCTTTTAGTTTGTCTGTGTCCTTGAATCTCATGTGAGTCTCCAGAAAGGGAGCATGGAGTTGGTCTTGAGTTTTCATCAGTTCTTCTAACCCTGTGTCTTTTGATTGGAGCACTCAAAGCCTGTACTTTTATTCTGATATTTGAGAGCTGTGCTCTTAATGCAATTTGAAATTTTTTTGTTCTCATTAATATACAATCACATGCAGAACATTATGTTTTCTAGTCTATCCCCTTCACCAAGTACCCCCCAAATCCCAGTTACAGTCTCTGTCCTTCAGCATGTACTAGGATGCTGTAGAATCACTACATGTCTTCTCTGTGTTGTACAGCCCTTCCCATGAGACCCCACAATACCAATTATACATGCTAATCCTAATGACCGCATTCTTTTTCCCCGCCCTTATTACCCCCTTCCCACAAACCCTACCCAGTCCCTTTCTCTTTGGTAACTGTTAGTCCACTCTCTGTTTCTGTAAGTCTGCTGCTGTCTTTTCCTTCAGTTTTTCTTTGTTATCATACCCCACACATGACTGAAATCATTTGGTACATGTACTTCTCAGTTGGCCTATTTGACTGAGCATAATACCCTCTAGCTCCATCCACGTTATTGCAAATGATAGGATTTGTTTTCTTCTTATGGCTGCTTATGGCACTTTTTAAACTGGATTTCATTTTTCTTTTTTGTTTGTAGTTTCGCTATGTGCTTTCACCATTGCTCTCCTGGTTATGAGCAGTAGCTTTGTGTTAATCGATATGTACCTATATCTATCTATCTGTCTGTCTATCTATTTATCAATCAATCAATCAATCATCCTTTTGTCTTCAAATCTGTCCTTTTGTACAGAACAGTTAACCATATATCCTATATCACTTTTCTACACTATGCTTCCAAAAATCCTGCAAAGTATCTAGGCTGTAGAGAGAGCACTGGGTTCACCGAGACACTTGCAGTTCGAGTCGGCCGCGTGTACCTACAAAACCAGGAAATGGTTTTGCCGGGACTTGAACCCGTGTCTCTATCCTCTGTCCTCCTTCATCTCCTTCTAAATGGCTGTCTGTATTTCGCCACATTCATTGACTCAGTGCTCCCTGAAGACCACAAGTATCATTCCTCTGGGCCTGTTGTCGACAGAAAAGTAAACTTGTTGCTTTGCTCACCACCATGTTTGAAGGACATCAGCGTGATCACTGCCGATAGGACGGAGGGTCAAATAAAAAGGAACACCAATTTCTAGACAGGAGCAGTTGTAAGCTAAGATTGTATTGTGGAGTGACGTGTTTATTTGAGTGTCCAAACTTCCCTCTTTAGGTGGTTATTAGATCTTCACATTCGTGAACATCAGAAAACCCATTGATTTCAAAGGCCCAGATGGTTATTATTACAGCAAATCAGTTGTTGAGGTGAGAGAAAATGAGAACTATGTTGCTGCACCACTAAATCCATGGCTGGGAACTGCTGAAACCAAACAAAAAGAATTCACGGTGGCCAGATAGGTCTATTTTCTGCTGACTGTCTCTGGGGACTCAAACAGAATCCATTTGTTTGAATGTTTGATTTTCAGTTTCACTCGTGTAGGGTACTTGTCCACACACCTTCGGCTTGTAGTTTGTCTGTGTCCTTCTATCTCAAGTGAGTCTCCTCTAAGTAAGCACGTAGGTGTCTTGAGTTTTCATCCCTTCTTTCAACCGAGTGTCTTTTGTTTGCAGCACTCACTGCCTGACCTTTTATTCTGATGATTCTGAGCTGTGCACTTATTGCACTTAAAGAATTTTTTTTATCATTAATCTACAATCACGTGAAGAACATTATGTTTACTATGCTCTCCCCTTCACCATGTCGCCCCGAAAAATCTCTTCTGTCACTGTCGATCAGCGAAGTTGGATGCTGTAGACCCCTTCACGATGTCCCCACCCACAAACCACATTATAGTCGCTGTCCATCAGTGAGTAGTATGACGCTTTATGATCTCTACTAGTCTTCTCTGTGTTGTACAGTACTCCCCATGCACACCGGACCCCACGCATTATACATGCTAATCCTAAGGCCCCCATTCTTTCTCCCCACACTTATCCCTTCCTTCAGACTCACCCTGCCGAGTTCATTTCCCTTTCGTAACTTTTCAGCAACTCTCGGATTCTGTGTGTCTGCTGCTATTTTTTTCCTTCAGTTTTTTTTGTTGTTATAGTCCACACATGAGTGAAATCACTTGGTACTTCTCTTTCTAAGCATGACCTATTTCTCTGAACATACTACCGTCTAGCTCCATCCACGTAATTGCAAATGGTAGTATTTGTTATCTTCTTAAGGCTGCTTACTGCACTTTTTAACCTGGATTTCATTCTTCCTTTTTGTTTGTACTTTAGCTATGTTATTCACCATTCAACTCCTGGTTATGAACAATAGCTTTGTGTCAATTGATATGTATCTGTATGTATCTGTCTAACGGTCTGTCTGTCTATCTATGTATCTATGTATATATGTATCTATCTATCTATCTATCTGCCTATCAACTATCTATGATGTCTATCATCTAATAATCTACGTACCTCTCTATCTATCTTTCATCTGTCGTCTGTGTACCTATCTATCAATGAATCAATCATCTTTTTGTCTGCCCATCTATCCTTCTGTACAGAACAGTTAGCAACATAGCCTATGTCTCTTCCCTACATTATGCTTCCAGAAATCTTGCAAGGTAACTAAGCCATAAGGAGAGCACTGTGTTCACCAATACACATTCAGGTAGGGTCAGCCGCGTGTGCTTACAAAACCAGTAAATGGAGGTGAAAGGACTTGAAACCGTATCTCTGTCCTCTGTCCTCTTATACTTCCTGATCGCTTGGTGACTTTATTTAACCACATTCAGGGAGTAAGTGATCCCTGAAGACAACAAGTATCCTTCGTCTGGGCCTATTGTCGAAAGAAAAGTGTACTTGTTTCTTTGCACACCTCCATGTTTGAGGGACAACGGCAAGATCACTGCTGATTGGTGGAGCCACAAATATAAAGGAACACCTATTTCTGGACAGGAGCAGTTGGGAACAAAGAGTGTGTTGTGGAGTGAAGTGTTTATTTGAGGGTCCAACCTTCCTTCTTTAGGTGGTTATTCCTTCTTTACATTCGTGAACATCATAAAAAGCAATGATTTTAAAAGCCCAGACACATATTATTACAGCAATTCATTTCTTGAGGTGAGAGGAAATGAGAAGGAAGTTACTGCACCACTAAATCTATGCCTAAGCACTGCTGAAACCAAACAAAAAGAATTCACGGTGGCTAGGTAGGACTATTTTCTACTGACTCCCTCTGGGGACTCAAACAGACTCCATTAGTTTGTTTGTTTCTCAGTTTCACTTGTATAGGGTACCTGTCCCCGCCCCTTCAGCTTTTAGTTTGTCTGTGTCCTTGAATCTCATGTGAGTCTCCAGAAAGGGAGCATGGAGTTGGTCTTGAGTTTTCATCAGTTCTTCTAACCCTGTGTCTTTTGATTGGAGCACTCAAAGCCTGTACTTTTATTCTGATATTTGAGAGCTGTGCTCTTAATGCAATTTGAAATTTTTTTTGTTCTCATTAATATACAATCACATGCAGAACATTATGTTTTCTAGTCTATCCCCTTCACCAAGTACCCCCCAAATCCCAGTTACAGTCTCTGTCCTTCAGCATGTACTAGGATGCTGTAGAATCACTACATGTCTTCTCTGTGTTGTACAGCCCTTCCCATGAGACCCCACAATACCAATTATACATGCTAATCCTAATGACCGCATTCTTTTTCCCCGCCCTTATTACCCCCTTCCCACAAACCCTACCCAGTCCCTTTCTCTTTGGTAACTGTTAGTCCACTCTCTGTTTCTGTAAGTCTGCTGCTGTCTTTTCCTTCAGTTTTTCTTTGTTATCATACCCCACACATGACTGAAATCATTTGGTACATGTACTTCTCAGTTGGCCTATTTGACTGAGCATAATACCCTCTAGCTCTATCCACGTTATTGCAAATGATAGGATTTGTTTTCTTCTTATGGCTGCTTATGGCACTTTTTAAACTGGATTTCATTTTTCTTTTTTGTTTGTAGTTTCGCTATGTGCTTTCACCATTGCTCTCCTGGTTATGAGCAGTAGCTTTGTGTTAATCGATATGTACCTATATCTATCTATCTGTCTGTCTATCTATTTATCAATCAATCAATCAATCATCCTTTTGTCTTCAAATCTGTCCTTTTGTACAGAACAGTTAACCATATATCCTATATCACTTTTCTACACTATGCTTCCAAAAATCCTGCAAAGTATCTAGGCTGTAGAGAGAGCACTGGGTTCACCGAGACACTTGCAGTTCGAGTCGGCCGCGTGTACCTACAAAACCAGGAAATGGTTTTGCCGGGACTTGAACCCGTGTCTCTATCCTCTGTCCTCCTTCATCTCCTTCTAAATGGCTGTCTGTATTTCGCCACATTCATTGACTCAGTGCTCCCTGAAGACCACAAGTATCATTCCTCTGGGCCTGTTGACGACAGAAAAGTAAACTTGTTGCTTTGCTCACCAAAATGTTTGAAGGACATCAGCGTGATCACTGCCGATAGGACGGAGGGTCAAATAAAAAGGAACACCAATTTCTAGACAGGAGCAGTTGTAAGCTAAGATTGTATTGTGGAGTGACGTGTTTATTTGAGTGTCCAAACTTCCCTCTTTAGGTGGTTATTAGATCTTCACATTCGTGAACATCAGAAAACCCATTGATTTCAAAGGCCCAGATGGTTATTATTACAGCAAACCAGTTGTTGAGGTGAGAGAAAATGAGAACTATGTTGCTGCACCACTAAATCCATGGCTGGGAACTGCTGAAACCAAACAAAAAGAATTCACGGTGGCCAGATAGGTCTATTTTCTGCTGACTGTCTCTGGGGACTCAAACAGAATCCATTTGTTTGAATGTTTGATTTTCAGTTTCACTCGTGTAGGGTACTTGTCCACACACCTTCGGCTTGTAGTTTGTCTGTGTCCTTCTATCTCAAGTGAGTCTCCTGTAAGTAAGCACGTAGGTGTCTTGAGTTTTCATCCCTTCTTTCAACCGAGTGTCTTTTGTTTGCAGCACTCACTGCCTGACCTTTTATTCTGATGATTCTGAGCTGTGCACTTATTGCACTTAAAGAATTTTTTTTATCATTAATCTACAATCACGTGAAGAACATTATGTTTACTATGCTCTCCCCTTCACCATGTCGCCCCGAAAAATCTCTTCTGTCACTGTCGATCAGCGTAGTTGGATGCTGTAGACCCCTTCACGATGTCCCCACCCACAAACCACATTATAGTCGCTGTCCATCAGTGAGTAGTATGACGCTTTATGATCTCTACTAGTCTTCTCTGTGTTGTACAGTACTCCCCATGCACACCGGACCCCACGCATTATACATGCTAATCCTAAGGCCCCCATTCTTTCTCCCCACACTTATCCCTTCCTTCAGACTCACCCTGCCGAGTTCATTTCCCTTTCGTAACTTTTCAGCAACTCTCGGATTCTGTGTGTCTGCTGCTATTTTTTTCCTTCAGTTTTTTTTGTTGTTATAGTCCACACATGAGTGAAATCACTTGGTACTTCTCTTTCTAAGCATGACCTATTTCTCTGAACATACTACCGTCTAGCTCCATCCACGTAATTGCAAATGGTAGTATTTGTTATCTCCTTAAGGCTGCTTACTGCACTTTTTAACCTGGATTTCATTCTTCCTTTTTGTTTGTACTTTAGCTATGTTATTCACCATTCAACTCCTGGTTATGAACAATAGCTTTGTGTCAATTGATATGTATCTGTATGTATCTGTCTAACGGTCTGTCTGTCTATCTATGTATCTATGTATATATGTATCTATCTATCTATCTATCTGCCTATCAACTATCTATGATGTCTATCATCTAATAATCTACGTACCTCTCTATCTATCTTTCATCTGTCGTCTGTGTACCTATCTATCAATGAATCAATCATCTTTTTGTCTGCCCATCTATCCTTCTGTACAGAACAGTTAGCAACATAGCCTATGTCTCTTCCCTACATTATGCTTCCAGAAATCTTGCAAGGTAACTAAGCCATAAGGAGAGCACTGTGTTCACCAATACACATTCAGGTAGGGTCAGCCGCGTGTGCTTACAAAACCAGTAAATGGAGGTGAAAGGACTTGAAACCGTATCTCTGTCCTCTGTCCTCTTATACTTCCTGATCGCTTGGTGACTTTATTTAACCACATTCAGGGAGTAAGTGATCCCTGAAGACAACAAGTATCCTTCGTCTGGGCCTATTGTCGAAAGAAAAGTGTACTTGTTTCTTTGCACACCTCCATGTTTGAGGGACAACGGCAAGATCACTGCTGATTGGTGGAGCCACAAATATAAAGGAACACCTATTTCTGGACAGGAGCAGTTGGGAACAAAGAGTGTGTTGTGGAGTGAAGTGTTTATTTGAGGGTCCAACCTTCCTTCTTTAGGTGGTTATTCCTTCTTTACATTCGTGAACATCATAAAAAGCAATGATTTTAAAAGCCCAGACACATATTATTACAGCAATTCATTTCTTGAGGTGAGAGGAAATGAGAAGGAAGTTACTGCACCACTAAATCTATGCCTAAGCACTGCTGAAACCAAACAAAAAGAATTCACGGTGGCTAGGTAGGACTATTTTCTACTGACTCCCTCTGGGGACTCAAACAGACTCCATTAGTTTGTTTGTTTCTCAGTTTCACTTGTATAGGGTACCTGTCCCCGCCCCTTCAGCTTTTAGTTTGTCTGTGTCCTTGAATCTCATGTGAGTCTCCAGAAAGGGAGCATGGAGTTGGTCTTGAGTTTTCATCAGTTCTTCTAACCCTGTGTCTTTTGATTGGAGCACTCAAAGCCTGTACTTTTATTCTGATATTTGAGAGCTGTGCTCTTAATGCAATTTGAAATTTTTTTTGTTCTCATTAATATACAATCACATGCAGAACATTATGTTTTCTAGTCTATCCCCTTCACCAAGTACCCCCCAAATCCCAGTTAGAGTCTCTGTCCTTCAGCATGTACTAGGATGCTGTAGAATCACTACATGTCTTCTCTGTGTTGTACAGCCCTTCCCATGAGACCCCACAATACCAATTATACATGCTAATCCTAATGACCGCATTCTTTTTCCCCGCCCTTATTACCCCCTTCCCACAAACCCTACCCAGTCCCTTTCTCTTTGGTAACTGTTAGTCCACTCTCTGTTTCTGTAAGTCTGCTGCTGTCTTTTCCTTCAGTTTTTCTTTGTTATCATACCCCACACATGACTGAAATCATTTGGTACATGTACTTCTCAGTTGGCCTATTTGACTGAGCATAATACCCTCTAGCTCTATCCACGTTATTGCAAATGATAGGATTTGTTTTCTTCTTATGGCTGCTTATGGCACTTTTTAAACTGGATTTCATTTTTCTTTTTTGTTTGTAGTTTCGCTATGTGCTTTCACCATTGCTCTCCTGGTTATGAGCAGTAGCTTTGTGTTAATCGATATGTACCTATATCTATCTATCTGTCTGTCTATCTATTTATCAATCAATCAATCAATCATCCTTTTGTCTTCAAATCTGTCCTTTTGTACAGAACAGTTAACCATATATCCTATATCACTTTTCTACACTATGCTTCCAAAAATCCTGCAAAGTATCTAGGCTGTAGAGAGAGCACTGGGTTCACCGAGACACTTGCAGTTCGAGTCGGCCGCGTGTACCTACAAAACCAGGAAATGGTTTTGCCGGGACTTGAACCCGTGTCTCTATCCTCTGTCCTCCTTCATCTCCTTCTAAATGGCTGTCTGTATTTCGCCACATTCATTGACTCAGTGCTCCCTGAAGACCACAAGTATCATTCCTCTGGGCCTGTTGACGACAGAAAAGTAAACTTGTTGCTTTGCTCACCAAAATGTTTGAAGGTCATCAGCGTGATCACTGCCGATAGGACGGAGGGTCAAATAAAAAGGAACACCAATTTCTAGACAGGAGCAGTTGTAAGCTAAGATTGTATTGTGGAGTGACGTGTTTATTTGAGTGTCCAAACTTCCCTCTTTAGGTGGTTATTAGATCTTCACATTCGTGAACATCAGAAAACCCATTGATTTCAAAGGCCCAGATGGTTATTATTACAGCAAACCAGTTGTTGAGGTGAGAGAAAATGAGAACTATGTTGCTGCACCACTAAATCCATGGCTGGGAACTGCTGAAACCAAACAAAAAGAATTCACGGTGGCCAGATAGGTCTATTTTCTGCTGACTGTCTCTGGGGACTCAAACAGAATCCATTTGTTTGAATGTTTGATTTTCAGTTTCACTCGTGTAGGGTACTTGTCCACACACCTTCGGCTTGTAGTTTGTCTGTGTCCTTCTATCTCAAGTGAGTCTCCTGTAAGTAAGCACGTAGGTGTCTTGAGTTTTCATCCCTTCTTTCAACCGAGTGTCTTTTGTTTGCAGCACTCACTGCCTGACCTTTTATTCTGATGATTCTGAGCTGTGCACTTATTGCACTTAAAGAATTTTTTTTATCATTAATCTACAATCACGTGAAGAACATTATGTTTACTATGCTCTCCCCTTCACCATGTCGCCCCGAAAAATCTCTTCTGTCACTGTCGATCAGCGTAGTTGGATGCTGTAGACCCCTTCACGATGTCCCCACCCACAAACCACATTATAGTCGCTGTCCATCAGTGAGTAGTATGACGCTTTATGATCTCTACTAGTCTTCTCTGTGTTGTACAGTACTCCCCATGCACACCGGACCCCACGCATTATACATGCTAATCCTAAGGCCCCCATTCTTTCTCCCCACACTTATCCCTTCCTTCAGACTCACCCTGCCGAGTTCATTTCCCTTTCGTAACTTTTCAGCAACTCTCGGATTCTGTGTGTCTGCTGCTATTTTTTTCCTTCAGTTTTTTTTGTTGTTATAGTCCACACATGAGTGAAATCACTTGGTACTTCTCTTTCTAAGCATGACCTATTTCTCTGAACATACTACCGTCTAGCTCCATCCACGTAATTGCAAATGGTAGTATTTGTTATCTCCTTAAGGCTGCTTACTGCACTTTTTAAACTGGATTTCATTCTTCCTTTTTGTTTGTACTTTAGCTATGTTATTCACCATTCAACTCCTGGTTATGAACAATAGCTTTGTGTCAATTGATATGTATCTGTATGTATCTGTCTAACGGTCTGTCTGTCTATCTATGTATCTATGTATATATGTATCTATCTATCTATCTATCTGCCTATCAACTATCTATGATGTCTATCATCTAATAATCTACGTACCTCTCTATCTATCTTTCATCTGTCGTCTGTGTACCTATCTATCAATGAATCAATCATCTTTTTGTCTGCCCATCTATCCTTCTGTACAGAACAGTTAGCAACATAGCCTATGTCTCTTCCCTACATTATGCTTCCAGAAATCTTGCAAGGTAACTAAGCCATAAGGAGAGCACTGTGTTCACCAATACACATTCAGGTAGGGTCAGCCGCGTGTGCTTACAAAACCAGTAAATGGAGGTGAAAGGACTTGAAACCGTATCTCTGTCCTCTGTCCTCTTATACTTCCTGATCGCTTGGTGACTTTATTTAACCACATTCAGGGAGTAAGTGATCCCTGAAGACAACAAGTATCCTTCGTCTGGGCCTATTGTCGAAAGAAAAGTGTACTTGTTTCTTTGCACACCTCCATGTTTGAGGGACAACGGCAAGATCACTGCTGATTGGTGGAGCCACAAATATAAAGGAACACCTATTTCTGGACAGGAGCAGTTGGGAACAAAGAGTGTGTTGTGGAGTGAAGTGTTTATTTGAGGGTCCAACCTTCCTTCTTTAGGTGGTTATTCCTTCTTTACATTCGTGAACATCATAAAAAGCAATGATTTTAAAAGCCCAGACACATATTATTACAGCAATTCATTTCTTGAGGTGAGAGGAAATGAGAAGGAAGTTACTGCACCACTAAATCTATGCCTAAGCACTGCTGAAACCAAACAAAAAGAATTCACGGTGGCTAGGTAGGACTATTTTCTACTGACTCCCTCTGGGGACTCAAACAGACTCCATTAGTTTGTTTGTTTCTCAGTTTCACTTGTATAGGGTACCTGTCCCCGCCCCTTCAGCTTTTAGTTTGTCTGTGTCCTTGAATCTCATGTGAGTCTCCAGAAAGGGAGCATGGAGTTGGTCTTGAGTTTTCATCAGTTCTTCTAACCCTGTGTCTTTTGATTGGAGCACTCAAAGCCTGTACTTTTATTCTGATATTTGAGAGCTGTGCTCTTAATGCAATTTGAAATTTTTTTTGTTCTCATTAATATACAATCACATGCAGAACATTATGTTTTCTAGTCTATCCCCTTCACCAAGTACCCCCCAAATCCCAGTTACAGTCTCTGTCCTTCAGCATGTACTAGGATGCTGTAGAATCACTACATGTCTTCTCTGTGTTGTACAGCCCTTCCCATGAGACCCCACAATACCAATTATACATGCTAATCCTAATGACCGCATTCTTTTTCCCCGCCCTTATTACCCCCTTCCCACAAACCCTACCCAGTCCCTTTCTCTTTGGTAACTGTTAGTCCACTCTCTGTTTCTGTAAGTCTGCTGCTGTCTTTTCCTTCAGTTTTTCTTTGTTATCATACCCCACACATGACTGAAATCATTTGGTACATGTACTTCTCAGTTGGCCTATTTGACTGAGCATAATACCCTCTAGCTCTATCCACATTATTACAAATGATAGGATTTGTTTTCTTCTTATGGCTGCTTATGGCACTTTTTAAACTGGATTTCATTTTTCTTTTTTGTTTGTAGTTTCGCTATGTGCTTTCACCATTGCTCTCCTGGTTATGAGCAGTAGCTTTGTGTTAATCGATATGTACCTATATCTATCTATCTGTCTGTCTATCTATTTATCAATCAATCAATCAATCATCCTTTTGTCTTCAAATCTGTCCTTTTGTACAGAACAGTTAACCATATATCCTATATCACTTTTCTACACTATGCTTCCAAAAATCCTGCAAAGTATCTAGGCTGTAGAGAGAGCACTGGGTTCACCGAGACACTTGCAGTTCGAGTCGGCCGCGTGTACCTACAAAACCAGGAAATGGTTTTGCCGGGACTTGAACCCGTGTCTCTATCCTCTGTCCTCCTTCATCTCCTTCTAAATGGCTGTCTGTATTTCGCCACATTCATTGACTCAGTGCTCCCTGAAGACCACAAGTATCATTCCTCTGGGCCTGTTGTCGACAGAAAAGTAAACTTGTTGCTTTGCTCACCACCATGTTTGAAGGACATCAGCGTGATCACCGCCGATAGGACGGAGGGTCAAATAAAAAGGAACACCAATTTCTAGACAGGAGCAGTTGGGAGCTAAGATTGTATTGTGGAGTGACGTGTTTATTTGAGTGTCCAAACTTCCCTCTTTAGGTGGTTATTAGATCTTCACATTCGTGAACATCAGAAAACCCATTGATTTCAAAGGCCCAGATGGTTATTATTACAGCAAATCAGTTGTTGAGGTGAGAGAAAATGAGAACTATGTTGCTGCACCACTAAATCCATGGCTGGGAACTGCTGAAACCAAACAAAAAGAATTCACGGTGGCCAGATAGGTCTATTTTCTGCTGACTGTCTCTGGGGACTCAAACAGAATCCATTTGTTTGAATGTTTGATTTTCAGTTTCACTCGTGTAGGGTACTTGTCCACACACCTTCGGCTTGTAGTTTGTCTGTGTCCTTCTATCTCAAGTGAGTCTCCTGTAAGTAAGCACGTAGGTGTCTTGAGTTTTCATCCCTTCTTTCAACCGAGTGTCTTTTGTTTGCAGCACTCACTGCCTGACCTTTTATTCTGATGATTCTGAGCTGTGCACTTATTGCACTTAAAGAATTTTTTTATCATTAATCTACAATCACGTGAAGAACATTATGTTTACTATGCTCTCCCCTTCACCATGTCGCCCCGAAAAATCTCTTCTGTCACTGTCGATCAGCGAAGTTGGATGCTGTAGACCCCTTCACGATGTCCCCACCCACAAACCACATTATAGTCGCTGTCCATCAGTGAGTAGTATGACGCTTTATGATCTCTACTAGTCTTCTCTGTGTTGTACAGTACTCCCCATGCACACCGGACCCCACGCATTATACATGCTAATCCTAATGCCCCCATTCTTTCTCCCCACACTTATCCCTTCCTTTAGACTCACCCTGCCGAGTCCATTACCCTTTCGTAACTTTTCAGCAACTCTCGGATTCTGTGTGTCTGCTGCTATTTTTTTCCTTCAGTTTTTTTTGTTGTTATAGTCCACACATGAGTGAAATCACTTGGTACTTCTCTTTCTAAGCATGACCTATTTCTCTGAACATACTACCGTCTAGCTCCATCCACGTAAATGCAAATGGTAGTATTTGTTATCTTCTAAAGGCTGCTTACTGCACTTTTTAACCTGGATTTCATTCTTCCTTTTTGTTTGTACTTTAGCTATGTTATTCACCATTCAACTCCTGGTTATGAACAATAGCTTTGTGTCAATTGATATGTATCTGTATGTATCTGTCTAACGGTCTGTCTGTCTATCTATGTATCTATGTATATATGTATCTATCTATCTATCTATCTGCCTATCAACTATCTATGATGTCTATCATCTAATAATCTACGTACCTCTCTATCTATCTTTCATCTGTCGTCTGTGTACCTATCTATCAATGAATCAATCATCTTTTTGTCTGCCCATCTATCCTTCTGTACAGAACAGTTAGCAACATAGCCTATGTCTCTTCCCTACATTATGCTTCCAGAAATCTTGCAAGGTAACTAAGCCATAAGGAGAGCACTGTGTTCACCAATACACATTCAGGTAGGGTCAGCCGCGTGTGCTTACAAAACCAGTAAATGGAGGTGAAAGGACTTGAAACCGTATCTCTGTCCTCTGTCCTCTTATACTTCCTGATCGCTTGGTGACTTTATTTAACCACATTCAGGGAGTAAGTGATCCCTGAAGACAACAAGTATCCCTCGTCTGGGCCTATTGTCGAAAGAAAAGTGTACTTGTTTCTTTGCACACCTCCATGTTTGAGGGACAACGGCAAGATCACTGCTGATTGGTGGAGCCACAAATATAAAGGAACACCTATTTCTGGACAGGAGCAGTTGGGAACAAAGAGTGTGTTGTGGAGTGAAGTGTTTATTTGAGGGTCCAACCTTCCTTCTTTAGGTGGTTATTCCTTCTTTACATTCGTGAACATCATAAAAAGCAATGATTTTAAAAGCCCAGACACATATTATTACAGCAATTCATTTCTTGAGGTGAGAGGAAATGAGAAGGAAGTTACTGCACCACTAAATCTATGCCTAAGCACTGCTGAAACCAAACAAAAAGAATTCACGGTGGCTAGGTAGGACTATTTTCTACTGACTCCCTCTGGGGACTCAAACAGACTCCATTAGTTTGTTTGTTTCTCAGTTTCACTTGTATAGGGTACCTGTCCCCGCCCCTTCAGCTTTTAGTTTGTCTGTGTCCTTGAATCTCATGTGAGTCTCCAGAAAGGGAGCATGGAGTTGGTCTTGAGTTTTCATCAGTTCTTCTAACCCTGTGTCTTTTGATTGGAGCACTCAAAGCCTGTACTTTTATTCTGATATTTGAGAGCTGTGCTCTTAATGCAATTTGAAATTTTTTTTGTTCTCATTAATATACAATCACATGCAGAACATTATGTTTTCTAGTCTATCCCCTTCACCAAGTACCCCCCAAATCCCAGTTACAGTCTCTGTCCTTCAGCATGTACTAGGATGCTGTAGAATCACTACATGTCTTCTCTGTGTTGTACAGCCCTTCCCATGAGACCCCACAATACCAATTATACATGCTAATCCTAATGACCGCATTCTTTTTCCCCGCCCTTATTACCCCCTTCCCACAAACCCTACCCAGTCCCTTTCTCTTTGGTAACTGTTAGTCCACTCTCTGTTTCTGTAAGTCTGCTGCTGTCTTTTCCTTCAGTTTTTCTTTGTTATCATACCCCACACATGACTGAAATCATTTGGTACATGTACTTCTCAGTTGGCCTATTTGACTGAGCATAATACCCTCTAGCTCTATCCACGTTATTGCAAATGATAGGATTTGTTTTCTTCTTATGGCTGCTTATGGCACTTTTTAAACTGGATTTCATTTTTCTTTTTTGTTTGTAGTTTCGCTATGTGCTTTCACCATTGCTCTCCTGATTATGAGCAGTAGCTTTGTGTTAATCGATATGTACCTATATCTATCTATCTGTCTGTCTATCTATTTATCAATCAATCAATCAATCATCCTTTTGTCTTCAAATCTGTCCTTTTGTACAGAACAGTTAACCATATATCCTATATCACTTTTCTACACTATGCTTCCAAAAATCCTGCAAAGTATCTAGGCTGTAGAGAGAGCACTGGGTTCACCGAGACACTTGCAGTTCGAGTCGGCCGCGTGTACCTACAAAACCAGGAAATGGTTTTGCCGGGACTTGAACCCGTGTCTCTATCCTCTGTCCTCCTTCATCTCCTTCTAAATGGCTGTCTGTATTTCGCCACATTCATTGACTCAGTGCTCCCTGAAGACCACAAGTATCATTCCTCTGGGCCTGTTGTCGACAGAAAAGTAAACTTGTTGCTTTGCTCACCACCATGTTTGAAGGACATCAGCGTGATCACCGCCGATAGGATGGAGGGTCAAATAAAAAGAAACAACAGTTTCTATACAGTAGCAGTTGGGAGCTAAGAGTGTATTGTGGAGTGATGTGTTTATTTGAGTGTCCAAACTTCCCTCTTTAGGTGGTTATTAGATCTTCACATTCGTGAACATCAGAAAACCCATTGATTTCAAAGGCCCAGATGGTTATTATTACAGCAAATCAGTTGTTGAGGTGAGAGAAAATGAGAACTATGTTGCTGCACCACTAAATCCATGGCTGGGAACTGCTGAAACCAAACAAAAAGAATTCACGGTGGCCAGATAGGTCTATTTTCTGCTGACTGTCTCTGGGGACTCAAACAGAATCCATTTGTTTGAATGTTTGATTTTCAGTTTCACTCGTGTAGGGTACTTATCCACACACCTTCGGCTTGTAGTTTGTCTGTGTCCTTCTATCTCAAGTGAGTCTCCTGTAAGTAAGCACGTAGGTGTCTTGAGTTTTCATCCCTTCTTTCAACCGAGTGTCTTTTGTTTGCAGCACTCACTGCCTGACCTTTTATTCTGATGATTCTGAGCTGTGCACTTATTGCACTTAAAGAATTTTTTTATCATTAATCTACAATCACGTGAAGAACATTATGTTTACTATGCTCTCCCCTTCACCATGTCGCCCCGAAAAATCTCTTCTGTCACTGTCGATCAGCGAAGTTGGATGCTGTAGACCCCTTCACGATGTCCCCACCCACAAACCACATTATAGTCGCTGTCCATCAGTGAGTAGTATGACGCTTTATGATCTCTACTAGTCTTCTCTGTGTTGTACAGTACTCCCCATGCACACCGGACCCCACGCATTATACATGCTAATCCTAATGCCAACATTCTTTCTCCCCACACTTATCCCTTCCTTCAGACTCACCCTGCCGAGTCCATTTCCCTTTCGTAACTTTTCAGCAACTCTCGGATTCTGTGTGTCTGCTGCTATTTTTTTCCTTCAGTTTTTTTTGTTGTTATTGTCCACACATGAGTGAAATCACTTGGTACTTCTCTTTCTAAGCATGACCTATTTCTCTGAACATACTACCGTCTAGCTCCATCCACGTAATTGCAAATGGTAGTATTTGTTATCTTCTTAAGGCTGCTTACTGCACTTTTTAAACTGGATTTCATTCTTCCTTTTTGTTTGTACTTTAGCTATGTTATTCACCATTCAACTCCTGGTTATGAACAATAGCTTTGTGTCAATTGATATGTATCTGTATGTATCTGTCTAACGGTCTGTCTGTCTATCTATGTATCTATGTATGTATGTATCTATCTATCTATCTATCTGCCTATCAACTATCTATGATGTCTATCATCTAATAATCTACGTACCTCTCTATCTATCTTTCATCTGTCGTCTGTGTACCTATCTATCAATGAATCAATCATCTTTTTGTCTGCCCATCTATCCTTCTGTACAGAACAGTTAGCAACATAGCCTATGTCTTCTCCCTACATTATGCTTCCAGAAATCTTGCAAGGTAACTAAGCCATAAGGAGAGCACTGTGTTCACCAATACACATTCAGGTAGGGTCAGCCGCGTGTGCTTACAAAACCAGTAAATGGAGGTGAAAGGACTTGAAACCGTATCTCTGTCCTCTGTCCTCTTATACTTCCTGATCGCTTGGTGACTTTATTTAACCACATTCAGGGAGTAAGTGATCCCTGAAGACAACAAGTATCCTTCGTCTGGGCCTATTGTCGAAAGAAAAGTGTACTTGTTTCTTTGCACACCTCCATGTTTGAGGGACAACGGCAAGATCACTGCTGATTGGTGGAGCCACAAATATAAAGGAACACCTATTTCTGGACAGGAGCAGTTGGGAACAAAGAGTGTGTTGTGGAGTGAAGTGTTTATTTGAGGGTCCAACCTTCCTTCTTTAGGTGGTTATTCCTTCTTTACATTCGTGAACATCATAAAAAGCAATGATTTTAAAAGCCCAGACACATATTATTACAGCAATTCATTTCTTGAGGTGAGAGGAAATGAGAAGGAAGTTACTGCACCACTAAATCTATGCCTAAGCACTGCTGAAACCAAACAAAAAGAATTCACGGTGGCTAGGTAGGACTATTTTCTACTGACTCCCTCTGGGGACTCAAACAGAATCCATTAGTTTGTTTGTTTCTCAGTTTCACTTGTATAGGGTACCTGTCCCCGCCCCTTCAGCTTTTAGTTTGTCTGTGTCCTTGAATCTCATGTGAGTCTCCAGAAAGGGAGCATAGAGTTGGTCTTGAGTTTTCATCAGTTCTTCTAACCCTGTGTCTTTTGATTGGAGCACTCAAAGCCTGTACTTTTATTCTGATATTTGAGAGCTGTGCTCTTAATGCAATTTGAAATTTTTTTTGTTCTCATTAATATACAATCACATGCAGAACATTATGTTTTCTAGTCTATCCCCTTCACCAAGTACCCCCCAAATCCCAGTTACAGTCTCTGTCCTTCAGCATGTACTAGGATGCTGTAGAATCACTACATGTCTTCTCTGTGTTGTACAGCCCTTCCCATGAGACCCCACAATACCAATTATACATGCTAATCCTAATGACCGCATTCTTTTCCCCCGCCCTTATTACCCCCTTCCCACAAACCCTACCCAGTCCCTTTCTCTTTGGTAACTGTTAGTCCACTCTCTGTTTCTGTAAGTCTGCTGCTGTCTTTTCCTTCAGTTTTTCTTTGTTATCATACCCCACACATGACTGAAATCATTTGGTACATGTACTTCTCAGTTGGCCTATTTGACTGAGCATAATACCCTCTAGCTCCATCCACGTTATTGCAAATGATAGGATTTGTTTTCTTCTTATGGCTGCTTATGGCACTTTTTAAACTGGATTTCATTTTTCTTTTTTGTTTGTAGTTTCGCTATGTGCTTTCACCATTGCTCTCCTGGTTATGAGCAGTAGCTTTGTGTTAATCGATATGTACCTATATCTATCTATCTGTCTGTCTATCTATTTATCAATCAATCAATCAATCATCCTTTTGTCTTCAAATCTGTCCTTTTGTACAGAACAGTTAACCATATATCCTATATCACTTTTCTACACTATGCTTCCAAAAATCCTGCAAAGTATCTAGGCTGTAGAGAGAGCACTGTGTTCACCGAGACACTTGCAGTTCGAGTCGGCCGCGTGTACCTACAAAACCAGGAAATGGTTTTGCCGGGACTTGAACCCGTGTCTCTATCCTCTGTCCTCCTTCATCTCCTTCTAAATGGCTGTCTGTATTTCGCCACATTCATTGACTCAGTGCTCCCTGAAGACCACAAGTATCATTCCTCTGGGCCTGTTGTCGACAGAAAAGTAAACTTGTTGCTTTGCTCACCACCATGTTTGAAGGATATCAGCGTGATCACCGCCGATAGGACGGAGGGTCAAATAAAAAGGAACACCAATTTCTAGACA
This sequence comes from Manis pentadactyla, assembly GCF_030020395.1. Taxonomy (NCBI): domain Eukaryota; kingdom Metazoa; phylum Chordata; class Mammalia; order Pholidota; family Manidae; genus Manis; species Manis pentadactyla. The sequence continues at coordinate 124,671 of NW_026644645.1, forward strand.
GGAGCAGTTGGGAGCTAAGATTGTATTGTGGAGTGACGTGTTTATTTGAGTGTCCAAACTTCCCTCTTTAGGTGGTTATTAGATCTTCACATTCGTGAACATCAGAAAACCCATTGATTTCAAAGGCCCAGATGGTTATTATTACAGCAAATCAGTTGTTGAGGTGAGAGAAAATGAGAACTATGTTGCTGCACCACTAAATCCATGGCTGGGAACTGCTGAAACCAAACAAAAAGAATTCACGGTGGCCAGATAGGTCTATTTTCTGCTGACTGTCTCTGGGGACTCAAACAGAATCCATTTGTTTGAATGTTTGATTTTCAGTTTCACTCGTGTAGGGTACTTGTCCACACACCTTCGGCTTGTAGTTTGTCTGTGTCCTTCTATCTCAAGTGAGTCTCCTGTAAGTAAGCACGTAGGTGTCTTGAGTTTTCATCCCTTCTTTCAACCGAGTGTCTTTTGTTTGCAGCACTCACTGCCTGACCTTTTATTCTGATGATTCTGAGCTGTGCACTTATTGCACTTAAAGAATTTTTTTTATCATTAATCTACAATCACGTGAAGAACATTATGTTTACTATGCTCTCCCCTTCACCATGTCGCCCCGAAAAATCTCTTCTGTCACTGTCGATCAGCGTAGTTGGATGCTGTAGACCCCTTCACGATGTCCCCACCCACAAACCACATTATAGTCGCTGTCCATCAGTGAGTAGTATGACGCTTTATGATCTCTACTAGTCTTCTCTGTGTTGTACAGTACTCCCCATGCACACCGGACCCCACGCATTATACATGCTAATCCTAAGGCCCCCATTCTTTCTCCCCACACTTATCCCTTCCTTCAGACTCACCCTGCCGAGTCCATTTCCCTTTCGTAACTTTTCAGCAACTCTCGGATTCTGTGTGTCTGCTGCTATTTTTTTCCTTCAGTTTTTTTTGTTGTTATTGTCCACACATGAGTGAAATCACTTGGTACTTCTCTTTCTAAGCATGACCTATTTCTCTGAACATACTACCGTCTAGCTCCATCCACGTAATTGCAAATGGTAGTATTTGTTATCTTCTTAAGGCTGCTTACTGCACTTTTTAAACTGGATTTCATTCTTCCTTTTTGTTTGTACTTTAGCTATGTTATTCACCATTCAACTCCTGGTTATGAACAATAGCTTTGTGTCAATTGATATGTATCTGTATGTATCTGTCTAACGGTCTGTCTGTCTATCTATGTATCTATGTATGTATGTATCTATCTATCTATCTATCTGCCTATCAACTATCTATGATGTCTATCATCTAATAATCTACGTACCTCTCTATCTATCTTTCATCTGTCGTCTGTGTACCTATCTATCAATGAATCAATCATCTTTTTGTCTGCCCATCTATCCTTCTGTACAGAACAGTTAGCAACATAGCCTATGTCTCTTCCCTACATTATGCTTCCAGAAATCTTGCAAGGTAACTAAGCCATAAGGAGAGCACTGTGTTCACCAATACACATTCAGGTAGGGTCAGCCGCGTGTGCTTACAAAACCAGTAAATGGAGGTGAAAGGACTTGAAACCGTATCTCTGTCCTCTGTCCTCTTATACTTCCTGATCGCTTGGTGACTTTATTTAACCACATTCAGGGAGTAAGTGATCCCTGAAGACAACAAGTATCCTTCGTCTGGGCCTATTGTCGAAAGAAAAGTGTACTTGTTTCTTTGCACACCTCCATGTTTGAGGGACAACGGCAAGATCACTGCTGATTGGTGGAGCCACAAATATAAAGGAACACCTATTTCTGGACAGGAGCAGTTGGGAACAAAGAGTGTGTTGTGGAGTGAAGTGTTTATTTGAGGGTCCAACCTTCCTTCTTTAGGTGGTTATTCCTTCTTTACATTCGTGAACATCATAAAAAGCAATGATTTTAAAAGCCCAGACACATATTATTACAGCAATTCATTTCTTGAGGTGAGAGGAAATGAGAAGGAAGTTACTGCACCACTAAATCTATGCCTAAGCACTTCTGAAACCAAACAAAAAGAATTCACGGTGGCTAGGTAGGACTATTTTCTACTGACTCCCTCTGGGGACTCAAACAGACTCCATTAGTTTGTTTGTTTCTCAGTTTCACTTGTATAGGGTACCTGTCCCCGCCCCTTCAGCTTTTAGTTTGTCTGTGTCCTTGAATCTCATGTGAGTCTCCAGAAAGGGAGCATGGAGTTGGTCTTGAGTTTTCATCAGTTCTTCTAACCCTGTGTCTTTTGATTGGAGCACTCAAAGCCTGTACTTTTATTCTGATATTTGAGAGCTGTGCTCTTAATGCAATTTGAAATTTTTTTTGTTCTCATTAATATACAATCACATGCAGAACATTATGTTTTCTAGTCTATCCCCTTCACCAAGTACCCCCCAAATCCCAGTTACAGTCTCTGTCCTTCAGCATGTACTAGGATGCTGTAGAATCACTACATGTCTTCTCTGTGTTGTACAGCCCTTCCCATGAGACCCCACAATACCAATTATACATGCTAATCCTAATGACCGCATTCTTTTTCCCCGCCCTTATTACCCCCTTCCCACAAACCCTACCCAGTCCCTTTCTCTTTGGTAACTGTTAGTCCACTCTCTGTTTCTGTAAGTCTGCTGCTGTCTTTTCCTTCAGTTTTTCTTTGTTATCATACCCCACACATGACTGAAATCATTTGGTACATGTACTTCTCAGTTGGCCTATTTGACTGAGCATAATACCCTCTAGCTCCATCCACGTTATTGCAAATGATAGGATTTGTTTTCTTCTTATGGCTGCTTATGGCACTTTTTAAACTGGATTTCATTTTTCTTTTTTGTTTGTAGATTCGCTATGTGCTTTCACCATTGCTCTCCTGGTTATGAGCAGTAGCTTTGTGTTAATCGATATGTACCTATATCTATCTATCTGTCTGTCTATCTATTTATCAATCAATCAATCAATCATCCTTTTGTCTTCAAATCTGTCCTTTTGTACAGAACAGTTAACCATATATCCTATATCACTTTTCTACACTATGCTTCCAAAAATCCTGCAAAGTATCTAGGCTGTAGAGAGAGCACTGGGTTCACCGAGACACTTGCAGTTCGAGTCAGCCGCGTGTACCTACAAAACCAGGAAATGGTTTTGCCGGGACTTGAACCCGTGTCTCTATCCTCTGTCCTCCTTCATCTCCTTCTAAATGGCTGTCTGTATTTCGCCACATTCATTGACTCAGTGCTCCCTGAAGACCACAAGTATCATTCCTCTGGGCCTGTTGTCGACAGAAAAGTAAACTTGTTGCTTTGCTCACCACCATGTTTGAAGGACATCAGCGTGATCACTGCCGATAGGACGGAGGGTCAAATAAAAAGGAACACCAATTTCTAGACAGGAGCAGTTGTAAGCTAAGATTGTATTGTGGAGTGACGTGTTTATTTGAGTGTCCAAACTTCCCTCTTTAGGTGGTTATTAGATCTTCACATTCGTGAACATCAGAAAACCCATTGATTTCAAAGGCCCAGATGGTTATTATTACAGCAAATCAGTTGTTGAGGTGAGAGAAAATGAGAACTATGTTGCTGCACCACTAAATCCATGGCTGGGAACTGCTGAAACCAAACAAAAAGAATTCACGGTGGCCAGATAGGTCTATTTTCTGCTGACTGTCTCTGGGGACTCAAACAGAATCCATTTGTTTGAATGTTTGATTTTCAGTTTCACTCGTGTAGGGTACTTGTCCACACACCTTCGGCTTGTAGTTTGTCTGTGTCCTTCTATCTCAAGTGAGTCTCCTGTAAGTAAGCACGTAGGTGTCTTGAGTTTTCATCCCTTCTTTCAACCGAGTGTCTTTTGTTTGCAGCACTCACTGCCTGACCTTTTATTCTGATGATTCTGAGCTGTGCACTTATTGCACTTAAAGAATTTTTTTTATCATTAATCTACAATCACGTGAAGAACATTATGTTTACTATGCTCTCCCCTTCACCATGTCGCCCCGAAAAATCTCTTCTGTCACTGTCGATCAGCGTAGTTGGATGCTGTAGACCCCTTCACGATGTCCCCACCCACAAACCACATTATAGTCGCTGTCCATCAGTGAGTAGTATGACGCTTTATGATCTCTACTAGTCTTCTCTGTGTTGTACAGTACTCCCCATGCACACCGGACCCCACGCATTATACATGCTAATCCTAAGGCCCCCATTCTTTCTCCCCACACTTATCCCTTCCTTCAGACTCACCCTGCCGAGTCCATTTCCCTTTCGTAACTTTTCAGCAACTCTCGGATTCTGTGTGTCTGCTGCTATTTTTTTCCTTCAGTTTTTTTTGTTGTTATTGTCCACACATGAGTGAAATCACTTGGTACTTCTCTTTCTAAGCATGACCTATTTCTCTGAACATACTACCGTCTAGCTCCATCCACGTAATTGCAAATGGTAGTATTTGTTATCTTCTTAAGGCTGCTTACTGCACTTTTTAAACTGGATTTCATTCTTCCTTTTTGTTTGTACTTTAGCTATGTTATTCACCATTCAACTCCTGGTTATGAACAATAGCTTTGTGTCAATTGATATGTATCTGTATGTATCTGTCTAACGGTCTGTCTGTCTATCTATGTATCTATGTATGTATGTATCTATCTATCTATCTATCTGCCTATCAACTATCTATGATGTCTATCATCTAATAATCTACGTACCTCTCTATCTATCTTTCATCTGTCGTCTGTGTACCTATCTATCAATGAATCAATCATCTTTTTGTCTGCCCATCTATCCTTCTGTACAGAACAGTTAGCAACATAGCCTATGTCTCTTCCCTACATTATGCTTCCAGAAATCTTGCAAGGTAACTAAGCCATAAGGAGAGCACTGTGTTCACCAATACACATTCAGGTAGGGTCAGCCGCGTGTGCTTACAAAACCAGTAAATGGAGGTGAAAGGACTTGAAACCGTATCTCTGTCCTCTGTCCTCTTATACTTCCTGATCGCTTGGTGACTTTATTTAACCACATTCAGGGAGTAAGTGATCCCTGAAGACAACAAGTATCCTTCGTCTGGGCCTATTGTCGAAAGAAAAGTGTACTTGTTTCTTTGCACACCTCCATGTTTGAGGGACAACGGCAAGATCACTGCTGATTGGTGGAGCCACAAATATAAAGGAACACCTATTTCTGGACAGGAGCAGTTGGGAACAAAGAGTGTGTTGTGGAGTGAAGTGTTTATTTGAGGGTCCAACCTTCCTTCTTTAGGTGGTTATTCCTTCTTTACATTCGTGAACATCATAAAAAGCAATGATTTTAAAAGCCCAGACACATATTATTACAGCAATTCATTTCTTGAGGTGAGAGGAAATGAGAAGGAAGTTACTGCACCACTAAATCTATGCCTAAGCACTGCTGAAACCAAACAAAAAGAATTCACGGTGGCTAGGTAGGACTATTTTCTACTGACTCCCTCTGGGGACTCAAACAGACTCCATTAGTTTGTTTGTTTCTCAGTTTCACTTGTATAGGGTACCTGTCCCCGCCCCTTCAGCTTTTAGTTTGTCTGTGTCCTTGAATCTCATGTGAGTCTCCAGAAAGGGAGCATGGAGTTGGTCTTGAGTTTTCATCAGTTCTTCTAACCCTGTGTCTTTTGATTGGAGCACTCAAAGCCTGTACTTTTATTCTGATATTTGAGAGCTGTGCTCTTAATGCAATTTGAAATTTTTTTTGTTCTCATTAATATACAATCACATGCAGAACATTATGTTTTCTAGTCTATCCCCTTCACCAAGTACCCCCCAAATCCCAGTTACAGTCTCTGTCCTTCAGCATGTACTAGGATGCTGTAGAATCACTACATGTCTTCTCTGTGTTGTACAGCCCTTCCCATGAGACCCCACAATACCAATTATACATGCTAATCCTAATGACCGCATTCTTTTTCCCCGCCCTTATTACCCCCTTCCCACAAACCCTACCCAGTCCCTTTCTCTTTGGTAACTGTTAGTCCACTCTCTGTTTCTGTAAGTCTGCTGCTGTCTTTTCCTTCAGTTTTTCTTTGTTATCATACCCCACACATGACTGAAATCATTTGGTACATGTACTTCTCAGTTGGCCTATTTGACTGAGCATAATACCCTCTAGCTCCATCCACGTTATTGCAAATGATAGGATTTGTTTTCTTCTTATGGCTGCTTATGGCACTTTTTAAACTGGATTTCATTTTTCTTTTTTGTTTGTAGTTTCGCTATGTGCTTTCACCATTGCTCTCCTGGTTATGAGCAGTAGCTTTGTGTTAATCGATATGTACCTATATCTATCTATCTGTCTGTCTATCTATTTATCAATCAATCAATCAATCATCCTTTTGTCTTCAAATCTGTCCTTTTGTACAGAACAGTTAACCATATATCCTATATCACTTTTCTACACTATGCTTCCAAAAATCCTGCAAAGTATCTAGGCTGTAGAGAGAGCACTGGGTTCACCGAGACACTTGCAGTTCGAGTCGGCCGCGTGTACCTACAAAACCAGGAAATGGTTTTGCCGGGACTTGAACCCGTGTCTCTATCCTCTGTCCTCCTTCATCTCCTTCTAAATGGCTGTCTGTATTTCGCCACATTCATTGACTCAGTGCTCCCTGAAGACCACAAGTATCATTCCTCTGGGCCTGTTGTCGACAGAAAAGTAAACTTGTTGCTTTGCTCACCACCATGTTTGAAGGACATCAGCGTGATCACCGCCGATAGGACGGAGGGTCAAATAAAAAGGAACACCAATTTCTAGACAGGAGCAGTTGTAAGCTAAGATTGTATTGTGGAGTGACGTGTTTATTTGAGTGTCCAAACTTCCCTCTTTAGGTGGTTATTAGATCTTCACATTCGTGAACATCAGAAAACCCATTGATTTCAAAGGCCCAGATGGTTATTATTACAGCAAATCAGTTGTTGAGGTGAGAGAAAATGAGAACTATGTTGCTGCACCACTAAATCCATGGCTGGGAACTGCTGAAACCAAACAAAAAGAATTCACGGTGGCCAGATAGGTCTATTTTCTGCTGACTGTCTCTGGGGACTCAAACAGAATCCATTTGTTTGAATGTTTGATTTTCAGTTTCACTCGTGTAGGGTACTTGTCCACACACCTTCGGCTTGTAGTTTGTCTGTGTCCTTCTATCTCAAGTGAGTCTCCTGTAAGTAAGCACGTAGGTGTCTTGAGTTTTCATCCCTTCTTTCAACCGAGTGTCTTTTGTTTGCAGCACTCACTGCCTGACCTTTTATTCTGATGATTCTGAGCTGTGCACTTATTGCACTTAAAGAATTTTTTTTATCATTAATCTACAATCACGTGAAGAACATTATGTTTACTATGCTCTCCCCTTCACCATGTCGCCCCGAAAAATCTCTTCTGTCACTGTCGATCAGCGTAGTTGGATGCTGTAGACCCCTTCACGATGTCCCCACCCACAAACCACATTATAGTCGCTGTCCATCAGTGAGTAGTATGACGCTTTATGATCTCTACTAGTCTTCTCTGTGTTGTACAGTACTCCCCATGCACACCGGACCCCACGCATTATACATGCTAATCCTAAGGCCCCCATTCTTTCTCCCCACACTTATCCCTTCCTTCAGACTCACCCTGCCGAGTCCATTTCCCTTTCGTAACTTTTCAGCAACTCTCGGATTCTGTGTGTCTGCTGCTATTTTTTTCCTTCAGTTTTTTTTGTTGTTATTGTCCACACATGAGTGAAATCACTTGGTACTTCTCTTTCTAAGCATGACCTATTTCTCTGAACATACTACCGTCTAGCTCCATCCACGTAATTGCAAATGGTAGTATTTGTTATCTTCTTAAGGCTGCTTACTGCACTTTTTAAACTGGATTTCATTCTTCCTTTTTGTTTGTACTTTAGCTATGTTATTCACCATTCAACTCCTGGTTATGAACAATAGCTTTGTGTCAATTGATATGTATCTGTATGTATCTGTCTAACGGTCTGTCTGTCTATCTATGTATCTATGTATGTATGTATCTATCTATCTATCTATCTGCCTATCAACTATCTATGATGTCTATCATCTAATAATCTACGTACCTCTCTATCTATCTTTCATCTGTCGTCTGTGTACCTATCTATCAATGAATCAATCATCTTTTTGTCTGCCCATCTATCCTTCTGTACAGAACAGTTAGCAACATAGCCTATGTCTCTTCCCTACATTATGCTTCCAGAAATCTTGCAAGGTAACTAAGCCATAAGGAGAGCACTGTGTTCACCAATACACATTCAGGTAGGGTCAGCCGCGTGTGCTTACAAAACCAGTAAATGGAGGTGAAAGGACTTGAAACCGTATCTCTGTCCTCTGTCCTCTTATACTTCCTGATCGCTTGGTGACTTTATTTAACCACATTCAGGGAGTAAGTGATCCCTGAAGACAACAAGTATCCTTCGTCTGGGCCTATTGTCGAAAGAAAAGTGTACTTGTTTCTTTGCACACCTCCATGTTTGAGGGACAACGGCAAGATCACTGCTGATTGGTGGAGCCACAAATATAAAGGAACACCTATTTCTGGACAGGAGCAGTTGGGAACAAAGAGTGTGTTGTGGAGTGAAGTGTTTATTTGAGGGTCCAACCTTCCTTCTTTAGGTGGTTATTCCTTCTTTACATTCGTGAACATCATAAAAAGCAATGATTTTAAAAGCCCAGACACATATTATTACAGCAATTCATTTCTTGAGGTGAGAGGAAATGAGAAGGAAGTTACTGCACCACTAAATCTATGCCTAAGCACTGCTGAAACCAAACAAAAAGAATTCACGGTGGCTAGGTAGGACTATTTTCTACTGACTCCCTCTGGGGACTCAAACAGACTCCATTAGTTTGTTTGTTTCTCAGTTTCACTTGTATAGGGTACCTGTCCCCGCCCCTTCAGCTTTTAGTTTGTCTGTGTCCTTGAATCTCATGTGAGTCTCCAGAAAGGGAGCATGGAGTTGGTCTTGAGTTTTCATCAGTTCTTCTAACCCTGTGTCTTTTGATTGGAGCACTCAAAGCCTGTACTTTTATTCTGATATTTGAGAGCTGTGCTCTTAATGCAATTTGAAATTTTTTTTGTTCTCATTAATATACAATCACATGCAGAACATTATGTTTTCTAGTCTATCCCCTTCACCAAGTACCCCCCAAATCCCAGTTACAGTCTCTGTCCTTCAGCATGTACTAGGATGCTGTAGAATCACTACATGTCTTCTCTGTGTTGTACAGCCCTTCCCATGAGACCCCACAATACCAATTATACATGCTAATCCTAATGACCGCATTCTTTTTCCCCGCCCTTATTACCCCCTTCCCACAAACCCTACCCAGTCCCTTTCTCTTTGGTAACTGTTAGTCCACTCTCTGTTTCTGTAAGTCTGCTGCTGTCTTTTCCTTCAGTTTTTCTTTGTTATCATACCCCACACATGACTGAAATCATTTGGTACATGTACTTCTCAGTTGGCCTATTTGACTGAGCATAATACCCTCTAGCTCCATCCACGTTATTGCAAATGATAGGATTTGTTTTCTTCTTATGGCTGCTTATGGCACTTTTTAAACTGGATTTCATTTTTCTTTTTTGTTTGTAGTTTCGCTATGTGCTTTCACCATTGCTCTCCTGGTTATGAGCAGTAGCTTTGTGTTAATCGATATGTACCTATATCTATCTATCTGTCTGTCTATCTATTTATCAATCAATCAATCAATCATCCTTTTGTCTTCAAATCTGTCCTTTTGTACAGAACAGTTAACCATATATCCTATATCACTTTTCTACACTATGCTTCCAAAAATCCTGCAAAGTATCTAGGCTGTAGAGAGAGCACTGGGTTCACCGAGACACTTGCAGTTCGAGTCGGCCGCGTGTACCTACAAAACCAGGAAATGGTTTTGCCGGGACTTGAACCCGTGTCTCTATCCTCTGTCCTCCTTCATCTCCTTCTAAATGGCTGTCTGTATTTCGCCACATTCATTGACTCAGTGCTCCCTGAAGACCACAAGTATCATTCCTCTGGGCCTGTTGTCGACAGAAAAGTAAACTTGTTGCTTTGCTCACCACCATGTTTGAAGGACATCAGCGTGATCACCGCCGATAGGACGGAGGGTCAAATAAAAAGGAACACCAATTTCTAGACAGGAGCAGTTGTAAGCTAAGATTGTATTGTGGAGTGACGTGTTTATTTGAGTGTCCAAACTTCCCTCTTTAGGTGGTTATTAGATCTTCACATTCGTGAACATCAGAAAACCCATTGATTTCAAAGGCCCAGATGGTTATTATTACAGCAAATCAGTTGTTGAGGTGAGAGAAAATGAGAACTATGTTGCTGCACCACTAAATCCATGGCTGGGAACTGCTGAAACCAAACAAAAAGAATTCACGGTGGCCAGATAGGTCTATTTTCTGCTGACTGTCTCTGGGGACTCAAACAGAATCCATTTGTTTGAATGTTTGATTTTCAGTTTCACTCGTGTAGGGTACTTGTCCACACACCTTCGGCTTGTAGTTTGTCTGTGTCCTTCTATCTCAAGTGAGTCTCCTGTAAGTAAGCACGTAGGTGTCTTGAGTTTTCATCCCTTCTTTCAACCGAGTGTCTTTTGTTTGCAGCACTCACTGCCTGACCTTTTATTCTGATGATTCTGAGCTGTGCACTTATTGCACTTAAAGAATTTTTTTTATCATTAATCTACAATCACGTGAAGAACATTATGTTTACTATGCTCTCCCCTTCACCATGTCGCCCCGAAAAATCTCTTCTGTCACTGTCGATCAGCGTAGTTGGATGCTGTAGACCCCTTCACGATGTCCCCACCCACAAACCACATTATAGTCGCTGTCCATCAGTGAGTAGTATGACGCTTTATGATCTCTACTAGTCTTCTCTGTGTTGTACAGTACTCCCCATGCACACCGGACCCCACGCATTATACATGCTAATCCTAAGGCCCCCATTCTTTCTCCCCACACTTATCCCTTCCTTCAGACTCACCCTGCCGAGTCCATTTCCCTTTCGTAACTTTTCAGCAACTCTCGGATTCTGTGTGTCTGCTGCTATTTTTTTCCTTCAGTTTTTTTTGTTGTTATTGTCCACACATGAGTGAAATCACTTGGTACTTCTCTTTCTAAGCATGACCTATTTCTCTGAACATACTACCGTCTAGCTCCATCCACGTAATTGCAAATGGTAGTATTTGTTATCTTCTTAAGGCTGCTTACTGCACTTTTTAAACTGGATTTCATTCTTCCTTTTTGTTTGTACTTTAGCTATGTTATTCACCATTCAACTCCTGGTTATGAACAATAGCTTTGTGTCAATTGATATGTATCTGTATGTATCTGTCTAACGGTCTGTCTGTCTATCTATGTATCTATGTATGTATGTATCTATCTATCTATCTATCTGCCTATCAACTATCTATGATGTCTATCATCTAATAATCTACGTACCTCTCTATCTATCTTTCATCTGTCGTCTGTGTACCTATCTATCAATGAATCAATCATCTTTTTGTCTGCCCATCTATCCTTCTGTACAGAACAGTTAGCAACATAGCCTATGTCTCTTCCCTACATTATGCTTCCATAAATCTTGCAAGGTAACTAAGCCATAAGGAGAGCACTGTGTTCACCAATACACATTCAGGTAGGGTCAGCCGCGTGTGCTTACAAAACCAGTAAATGGAGGTGAAAGGACTTGAAACCGTATCTCTGTCCTCTGTCCTCTTATACTTCCTGATCGCTTGGTGACTTTATTTAACCACATTCAGGGAGTAAGTGATCCCTGAAGACAACAAGTATCCTTCGTCTGGGCCTATTGTCGAAAGAAAAGTGTACTTGTTTCTTTGCACACCTCCATGTTTGAGGGACAACGGCAAGATCACTGCTGATTGGTGGAGCCACAAATATAAAGGAACACCTATTTCTGGACAGGAGCAGTTGGGAACAAAGAGTGTGTTGTGGAGTGAAGTGTTTATTTGAGGGTCCAACCTTCCTTCTTTAGGTGGTTATTCCTTCTTTACATTCGTGAACATCATAAAAAGCAATGATTTTAAAAGCCCAGACACATATTATTACAGCAATTCATTTCTTGAGGTGAGAGGAAATGAGAAGGAAGTTACTGCACCACTAAATCTATGCCTAAGCACTGCTGAAACCAAACAAAAAGAATTCACGGTGGCTAGGTAGGACTATTTTCTACTGACTCCCTCTGGGGACTCAAACAGACTCCATTAGTTTGTTTGTTTCTCAGTTTCACTTGTATAGGGTACCTGTCCCCGCCCCTTCAGCTTTTAGTTTGTCTGTGTCCTTGAATCTCATGTGAGTCTCCAGAAAGGGAGCATGGAGTTGGTCTTGAGTTTTCATCAGTTCTTCTAACCCTGTGTCTTTTGATTGGAGCACTCAAAGCCTGTACTTTTATTCTGATATTTGAGAGCTGTGCTCTTAATGCAATTTGAAATTTTTTTTGTTCTCATTAATATACAATCACATGCAGAACATTATGTTTTCTAGTCTATCCCCTTCACCAAGTACCCCCCAAATCCCAGTTACAGTCTCTGTCCTTCAGCATGTACTAGGATGCTGTAGAATCACTACATGTCTTCTCTGTGTTGTACAGCCCTTCCCATGAGACCCCACAATACCAATTATACATGCTAATCCTAATGACCGCATTCTTTTTCCCCGCCCTTATTACCCCCTTCCCACAAACCCTACCCAGTCCCTTTCTCTTTGGTAACTGTTAGTCCACTCTCTGTTTCTGTAAGTCTGCTGCTGTCTTTTCCTTCAGTTTTTCTTTGTTATCATACCCCACACATGACTGAAATCATTTGGTACATGTACTTCTCAGTTGGCCTATTTGACTGAGCATAATACCCTCTAGCTCCATCCACGTTATTGCAAATGATAGGATTTGTTTTCTTCTTATGGCTGCTTATGGCACTTTTTAAACTGGATTTCATTTTTCTTTTTTGTTTGTAGTTTCGCTATGTGCTTTCACCATTGCTCTCCTGGTTATGAGCAGTAGCTTTGTGTTAATCGATATGTACCTATATCTATCTATCTGTCTGTCTATCTATTTATCAATCAATCAATCAATCATCCTTTTGTCTTCAAATCTGTCCTTTTGTACAGAACAGTTAACCATATATCCTATATCACTTTTCTACACTATGCTTCCAAAAATCCTGCAAAGTATCTAGGCTGTAGAGAGAGCACTGGGTTCACCGAGACACTTGCAGTTCGAGTCGGCCGCGTGTACCTACAAAACCAGGAAATGGTTTTGCCGGGACTTGAACCCGTGTCTCTATCCTCTGTCCTCCTTCATCTCCTTCTAAATGGCTGTCTGTATTTCGCCACATTCATTGACTCAGTGCTCCCTGAAGACCACAAGTATCATTCCTCTGGGCCTGTTGTCGACAGAAAAGTAAACTTGTTGCTTTGCTCACCACCATGTTTGAAGGACATCAGCGTGATCACCGCCGATAGGACGGAGGGTCAAATAAAAAGGAACACCAATTTCTAGACAGGAGCAGTTGTAAGCTAAGATTGTATTGTGGAGTGACGTGTTTATTTGAGTGTCCAAACTTCCCTCTTTAGGTGGTTATTAGATCTTCACATTCGTGAACATCAGAAAACCCATTGATTTCAAAGGCCCAGATGGTTATTATTACAGCAAATCAGTTGTTGAGGTGAGAGAAAATGAGAACTATGTTGCTGCACCACTAAATCCATGGCTGGGAACTGCTGAAACCAAACAAAAAGAATTCACGGTGGCCAGATAGGTCTATTTTCTGCTGACTGTCTCTGGGGACTCAAACAGAATCCATTTGTTTGAATGTTTGATTTTCAGTTTCACTCGTGTAGGGTACTTGTCCACACACCTTCGGCTTGTAGTTTGTCTGTGTCCTTCTATCTCAAGTGAGTCTCCTGTAAGTAAGCACGTAGGTGTCTTGAGTTTTCATCCCTTCTTTCAACCGAGTGTCTTTTGTTTGCAGCACTCACTGCCTGACCTTTTATTCTGATGATTCTGAGCTGTGCACTTATTGCACTTAAAGAATTTTTTTTATCATTAATCTACAATCACGTGAAGAACATTATGTTTACTATGCTCTCCCCTTCACCATGTCGCCCCGAAAAATCTCTTCTGTCACTGTCGATCAGCGTAGTTGGATGCTGTAGACCCCTTCACGATGTCCCCACCCACAAACCACATTATAGTCGCTGTCCATCAGTGAGTAGTATGACGCTTTATGATCTCTACTAGTCTTCTCTGTGTTGTACAGTACTCCCCATGCACACCGGACCCCACGCATTATACATGCTAATCCTAAGGCCCCCATTCTTTCTCCCCACACTTATCCCTTCCTTCAGACTCACCCTGCCGAGTCCATTTCCCTTTCGTAACTTTTCAGCAACTCTCGGATTCTGTGTGTCTGCTGCTATTTTTTTCCTTCAGTTTTTTTTGTTGTTATTGTCCACACATGAGTGAAATCACTTGGTACTTCTCTTTCTAAGCATGACCTATTTCTCTGAACATACTACCGTCTAGCTCCATCCACGTAATTGCAAATGGTAGTATTTGTTATCTTCTTAAGGCTGCTTACTGCACTTTTTAAACTGGATTTCATTCTTCCTTTTTGTTTGTACTTTAGCTATGTTATTCACCATTCAACTCCTGGTTATGAACAATAGCTTTGTGTCAATTGATATGTATCTGTATGTATCTGTCTAACGGTCTGTCTGTCTATCTATGTATCTATGTATATATGTATCTATCTATCTATCTATCTGCCTATCAACTATCTATGATGTCTATCATCTAATAATCTACGTACCTCTCTATCTATCTTTCATCTGTCGTCTGTGTACCTATCTATCAATGAATCAATCATCTTTTTGTCTGCCCATCTATCCTTCTGTACAGAACAGTTAGCAACATAGCCTATGTCTCTTCCCTACTTTATGCTTCCAGAAATCTTGCAAGGTAACTAAGCCATAAGGAGAGCACTGTGTTCACCAATACACATTCAGGTAGGGTCAGCCGCGTGTGCTTACAAAACCAGTAAATGGAGGTGAAAGGACTTGAAACCGTATCTCTGTCCTCTGTCCTCTTATACTTCCTGATCGCTTGGTGACTTTATTTAACCACATTCAGGGAGTAAGTGATCCCTGAAGACAACAAGTATCCTTCGTCTGGGCCTATTGTCGAAAGAAAAGTGTACTTGTTTCTTTGCACACCTCCATGTTTGAGGGACAACGGCAAGATCACTGCTGATTGGTGGAGCCACAAATATAAAGGAACACCTATTTCTGGACAGGAGCAGTTGGGAACAAAGAGTGTGTTGTGGAGTGAAGTGTTTATTTGAGGGTCCAACCTTCCTTCTTTAGGTGGTTATTCCTTCTTTACATTCGTGAACATCATAAAAAGCAATGATTTTAAAAGCCCAGACACATATTATTACAGCAATTCATTTCTTGAGGTGAGAGGAAATGAGAAGGAAGTTACTGCACCACTAAATCTATGCCTAAGCACTGCTGAAACCAAACAAAAAGAATTCACGGTGGCTAGGTAGGACTATTTTCTACTGACTCCCTCTGGGGACTCAAACAGAATCCATTAGTTTGTTTGTTTCTCAGTTTCACTTGTATAGGGTACCTGTCCCCGCCCCTTCAGCTTTTAGTTTGTCTGTGTCCTTGAATCTCATGTGAGTCTCCAGAAAGGGAGCATGGAGTTGGTCTTGAGTTTTCATCAGTTCTTCTAACCCTGTGTCTTTTGATTGGAGCACTCAAAGCCTGTACTTTTATTCTGATATTTGAGAGCTGTGCTCTTAATGCAATTTGAAATTTTTTTTGTTCTCATTAATATACAATCACATGCAGAACATTATGTTTTCTAGTCTATCCCCTTCACCAAGTACCCCCCAAATCCCAGTTACAGTCTCTGTCCTTCAGCATGTACTAGGATGCTGTAGAATCACTACATGTCTTCTCTGTGTTGTACAGCCCTTCCCATGAGACCCCACAATACCAATTATACATGCTAATCCTAATGACCGCATTCTTTTTCCCCGCCCTTATTACCCCCTTCCCACAAACCCTACCCAGTCCCTTTCTCTTTGGTAACTGTTAGTCCACTCTCTGTTTCTGTAAGTCTGCTGCTGTCTTTTCCTTCAGTTTTTCTTTGTTATCATACCCCACACATGACTGAAATCATTTGGTACATGTACTTCTCAGTTGGCCTATTTGACTGAGCATAATACCCTCTAGCTCCATCCACGTTATTGCAAATGATAGGATTTGTTTTCTTCTTATGGCTGCTTATGGCACTTTTTAAACTGGATTTCATTTTTCTTTTTTGTTTGTAGTTTCGCTATGTGCTTTCACCATTGCTCTCCTGGTTATGAGCAGTAGCTTTGTGTTAATCGATATGTACCTATATCTATCTATCTGTCTGTCTATCTATTTATCAATCAATCAATCAATCATCCTTTTGTCTTCAAATCTGTCCTTTTGTACAGAACAGTTAACCATATATCCTATATCACTTTTCTACACTATGCTTCCAAAAATCCTGCAAAGTATCTAGGCTGTAGAGAGAGCACTGGGTTCACCGAGACACTTGCAGTTCGAGTCGGCCGCGTGTACCTACAAAACCAGGAAATGGTTTTGCCGGGACTTGAACCCGTGTCTCTATCCTCTGTCCTCCTTCATCTCCTTCTAAATGGCTGTCTGTATTTCGCCACATTCATTGACTCAGTGCTCCCTGAAGACCACAAGTATCATTCCTCTGGGCCTGTTGTCGACAGAAAAGTAAACTTGTTGCTTTGCTCACCACCATGTTTGAAGGACATCAGCGTGATCACCGCCGATAGGACGGAGGGTCAAATAAAAAGGAACACCAATTTCTAGACAGGAGCAGTTGTAAGCTAAGATTCTATTGTGGAGTGACGTGTTTATTTGAGTGTCCAAACTTCCCTCTTTAGGTGGTTATTAGATCTTCACATTCGTGAACATCAGAAAACCCATTGATTTCAAAGGCCCAGATGGTTATTATTACAGCAAATCAGTTGTTGAGGTGAGAGAAAATGAGAACTATGTTGCTGCACCACTAAATCCATGGCTGGGAACTGCTGAAACCAAACAAAAAGAATTCACGGTGGCCAGATAGGTCTATTTTCTGCTGACTGTCTCTGGGGACTCAAACAGAATCCATTTGTTTGAATGTTTGATTTTCAGTTTCACTCGTGTAGGGTACTTGTCCACACACCTTCGGCTTGTAGTTTGTCTGTGTCCTTCTATCTCAAGTGAGTCTCCTGTAAGTAAGCACGTAGGTGTCTTGAGTTTTCATCCCTTCTTTCAACCGAGTGTCTTTTGTTTGCAGCACTCACTGCCTGACCTTTTATTCTGATGATTCTGAGCTGTGCACTTATTGCACTTAAAGAATTTTTTTTATCATTAATCTACAATCACGTGAAGAACATTATGTTTACTATGCTCTCCCCTTCACCATGTCGCCCCGAAAAATCTCTTCTGTCACTGTCGATCAGCGTAGTTGGATGCTGTAGACCCCTTCACGATGTCCCCACCCACAAACCACATTATAGTCGCTGTCCATCAGTGAGTAGTATGACGCTTTATGATCTCTACTAGTCTTCTCTGTGTTGTACAGTACTCCCCATGCACACCGGACCCCACGCATTATACATGCTAATCCTAAGGCCCCCATTCTTTCTCCCCACACTTATCCCTTCCTTCAGACTCACCCTGCCGAGTCCATTTCCCTTTCGTAACTTTTCAGCAACTCTCGGATTCTGTGTGTCTGCTGCTATTTTTTTCCTTCAGTTTTTTTTGTTGTTATTGTCCACACATGAGTGAAATCACTTGGTACTTCTCTTTCTAAGCATGACCTATTTCTCTGAACATACTACCGTCTAGCTCCATCCACGTAATTGCAAATGGTAGTATTTGTTATCTTCTTAAGGCTGCTTACTGCACTTTTTAAACTGGATTTCATTCTTCCTTTTTGTTTGTACTTTAGCTATGTTATTCACCATTCAACTCCTGGTTATGAACAATAGCTTTGTGTCAATTGATATGTATCTGTATGTATCTGTCTAACGGTCTGTCTGTCTATCTATGTATCTATGTATATATGTATCTATCTATCTATCTATCTGCCTATCAACTATCTATGATGTCTATCATCTAATAATCTACGTACCTCTCTATCTATCTTTCATCTGTCGTCTGTGTACCTATCTATCAATGAATCAATCATCTTTTTGTCTGCCCATCTATCCTTCTGTACAGAACAGTTAGCAACATAGCCTATGTCTCTTCCCTACTTTATGCTTCCAGAAATCTTGCAAGGTAACTAAGCCATAAGGAGAGCACTGTGTTCACCAATACACATTCAGGTAGGGTCAGCCGCGTGTGCTTACAAAACCAGTAAATGGAGGTGAAAGGACTTGAAACCGTATCTCTGTCCTCTGTCCTCTTATACTTCCTGATCGCTTGGTGACTTTATTTAACCACATTCAGGGAGTAAGTGATCCCTGAAGACAACAAGTATCCTTCGTCTGGGCCTATTGTCGAAAGAAAAGTGTACTTGTTTCTTTGCACACCTCCATGTTTGAGGGACAACGGCAAGATCACTGCTGATTGGTGGAGCCACAAATATAAAGGAACACCTATTTCTGGACAGGAGCAGTTGGGAACAAAGAGTGTGTTGTGGAGTGAAGTGTTTATTTGAGGGTCCAACCTTCCTTCTTTAGGTGGTTATTCCTTCTTTACATTCGTGAACATCATAAAAAGCAATGATTTTAAAAGCCCAGACACATATTATTACAGCAATTCATTTCTTGAGGTGAGAGGAAATGAGAAGGAAGTTACTGCACCACTAAATCTATGCCTAAGCACTGCTGAAACCAAACAAAAAGAATTCACGGTGGCTAGGTAGGACTATTTTCTACTGACTCCCTCTGGGGACTCAAACAGAATCCATTAGTTTGTTTGTTTCTCAGTTTCACTTGTATAGGGTACCTGTCCCCGCCCCTTCAGCTTTTAGTTTGTCTGTGTCCTTGAATCTCATGTGAGTCTCCAGAAAGGGAGCATGGAGTTGGTCTTGAGTTTTCATCAGTTCTTCTAACCCTGTGTCTTTTGATTGGAGCACTCAAAGCCTGTACTTTTATTCTGATATTTGAGAGCTGTGCTCTTAATGCAATTTGAAATTTTTTTTGTTCTCATTAATATACAATCACATGCAGAACATTATGTTTTCTAGTCTATCCCCTTCACCAAGTACCCCCCAAATCCCAGTTACAGTCTCTGTCCTTCAGCATGTACTAGGATGCTGTAGAATCACTACATGTCTTCTCTGTGTTGTACAGCCCTTCCCATGAGACCCCACAATACCAATTATACATGCTAATCCTAATGACCGCATTCTTTTCCCCCGCCCTTATTACCCCCTTCCCACAAACCCTACCCAGTCCCTTTCTCTTTGGTAACTGTTAGTCCACTCTCTGTTTCTGTAAGTCTGCTGCTGTCTTTTCCTTCAGTTTTTCTTTGTTATCATACCCCACACATGACTGAAATCATTTGGTACATGTACTTCTCAGTTGGCCTATTTGACTGAGCATAATACCCTCTAGCTCCATCCACGTTATTGCAAATGATAGGATTTGTTTTCTTCTTATGGCTGCTTATGGCACTTTTTAAACTGGATTTCATTTTTCTTTTTTGTTTGTAGTTTCGCTATGTGCTTTCACCATTGCTCTCCTGGTTATGAGCAGTAGCTTTGTGTTAATCGATATGTACCTATATCTATCTATCTGTCTGTCTATCTATTTATCAATCAATCAATCAATCATCCTTTTGTCTTCAAATCTGTCCTTTTGTACAGAACAGTTAACCATATATCCTATATCACTTTTCTACACTATGCTTCCAAAAATCCTGCAAAGTATCTAGGCTGTAGAGAGAGCACTGGGTTCACCGAGACACTTGCAGTTCGAGTCGGCCGCGTGTACCTACAAAACCAGGAAATGGTTTTGCCGGGACTTGAACCCGTGTCTCTATCCTCTGTCCTCCTTCATCTCCTTCTAAATGGCTGTCTGTATTTCGCCACATTCATTGACTCAGTGCTCCCTGAAGACCACAAGTATCATTCCTCTGGGCCTGTTGTCGACAGAAAAGTAAACTTGTTGCTTTGCTCACCACCATGTTTGAAGGACATCAGCGTGATCACTGCCGATAGGACGGAGGGTCAAATAAAAAGGAACACCAATTTCTAGACAGGAGCAGTTGTAAGCTAAGATTCTATTGTGGAGTGACGTGTTTATTTGAGTGTCCAAACTTCCCTCTTTAGGTGGTTATTAGATCTTCACATTCGTGAACATCAGAAAACCCATTGATTTCAAAGGCCCAGATGGTTATTATTACAGCAAATCAGTTGTTGAGGTGAGAGAAAATGAGAACTATGTTGCTGCACCACTAAATCCATGGCTGGGAACTGCTGAAACCAAACAAAAAGAATTCACGGTGGCCAGATAGGTCTATTTTCTGCTGACTGTCTCTGGGGACTCAAACAGAATCCATTTGTTTGAATGTTTGATTTTCAGTTTCACTCGTGTAGGGTACTTGTCCACACACCTTCGGCTTGTAGTTTGTCTGTGTCCTTCTATCTCAAGTGAGTCTCCTGTAAGTAAGCACGTAGGTGTCTTGAGTTTTCATCCCTTCTTTCAACCGAGTGTCTTTTGTTTGCAGCACTCACTGCCTGACCTTTTATTCTGATGATTCTGAGCTGTGCACTTATTGCACTTAAAGAATTTTTTTTATCATTAATCTACAATCACGTGAAGAACATTATGTTTACTATGCTCTCCCCTTCACCATGTCGCCCCGAAAAATCTCTTCTGTCACTGTCGATCAGCGTAGTTGGATGCTGTAGACCCCTTCACGATGTCCCCACCCACAAACCACATTATAGTCGCTGTCCATCAGTGAGTAGTATGACGCTTTATGATCTCTACTAGTCTTCTCTGTGTTGTACAGTACTCCCCATGCACACCGGACCCCACGCATTATACATGCTAATCCTAAGGCCCCCATTCTTTCTCCCCACACTTATCCCTTCCTTCAGACTCACCCTGCCGAGTCCATTTCCCTTTCGTAACTTTTCAGCAACTCTCGGATTCTGTGTGTCTGCTGCTATTTTTTTCCTTCAGTTTTTTTTGTTGTTATTGTCCACACATGAGTGAAATCACTTGGTACTTCTCTTTCTAAGCATGACCTATTTCTCTGAACATACTACCGTCTAGCTCCATCCACGTAATTGCAAATGGTAGTATTTGTTATCTTCTTAAGGCTGCTTACTGCACTTTTTAAACTGGATTTCATTCTTCCTTTTTGTTTGTACTTTAGCTATGTTATTCACCATTCAACTCCTGGTTATGAACAATAGCTTTGTGTCAATTGATATGTATCTGTATGTATCTGTCTAACGGTCTGTCTGTCTATCTATGTATCTATGTATGTATGTATCTATCTATCTATCTATCTGCCTATCAACTATCTATGATGTCTATCATCTAATAATCTACGTACCTCTCTATCTATCTTTCATCTGTCGTCTGTGTACCTATCTATCAATGAATCAATCATCTTTTTGTCTGCCCATCTATCCTTCTGTACAGAACAGTTAGCAACATAGCCTATGTCTCTTCCCTACATTATGCTTCCAGAAATCTTGCAAGGTAACTAAGCCATAAGGAGAGCACTGTGTTCACCAATACACATTCAGGTAGGGTCAGCCGCGTGTGCTTACAAAACCAGTAAATGGAGGTGAAAGGACTTGAAACCGTATCTCTGTCCTCTGTCCTCTTATACTTCCTGATCGCTTGGTGACTTTATTTAACCACATTCAGGGAGTAAGTGATCCCTGAAGACAACAAGTATCCTTCGTCTGGGCCTATTGTCGAAAGAAAAGTGTACTTGTTTCTTTGCACACCTCCATGTTTGAGGGACAACGGCAAGATCACTGCTGATTGGTGGAGCCACAAATATAAAGGAACACCTATTTCTGGACAGGAGCAGTTGGGAACAAAGAGTGTGTTGTGGAGTGAAGTGTTTATTTGAGGGTCCAACCTTCCTTCTTTAGGTGGTTATTCCTTCTTTACATTCGTGAACATCATAAAAAGCAATGATTTTAAAAGCCCAGACACATATTATTACAGCAATTCATTTCTTGAGGTGAGAGGAAATGAGAAGGAAGTTACTGCACCACTAAATCTATGCCTAAGCACTGCTGAAACCAAACAAAAAGAATTCACGGTGGCTAGGTAGGACTATTTTCTACTGACTCCCTCTGGGGACTCAAACAGACTCCATTAGTTTGTTTGTTTCTCAGTTTCACTTGTATAGGGTACCTGTCCCCGCCCCTTCAGCTTTTAGTTTGTCTGTGTCCTTGAATCTCATGTGAGTCTCCAGAAAGGGAGCATGGAGTTGGTCTTGAGTTTTCATCAGTTCTTCTAACCCTGTGTCTTTTGATTGGAGCACTCAAAGCCTGTACTTTTATTCTGATATTTGAGAGCTGTGCTCTTAATGCAATTTGAAATTTTTTTTGTTCTCATTAATATACAATCACATGCAGAACATTATGTTTTCTAGTCTATCCCCTTCACCAAGTACCCCCCAAATCCCAGTTACAGTCTCTGTCCTTCAGCATGTACTAGGATGCTGTAGAATCACTACATGTCTTCTCTGTGTTGTACAGCCCTTCCCATGAGACCCCACAATACCAATTATACATGCTAATCCTAATGACCGCATTCTTTTTCCCCGCCCTTATTACCCCCTTCCCACAAACCCTACCCAGTCCCTTTCTCTTTGGTAACTGTTAGTCCACTCTCTGTTTCTGTAAGTCTGCTGCTGTCTTTTCCTTCAGTTTTTCTTTGTTATCATACCCCACACATGACTGAAATCATTTGGTACATGTACTTCTCAGTTGGCCTATTTGACTGAGCATAATACCCTCTAGCTCCATCCACGTTATTGCAAATGATAGGATTTGTTTTCTTCTTATGGCTGCTTATGGCACTTTTTAAACTGGATTTCATTTTTCTTTTTTGTTTGTAGTTTCGCTATGTGCTTTCACCATTGCTCTCCTGGTTATGAGCAGTAGCTTTGTGTTAATCGATATGTACCTATATCTATCTATCTGTCTGTCTATCTATTTATCAATCAATCAATCAATCATCCTTTTGTCTTCAAATCTGTCCTTTTGTACAGAACAGTTAACCATATATCCTATATCACTTTTCTACACTATGCTTCCAAAAATCCTGCAAAGTATCTAGGCTGTAGAGAGAGCACTGGGTTCACCGAGACACTTGCAGTTCGAGTCGGCCGCGTGTACCTACAAAACCAGGAAATGGTTTTGCCGGGACTTGAACCCGTGTCTCTATCCTCTGTCCTCCTTCATCTCCTTCTAAATGGCTGTCTGTATTTCGCCACATTCATTGACTCAGTGCTCCCTGAAGACCACAAGTATCATTCCTCTGGGCCTGTTGTCGACAGAAAAGTAAACTTGTTGCTTTGCTCACCACCATGTTTGAAGGACATCAGCGTGATCACTGCCGATAGGACGGAGGGTCAAATAAAAAGGAACACCAATTTCTAGACAGGAGCAGTTGTAAGCTAAGATTCTATTGTGGAGTGACGTGTTTATTTGAGTGTCCAAACTTCCCTCTTTAGGTGGTTATTAGATCTTCACATTCGTGAACATCAGAAAACCCATTGATTTCAAAGGCCCAGATGGTTATTATTACAGCAAATCAGTTGTTGAGGTGAGAGAAAATGAGAACTATGTTGCTGCACCACTAAATCCATGGCTGGGAACTGCTGAAACCAAACAAAAAGAATTCACGGTGGCCAGATAGGTCTATTTTCTGCTGACTGTCTCTGGGGACTCAAACAGAATCCATTTGTTTGAATGTTTGATTTTCAGTTTCACTCGTGTAGGGTACTTGTCCACACACCTTCGGCTTGTAGTTTGTCTGTGTCCTTCTATCTCAAGTGAGTCTCCTGTAAGTAAGCACGTAGGTGTCTTGAGTTTTCATCCCTTCTTTCAACCGAGTGTCTTTTGTTTGCAGCACTCACTGCCTGACCTTTTATTCTGATGATTCTGAGCTGTGCACTTATTGCACTTAAAGAATTTTTTTTATCATTAATCTACAATCACGTGAAGAACATTATGTTTACTATGCTCTCCCCTTCACCATGTCGCCCCGAAAAATCTCTTCTGTCACTGTCGATCAGCGTAGTTGGATGCTGTAGACCCCTTCACGATGTCCCCACCCACAAACCACATTATAGTCGCTGTCCATCAGTGAGTAGTATGACGCTTTATGATCTCTACTAGTCTTCTCTGTGTTGTACAGTACTCCCCATGCACACCGGACCCCACGCATTATACATGCTAATCCTAAGGCCCCCATTCTTTCTCCCCACACTTATCCCTTCCTTCAGACTCACCCTGCCGAGTCCATTTCCCTTTCGTAACTTTTCAGCAACTCTCGGATTCTGTGTGTCTGCTGCTATTTTTTTCCTTCAGTTTTTTTTGTTGTTATTGTCCACACATGAGTGAAATCACTTGGTACTTCTCTTTCTAAGCATGACCTATTTCTCTGAACATACTACCGTCTAGCTCCATCCACGTAATTGCAAATGGTAGTATTTGTTATCTTCTTAAGGCTGCTTACTGCACTTTTTAAACTGGATTTCATTCTTCCTTTTTGTTTGTACTTTAGCTATGTTATTCACCATTCAACTCCTGGTTATGAACAATAGCTTTGTGTCAATTGATATGTATCTGTATGTATCTGTCTAACGGTCTGTCTGTCTATCTATGTATCTATGTATGTATGTATCTATCTATCTATCTATCTGCCTATCAACTATCTATGATGTCTATCATCTAATAATCTACGTACCTCTCTATCTATCTTTCATCTGTCGTCTGTGTACCTATCTATCAATGAATCAATCATCTTTTTGTCTGCCCATCTATCCTTCTGTACAGAACAGTTAGCAACATAGCCTATGTCTCTTCCCTACATTATGCTTCCAGAAATCTTGCAAGGTAACTAAGCCATAAGGAGAGCACTGTGTTCACCAATACACATTCAGGTAGGGTCAGCCGCGTGTGCTTACAAAACCAGTAAATGGAGGTGAAAGGACTTGAAACCGTATCTCTGTCCTCTGTCCTCTTATACTTCCTGATCGCTTGGTGACTTTATTTAACCACATTCAGGGAGTAAGTGATCCCTGAAGACAACAAGTATCCTTCGTCTGGGCCTATTGTCGAAAGAAAAGTGTACTTGTTTCTTTGCACACCTCCATGTTTGAGGGACAACGGCAAGATCACTGCTGATTGGTGGAGCCACAAATATAAAGGAACACCTATTTCTGGACAGGAGCAGTTGGGAACAAAGAGTGTGTTGTGGAGTGAAGTGTTTATTTGAGGGTCCAACCTTCCTTCTTTAGGTGGTTATTCCTTCTTTACATTCGTGAACATCATAAAAAGCAATGATTTTAAAAGCCCAGACACATATTATTACAGCAATTCATTTCTTGAGGTGAGAGGAAATGAGAAGGAAGTTACTGCACCACTAAATCTATGCCTAAGCACTGCTGAAACCAAACAAAAAGAATTCACGGTGGCTAGGTAGGACTATTTTCTACTGACTCCCTCTGGGGACTCAAACAGACTCCATTAGTTTGTTTGTTTCTCAGTTTCACTTGTATAGGGTACCTGTCCCCGCCCCTTCAGCTTTTAGTTTGTCTGTGTCCTTGAATCTCATGTGAGTCTCCAGAAAGGGAGCATGGAGTTGGTCTTGAGTTTTCATCAGTTCTTCTAACCCTGTGTCTTTTGATTGGAGCACTCAAAGCCTGTACTTTTATTCTGATATTTGAGAGCTGTGCTCTTAATGCAATTTGAAATTTTTTTTGTTCTCATTAATATACAATCACATGCAGAACATTATGTTTTCTAGTCTATCCCCTTCACCAAGTACCCCCCAAATCCCAGTTACAGTCTCTGTCCTTCAGCATGTACTAGGATGCTGTAGAATCACTACATGTCTTCTCTGTGTTGTACAGCCCTTCCCATGAGACCCCACAATACCAATTATACATGCTAATCCTAATGACCGCATTCTTTTTCCCCGCCCTTATTACCCCCTTCCCACAAACCCTACCCAGTCCCTTTCTCTTTGGTAACTGTTAGTCCACTCTCTGTTTCTGTAAGTCTGCTGCTGTCTTTTCCTTCAGTTTTTCTTTGTTATCATACCCCACACATGACTGAAATCATTTGGTACATGTACTTCTCAGTTGGCCTATTTGACTGAGCATAATACCCTCTAGCTCCATCCACGTTATTGCAAATGATAGGATTTGTTTTCTTCTTATGGCTGCTTATGGCACTTTTTAAACTGGATTTCATTTTTCTTTTTTGTTTGTAGTTTCGCTATGTGCTTTCACCATTGCTCTCCTGGTTATGAGCAGTAGCTTTGTGTTAATCGATATGTACCTATATCTATCTATCTGTCTGTCTATCTATTTATCAATCAATCAATCAATCATCCTTTTGTCTTCAAATCTGTCCTTTTGTACAGAACAGTTAACCATATATCCTATATCACTTTTCTACACTATGCTTCCAAAAATCCTGCAAAGTATCTAGGCTGTAGAGAGAGCACTGGGTTCACCGAGACACTTGCAGTTCGAGTCGGCCGCGTGTACCTACAAAACCAGGAAATGGTTTTGCCGGGACTTGAACCCGTGTCTCTATCCTCTGTCCTCCTTCATCTCCTTCTAAATGGCTGTCTGTATTTCGCCACATTCATTGACTCAGTGCTCCCTGAAGACCACAAGTATCATTCCTCTGGGCCTGTTGTCGACAGAAAAGTAAACTTGTTGCTTTGCTCACCACCATGTTTGAAGGACATCAGCGTGATCACCGCCGATAGGACGGAGGGTCAAATAAAAAGGAACACCAATTTCTAGACAGGAGCAGTTGTAAGCTAAGATTGTATTGTGGAGTGACGTGTTTATTTGAGTGTCCAAACTTCCCTCTTTAGGTGGTTATTAGATCTTCACATTCGTGAACATCAGAAAACCCATTGATTTCAAAGGCCCAGATGGTTATTATTACAGCAAATCAGTTGTTGAGGTGAGAGAAAATGAGAACTATGTTGCTGCACCACTAAATCCATGGCTGGGAACTGCTGAAACCAAACAAAAAGAATTCACGGTGGCCAGATAGGTCTATTTTCTGCTGACTGTCTCTGGGGACTCAAACAGAATCCATTTGTTTGAATGTTTGATTTTCAGTTTCACTCGTGTAGGGTACTTGTCCACACACCTTCGGCTTGTAGTTTGTCTGTGTCCTTCTATCTCAAGTGAGTCTCCTGTAAGTAAGCACGTAGGTGTCTTGAGTTTTCATCCCTTCTTTCAACCGAGTGTCTTTTGTTTGCAGCACTCACTGCCTGACCTTTTATTCTGATGATTCTGAGCTGTGCACTTATTGCACTTAAAGAATTTTTTTTATCATTAATCTACAATCACGTGAAGAACATTATGTTTACTATGCTCTCCCCTTCACCATGTCGCCCCGAAAAATCTCTTCTGTCACTGTCGATCAGCGTAGTTGGATGCTGTAGACCCCTTCACGATGTCCCCACCCACAAACCACATTATAGTCGCTGTCCATCAGTGAGTAGTATGACGCTTTATGATCTCTACTAGTCTTCTCTGTGTTGTACAGTACTCCCCATGCACACCGGACCCCACGCATTATACATGCTAATCCTAAGGCCCCCATTCTTTCTCCCCACACTTATCCCTTCCTTCAGACTCACCCTGCCGAGTCCATTTCCCTTTCGTAACTTTTCAGCAACTCTCGGATTCTGTGTGTCTGCTGCTATTTTTTTCCTTCAGTTTTTTTTGTTGTTATTGTCCACACATGAGTGAAATCACTTGGTACTTCTCTTTCTAAGCATGACCTATTTCTCTGAACATACTACCGTCTAGCTCCATCCACGTAATTGCAAATGGTAGTATTTGTTATCTTCTTAAGGCTGCTTACTGCACTTTTTAAACTGGATTTCATTCTTCCTTTTTGTTTGTACTTTAGCTATGTTATTCACCATTCAACTCCTGGTTATGAACAATAGCTTTGTGTCAATTGATATGTATCTGTATGTATCTGTCTAACGGTCTGTCTGTCTATCTATGTATCTATGTATATATGTATCTATCTATCTATCTATCTGCCTATCAACTATCTATGATGTCTATCATCTAATAATCTACGTACCTCTCTATCTATCTTTCATCTGTCGTCTGTGTACCTATCTATCAATGAATCAATCATCTTTTTGTCTGCCCATCTATCCTTCTGTACAGAACAGTTAGCAACATAGCCTATGTCTCTTCCCTACTTTATGCTTCCAGAAATCTTGCAAGGTAACTAAGCCATAAGGAGAGCACTGTGTTCACCAATACACATTCAGGTAGGGTCAGCCGCGTGTGCTTACAAAACCAGTAAATGGAGGTGAAAGGACTTGAAACCGTATCTCTGTCCTCTGTCCTCTTATACTTCCTGATCGCTTGGTGACTTTATTTAACCACATTCAGGGAGTAAGTGATCCCTGAAGACAACAAGTATCCTTCGTCTGGGCCTATTGTCGAAAGAAAAGTGTACTTGTTTCTTTGCACACCTCCATGTTTGAGGGACAACGGCAAGATCACTGCTGATTGGTGGAGCCACAAATATAAAGGAACACCTATTTCTGGACAGGAGCAGTTGGGAACAAAGAGTGTGTTGTGGAGTGAAGTGTTTATTTGAGGGTCCAACCTTCCTTCTTTAGGTGGTTATTCCTTCTTTACATTCGTGAACATCATAAAAAGCAATGATTTTAAAAGCCCAGACACATATTATTACAGCAATTCATTTCTTGAGGTGAGAGGAAATGAGAAGGAAGTTACTGCACCACTAAATCTATGCCTAAGCACTGCTGAAACCAAACAAAAAGAATTCACGGTGGCTAGGTAGGACTATTTTCTACTGACTCCCTCTGGGGACTCAAACAGAATCCATTAGTTTGTTTGTTTCTCAGTTTCACTTGTATAGGGTACCTGTCCCCGCCCCTTCAGCTTTTAGTTTGTCTGTGTCCTTGAATCTCATGTGAGTCTCCAGAAAGGGAGCATGGAGTTGGTCTTGAGTTTTCATCAGTTCTTCTAACCCTGTGTCTTTTGATTGGAGCACTCAAAGCCTGTACTTTTATTCTGATATTTGAGAGCTGTGCTCTTAATGCAATTTGAAATTTTTTTTGTTCTCATTAATATACAATCACATGCAGAACATTATGTTTTCTAGTCTATCCCCTTCACCAAGTACCCCCCAAATCCCAGTTACAGTCTCTGTCCTTCAGCATGTACTAGGATGCTGTAGAATCACTACATGTCTTCTCTGTGTTGTACAGCCCTTCCCATGAGACCCCACAATACCAATTATACATGCTAATCCTAATGACCGCATTCTTTTCCCCCGCCCTTATTACCCCCTTCCCACAAACCCTACCCAGTCCCTTTCTCTTTGGTAACTGTTAGTCCACTCTCTGTTTCTGTAAGTCTGCTGCTGTCTTTTCCTTCAGTTTTTCTTTGTTATCATACCCCACACATGACTGAAATCATTTGGTACATGTACTTCTCAGTTGGCCTATTTGACTGAGCATAATACCCTCTAGCTCCATCCACGTTATTGCAAATGATAGGATTTGTTTTCTTCTTATGGCTGCTTATGGCACTTTTTAAACTGGATTTCATTTTTCTTTTTTGTTTGTAGTTTCGCTATGTGCTTTCACCATTGCTCTCCTGGTTATGAGCAGTAGCTTTGTGTTAATCGATATGTACCTATATCTATCTATCTGTCTGTCTATCTATTTATCAATCAATCAATCAATCATCCTTTTGTCTTCAAATCTGTCCTTTTGTACAGAACAGTTAACCATATATCCTATATCACTTTTCTACACTATGCTTCCAAAAATCCTGCAAAGTATCTAGGCTGTAGAGAGAGCACTGGGTTCACCGAGACACTTGCAGTTCGAGTCGGCCGCGTGTACCTACAAAACCAGGAAATGGTTTTGCCGGGACTTGAACCCGTGTCTCTATCCTCTGTCCTCCTTCATCTCCTTCTAAATGGCTGTCTGTATTTCGCCACATTCATTGACTCAGTGCTCCCTGAAGACCACAAGTATCATTCCTCTGGGCCTGTTGTCGACAGAAAAGTAAACTTGTTGCTTTGCTCACCACCATGTTTGAAGGACATCAGCGTGATCACTGCCGATAGGACGGAGGGTCAAATAAAAAGGAACACCAATTTCTAGACAGGAGCAGTTGTAAGCTAAGATTCTATTGTGGAGTGACGTGTTTATTTGAGTGTCCAAACTTCCCTCTTTAGGTGGTTATTAGATCTTCACATTCGTGAACATCAGAAAACCCATTGATTTCAAAGGCCCAGATGGTTATTATTACAGCAAATCAGTTGTTGAGGTGAGAGAAAATGAGAACTATGTTGCTGCACCACTAAATCCATGGCTGGGAACTGCTGAAACCAAACAAAAAGAATTCACGGTGGCCAGATAGGTCTATTTTCTGCTGACTGTCTCTGGGGACTCAAACAGAATCCATTTGTTTGAATGTTTGATTTTCAGTTTCACTCGTGTAGGGTACTTGTCCACACACCTTCGGCTTGTAGTTTGTCTGTGTCCTTCTATCTCAAGTGAGTCTCCTGTAAGTAAGCACGTAGGTGTCTTGAGTTTTCATCCCTTCTTTCAACCGAGTGTCTTTTGTTTGCAGCACTCACTGCCTGACCTTTTATTCTGATGATTCTGAGCTGTGCACTTATTGCACTTAAAGAATTTTTTTTATCATTAATCTACAATCACGTGAAGAACATTATGTTTACTATGCTCTCCCCTTCACCATGTCGCCCCGAAAAATCTCTTCTGTCACTGTCGATCAGCGTAGTTGGATGCTGTAGACCCCTTCACGATGTCCCCACCCACAAACCACATTATAGTCGCTGTCCATCAGTGAGTAGTATGACGCTTTATGATCTCTACTAGTCTTCTCTGTGTTGTACAGTACTCCCCATGCACAC
Source organism: Manis pentadactyla (assembly GCF_030020395.1). Taxonomy (NCBI): domain Eukaryota; kingdom Metazoa; phylum Chordata; class Mammalia; order Pholidota; family Manidae; genus Manis; species Manis pentadactyla. The sequence goes on from NW_026644645.1 coordinate 155,918, forward strand.
CGGACCCCACGCATTATACATGCTAATCCTAAGGCCCCCATTCTTTCTCCCCACACTTATCCCTTCCTTCAGACTCACCCTGCCGAGTCCATTTCCCTTTCGTAACTTTTCAGCAACTCTCGGATTCTGTGTGTCTGCTGCTATTTTTTTCCTTCAGTTTTTTTTGTTGTTATTGTCCACACATGAGTGAAATCACTTGGTACTTCTCTTTCTAAGCATGACCTATTTCTCTGAACATACTACCGTCTAGCTCCATCCACGTAATTGCAAATGGTAGTATTTGTTATCTTCTTAAGGCTGCTTACTGCACTTTTTAAACTGGATTTCATTCTTCCTTTTTGTTTGTACTTTAGCTATGTTATTCACCATTCAACTCCTGGTTATGAACAATAGCTTTGTGTCAATTGATATGTATCTGTATGTATCTGTCTAACGGTCTGTCTGTCTATCTATGTATCTATGTATATATGTATCTATCTATCTATCTATCTGCCTATCAACTATCTATGATGTCTATCATCTAATAATCTACGTACCTCTCTATCTATCTTTCATCTGTCGTCTGTGTACCTATCTATCAATGAATCAATCATCTTTTTGTCTGCCCATCTATCCTTCTGTACAGAACAGTTAGCAACATAGCCTATGTCTCTTCCCTACATTATGCTTCCAGAAATCTTGCAAGGTAACTAAGCCATAAGGAGAGCACTGTGTTCACCAATACACATTCAGGTAGGGTCAGCCGCGTGTGCTTACAAAACCAGTAAATGGAGGTGAAAGGACTTGAAACCGTATCTCTGTCCTCTGTCCTCTTATACTTCCTGATCGCTTGGTGACTTTATTTAACCACATTCAGGGAGTAAGTGATCCCTGAAGACAACAAGTATCCTTCGTCTGGGCCTATTGTCGAAAGAAAAGTGTACTTGTTTCTTTGCACACCTCCATGTTTGAGGGACAACGGCAAGATCACTGCTGATTGGTGGAGCCACAAATATAAAGGAACACCTATTTCTGGACAGGAGCAGTTGGGAACAAAGAGTGTGTTGTGGAGTGAAGTGTTTATTTGAGGGTCCAACCTTCCTTCTTTAGGTGGTTATTCCTTCTTTACATTCGTGAACATCATAAAAAGCAATGATTTTAAAAGCCCAGACACATATTATTACAGCAATTCATTTCTTGAGGTGAGAGGAAATGAGAAGGAAGTTACTGCACCACTAAATCTATGCCTAAGCACTGCTGAAACCAAACAAAAAGAATTCACGGTGGCTAGGTAGGACTATTTTCTACTGACTCCCTCTGGGGACTCAAACAGAATCCATTAGTTTGTTTGTTTCTCAGTTTCACTTGTATAGGGTACCTGTCCCCGCCCCTTCAGCTTTTAGTTTGTCTGTGTCCTTGAATCTCATGTGAGTCTCCAGAAAGGGAGCATGGAGTTGGTCTTGAGTTTTCATCAGTTCTTCTAACCCTGTGTCTTTTGATTGGAGCACTCAAAGCCTGTACTTTTATTCTGATATTTGAGAGCTGTGCTCTTAATGCAATTTGAAATTTTTTTTGTTCTCATTAATATACAATCACATGCAGAACATTATGTTTTCTAGTCTATCCCCTTCACCAAGTACCCCCCAAATCCCAGTTACAGTCTCTGTCCTTCAGCATGTACTAGGATGCTGTAGAATCACTACATGTCTTCTCTGTGTTGTACAGCCCTTCCCATGAGACCCCACAATACCAATTATACATGCTAATCCTAATGACCGCATTCTTTTTCCCCGCCCTTATTACCCCCTTCCCACAAACCCTACCCAGTCCCTTTCTCTTTGGTAACTGTTAGTCCACTCTCTGTTTCTGTAAGTCTGCTGCTGTCTTTTCCTTCAGTTTTTCTTTGTTATCATACCCCACACATGACTGAAATCATTTGGTACATGTACTTCTCAGTTGGCCTATTTGACTGAGCATAATACCCTCTAGCTCCATCCACGTTATTGCAAATGATAGGATTTGTTTTCTTCTTATGGCTGCTTATGGCACTTTTTAAACTGGATTTCATTTTTCTTTTTTGTTTGTAGTTTCGCTATGTGCTTTCACCATTGCTCTCCTGGTTATGAGCAGTAGCTTTGTGTTAATCGATATGTACCTATATCTATCTATCTGTCTGTCTATCTATTTATCAATCAATCAATCAATCATCCTTTTGTCTTCAAATCTGTCCTTTTGTACAGAACAGTTAACCATATATCCTATATCACTTTTCTACACTATGCTTCCAAAAATCCTGCAAAGTATCTAGGCTGTAGAGAGAGCACTGGGTTCACCGAGACACTTGCAGTTCGAGTCGGCCGCGTGTACCTACAAAACCAGGAAATGGTTTTGCCGGGACTTGAACCCGTGTCTCTATCCTCTGTCCTCCTTCATCTCCTTCTAAATGGCTGTCTGTATTTCGCCACATTCATTGACTCAGTGCTCCCTGAAGACCACAAGTATCATTCCTCTGGGCCTGTTGTCGACAGAAAAGTAAACTTGTTGCTTTGCTCACCACCATGTTTGAAGGACATCAGCGTGATCACTGCCGATAGGACGGAGGGTCAAATAAAAAGGAACACCAATTTCTAGACAGGAGCAGTTGTAAGCTAAGATTCTATTGTGGAGTGACGTGTTTATTTGAGTGTCCAAACTTCCCTCTTTAGGTGGTTATTAGATCTTCACATTCGTGAACATCAGAAAACCCATTGATTTCAAAGGCCCAGATGGTTATTATTACAGCAAATCAGTTGTTGAGGTGAGAGAAAATGAGAACTATGTTGCTGCACCACTAAATCCATGGCTGGGAACTGCTGAAACCAAACAAAAAGAATTCACGGTGGCCAGATAGGTCTATTTTCTGCTGACTGTCTCTGGGGACTCAAACAGAATCCATTTGTTTGAATGTTTGATTTTCAGTTTCACTCGTGTAGGGTACTTGTCCACACACCTTCGGCTTGTAGTTTGTCTGTGTCCTTCTATCTCAAGTGAGTCTCCTGTAAGTAAGCACGTAGGTGTCTTGAGTTTTCATCCCTTCTTTCAACCGAGTGTCTTTTGTTTGCAGCACTCACTGCCTGACCTTTTATTCTGATGATTCTGAGCTGTGCACTTATTGCACTTAAAGAATTTTTTTTATCATTAATCTACAATCACGTGAAGAACATTATGTTTACTATGCTCTCCCCTTCACCATGTCGCCCCGAAAAATCTCTTCTGTCACTGTCGATCAGCGTAGTTGGATGCTGTAGACCCCTTCACGATGTCCCCACCCACAAACCACATTATAGTCGCTGTCCATCAGTGAGTAGTATGACGCTTTATGATCTCTACTAGTCTTCTCTGTGTTGTACAGTACTCCCCATGCACACCGGACCCCACGCATTATACATGCTAATCCTAAGGCCCCCATTCTTTCTCCCCACACTTATCCCTTCCTTCAGACTCACCCTGCCGAGTCCATTTCCCTTTCGTAACTTTTCCGCAACTCTCGGATTCTGTGTGTCTGCTGCTATTTTTTTCCTTCAGTTTTTTTTGTTGTTATTGTCCACACATGAGTGAAATCACTTGGTACTTCTCTTTCTAAGCATGACCTATTTCTCTGAACATACTACCGTCTAGCTCCATCCACGTAATTGCAAATGGTAGTATTTGTTATCTTCTTAAGGCTGCTTACTGCACTTTTTAAACTGGATTTCATTCTTCCTTTTTGTTTGTACTTTAGCTATGTTATTCACCATTCAACTCCTGGTTATGAACAATAGCTTTGTGTCAATTGATATGTATCTGTATGTATCTGTCTAACGGTCTGTCTGTCTATCTATGTATCTATGTATATATGTATCTATCTATCTATCTATCTGCCTATCAACTATCTATGATGTCTATCATCTAATAATCTACGTACCTCTCTATCTATCTTTCATCTGTCGTCTGTGTACCTATCTATCAATGAATCAATCATCTTTTTGTCTGCCCATCTATCCTTCTGTACAGAACAGTTAGCAACATAGCCTATGTCTCTTCCCTACATTATGCTTCCAGAAATCTTGCAAGGTAACTAAGCCATAAGGAGAGCACTGTGTTCACCAATACACATTCAGGTAGGGTCAGCCGCGTGTGCTTACAAAACCAGTAAATGGAGGTGAAAGGACTTGAAACCGTATCTCTGTCCTCTGTCCTCTTATACTTCCTGATCGCTTGGTGACTTTATTTAACCACATTCAGGGAGTAAGTGATCCCTGAAGACAACAAGTATCCTTCGTCTGGGCCTATTGTCGAAAGAAAAGTGTACTTGTTTCTTTGCACACCTCCATGTTTGAGGGACAACGGCAAGATCACTGCTGATTGGTGGAGCCACAAATATAAAGGAACACCTATTTCTGGACAGGAGCAGTTGGGAACAAAGAGTGTGTTGTGGTGTGAAGTGTTTATTTGAGGGTCCAACCTTCATTCTTTAGGTGGTTATTCCTTCTTTACATTCGTGAACATCATAAAAAGCAATGATTTTAAAAGCCCAGACACATATTATTACAGCAATTCATTTCTTGAGGTGAGAGGAAATGAGAAGGAAGTTACTGCACCACTAAATCTATGCCTAAGCACTGCTGAAACCAAACAAAAAGAATTCACGGTGGCTAGGTAGGACTATTTTCTACTGACTCCCTCTGGGGACTCAAACAGAATCCATTAGTTTGTTTGTTTCTCAGTTTCACTTGTATAGGGTACCTGTCCCCGCCCCTTCAGCTTTTAGTTTGTCTGTGTCCTTGAATCTCATGTGAGTCTCCAGAAAGGGAGCATGGAGTTGGTCTTGAGTTTTCATCAGTTCTTCTAACCCTGTGTCTTTTGATTGGAGCACTCAAAGCCTGTACTTTTATTCTGATATTTGAGAGCTGTGCTCTTAATGCAATTTGAAATTTTTTTTGTTCTCATTAATATACAATCACATGCAGAACATTATGTTTTCTAGTCTATCCCCTTCACCAAGTACCCCCCAAATCCCAGTTACAGTCTCTGTCCTTCAGCATGTACTAGGATGCTGTAGAATCACTACATGTCTTCTCTGTGTTGTACAGCCCTTCCCATGAGACCCCACAATACCAATTATACATGCTAATCCTAATGACCGCATTCTTTTTCCCCGCCCTTATTACCCCCTTCCCACAAACCCTACCCAGTCCCTTTCTCTTTGGTAACTGTTAGACCACTCTCTGTTTCTGTAAGTCTGCTGCTGTCTTTTCCTTCAGTTTTTCTTTGTTATCATACCCCACACATGACTGAAATCATTTGGTACATGTACTTCTCAGTTGGCCTATTTGACTGAGCATAATACCCTCTAGCTCCATCCACGTTATTGCAAATGATAGGATTTGTTTTCTTCTTATGGCTGCTTATGGCACTTTTTAAACTGGATTTCATTTTTCTTTTTTGTTTGTAGTTTCGCTATGTGCTTTCACCATTGCTCTCCTGGTTATGAGCAGTAGCTTTGTGTTAATCGATATGTACCTATATCTATCTATCTGTCTGTCTATCTATTTATCAATCAATCAATCAATCATCCTTTTGTCTTCAAATCTGTCCTTTTGTACAGAACAGTTAACCATATATCCTATATCACTTTTCTACACTATGCTTCCAAAAATCCTGCAAAGTATCTAGGCTGTAGAGAGAGCACTGGGTTCACCGAGACACTTGCAGTTCGAGTCGGTCGCGTGTACCTACAAAACCAGGAAATGGTTTTGCCGGGACTTGAACCCGTGTCTCTATCCTCTGTCCTCCTTCATCTCCTTCTAAATGGCTGTCTGTATTTCGCCACATTCATTGACTCAGTGCTCCCTGAAGACCACAAGTATCATTCCTCTGGGCCTGTTGTCGACAGAAAAGTAAACTTGTTGCTTTGCTCAAAACCATGTTTGAAGGACATCAGCGTGATCACTGCCGATAGGACGGAGGGTCAAATAAAAAGGAACACCAATTTCTAGACAGGAGCAGTTGTAAGCTAAGATTGTATTGTGGAGTGACGTGTTTATTTGAGTGTCCAAACTTCCCTCTTTAGGTGGTTATTAGATCTTCACATTCGTGAACATCAGAAAACCCATTGATTTCAAAGGCCCAGATGGTTATTATTACAGCAAATCAGTTGTTGAGGTGAGAGAAAATGAGAACTATGTTGCTGCACCACTAAATCCATGGCTGGGAACTGCTGAAACCAAACAAAAAGAATTCACGGTGGCCAGATAGGTCTATTTTCTGCTGACTGTCTCTGGGGACTCAAACAGAATCCATTTGTTTGAATGTTTGATTTTCAGTTTCACTCGTGTAGGGTACTTGTCCACACACCTTCGGCTTGTAGTTTGTCTGTGTCCTTCTATCTCAAGTGAGTCTCCTGTAAGTAAGCACGTAGGTGTCTTGAGTTTTCATCCCTTCTTTCAACCGAGTGTCTTTTGTTTGCAGCACTCACTGCCTGACCTTTTATTCTGATGATTCTGAGCTGTGCACTTATTGCACTTAAAGAATTTTTTTTATCATTAATCTACAATCACGTGAAGAACATTATGTTTACTATGCTCTCCCCTTCACCATGTCGCCCCGAAAAATCTCTTCTGTCACTGTCGATCAGCGTAGTTGGATGCTGTAGACCCCTTCACGATGTCCCCACCCACAAACCACATTATAGTCGCTGTCCATCAGTGAGTAGTATGACGCTTTATGATCTCTACTAGTCTTCTCTGTGTTGTACAGTACTCCCCATGCACACCGGACCCCACGCATTATACATGCTAATCCTAAGGCCCCCATTCTTTCTCCCCACACTTATCCCTTCCTTCAGACTCACCCTGCCGAGTCCATTTCCCTTTCGTAACTTTTCAGCAACTCTCGGATTCTGTGTGTCTGCTGCTATTTTTTTCCTTCAGTTTTTTTTGTTGTTATTGTCCACACATGAGTGAAATCACTTGGTACTTCTCTTTCTAAGCATGACCTATTTCTCTGAACATACTACCGTCTAGCTCCATCCACGTAATTGCAAATGGTAGTATTTGTTATCTTCTTAAGGCTGCTTACTGCACTTTTTAAACTGGATTTCATTCTTCCTTTTTGTTTGTACTTTAGCTATGTTATTCACCATTCAACTCCTGGTTATGAACAATAGCTTTGTGTCAATTGATATGTATCTGTATGTATCTGTCTAACGGTCTGTCTGTCTATCTATGTATCTATGTATATATGTATCTATCTATCTATCTATCTGCCTATCAACTATCTATGATGTCTATCATCTAATAATCTACGTACCTCTCTATCTATCTTTCATCTGTCGTCTGTGTACCTATCTATCAATGAATCAATCATCTTTTTGTCTGCCCATCTATCCTTCTGTACAGAACAGTTAGCAACATAGCCTATGTCTCTTCCCTACATTATGCTTCCAGAAATCTTGCAAGGTAACTAAGCCATAAGGAGAGCACTGTGTTCACCAATACACATTCAGGTAGGGTCAGCCGCGTGTGCTTACAAAACCAGTAAATGGAGGTGAAAGGACTTGAAACCGTATCTCTGTCCTCTGTCCTCTTATACTTCCTGATCGCTTGGTGACTTTATTTAACCACATTCAGGGAGTAAGTGATCCCTGAAGACAACAAGTATCCTTCGTCTGGGCCTATTGTCGAAAGAAAAGTGTGCTTGTTTCTTTGCACACCTCCATGTTTGAGGGACAACGGCAAGATCACTGCTGATTGGTGGAGCCACAAATATAAAGGAACACCTATTTCTGGACAGGAGCAGTTGGGAACAAAGAGTGTGTTGTGGAGTGAAGTGTTTATTTGAGGGTCCAACCTTCCTTCTTTAGGTGGTTATTCCTTCTTTACATTCGTGAACATCATAAAAAGCAATGATTTTAAAAGCCCAGACACATATTATTACAGCAATTCATTTCTTGAGGTGAGAGGAAATGAGAAGGAAGTTACTGCACCACTAAATCTATGCCTAAGCACTGCTGAAACCAAACAAAAAGAATTCACGGTGGCTAGGTAGGACTATTTTCTACTGACTCCCTCTGGGGACTCAAACAGAATCCATTAGTTTGTTTGTTTCTCAGTTTCACTTGTATAGGGTACCTGTCCCCGCCCCTTCAGCTTTTAGTTTGTCTGTGTCCTTGAATCTCATGTGAGTCTCCAGAAAGGGAGCATGGAGTTGGTCTTGAGTTTTCATCAGTTCTTCTAACCCTGTGTCTTTTGATTGGAGCACTCAAAGCCTGTACTTTTATTCTGATATTTGAGAGCTGTGCTCTTAATGCAATTTGAAATTTTTTTTGTTCTCATTAATATACAATCACATACAGAACATTATGTTTTCTAGTCTATCCCCTTCACCAAGTACCCCCCAAATCCCAGTTACAGTCTCTGTCCTTCAGCATGTACTAGGATGCTGTAGAATCACTACATGTCTTCTCTGTGTTGTACAGCCCTTCCCATGAGACCCCACAATACCAATTATACATGCTAATCCTAATGACCGCATTCTTTTCCCCCGCCCTTATTACCCCCTTCCCACAAACCCTACCCAGTCCCTTTCTCTTTGGTAACTGTTAGTCCACTCTCTGTTTCTGTAAGTCTGCTGCTGTCTTTTCCTTCAGTTTTTCTTTGTTATCATACCCCACACATGACTGAAATCATTTGGTACATGTACTTCTCAGTTGGCCTATTTGACTGAGCATAATACCCTCTAGCTCCATCCACGTTATTGCAAATGATAGGATTTGTTTTCTTCTTATGGCTGCTTATGGCACTTTTTAAACTGGATTTCATTTTTCTTTTTTGTTTGTAGTTTCGCTATGTGCTTTCACCATTGCTCTCCTGGTTATGAGCAGTAGCTTTGTGTTAATCGATATGTACCTATATCTATCTATCTGTCTGTCTATCTATTTATCAATCAATCAATCAATCATCCTTTTGTCTTCAAATCTGTCCTTTTGTACAGAACAGTTAACCATATATCCTATATCACTTTTCTACACTATGCTTCCAAAAATCCTGCAAAGTATCTAGGCTGTAGAGAGAGCACTGGGTTCACCGAGACACTTGCAGTTCGAGTCGGCCGCGTGTACCTACAAAACCAGGAAATGGTTTTGCCGGGACTTGAACCCGTGTCTCTATCCTCTGTCCTCCTTCATCTCCTTCTAAATGGCTGTCTGTATTTCGCCACATTCATTGACTCAGTGCTCCCTGAAGACCACAAGTATCATTCATCTGGGCCTGTTGTCGACAGAAAAGTAAACTTGTTGCTTTGCTCACCACCATGTTTGAAGGACATCAGCGTGATCACTGCCGATAGGACGGAGGGTCAAATAAAAAGGAACACCAATTTCTAGACAGGAGCAGTTGTAAGCTAAGATTGTATTGTGGAGTGACGTGTTTATTTGAGTGTCCAAACTTCCCTCTTTAGGTGGTTATTAGATCTTCACATTCGTGAACATCAGAAAACCCATTGATTTCAAAGGCCCAGATGGTTATTATTACAGCAAATCAGTTGTTGAGGTGAGAGAAAATGAGAACTATGTTGCTGCACCACTAAATCCATGGCTGGGAACTGCTGAAACCAAACAAAAAGAATTCACGGTGGCCAGATAGGTCTATTTTCTGCTGACTGTCTCTGGGGACTCAAACAGAATCCATTTGTTTGAATGTTTGATTTTCAGTTTCACTCGTGTAGGGTACTTGTCCACACACCTTCGGCTTGTAGTTTGTCTGTGTCCTTCTATCTCAAGTGAGTCTCCTGTAAGTAAGCACGTAGGTGTCTTGAGTTTTCATCCCTTCTTTCAACCGAGTGTCTTTTGTTTGCAGCACTCACTGCCTGACCTTTTATTCTGATGATTCTGAGCTGTGCACTTATTGCACTTAAAGAATTTTTTTTATCATTAATCTACAATCACGTGAAGAACATTATGTTTACTATGCTCTCCCCTTCACCATGTCGCCCTGAAAAATCTCTTCTGTCACTGTCGATCAGCGTAGTTGGATGCTGTAGACCCCTTCACGATGTCCCCACCCACAAACCACATTATAGTCGCTGTCCATCAGTGAGTAGTATGACGCTTTATGATCTCTACTAGTCTTCTCTGTGTTGTACAGTACTCCCCATGCACACCGGACCCCACGCATTATACATGCTAATCCTAAGGCCCCCATTCTTTCTCCCCACACTTATCCCTTCCTTTAGACTCACCCTGCCGAGTCCATTTCCCTTTCGTAACTTTTCAGCAACTCTCGGATTCTGTGTGTCTGCTGCTATTTTTTTCCTTCAGTTTTTTTTGTTGTTATAGTCCACACATGAGTGAAATCACTTGGTACTTCTCTTTCTAAGCATGACCTATTTCTCTGAACATACTACCGTCTAGCTCCATAGACGTAATTGCAAATGGTAGTATTTGTTATCTTCTTAAGGCTGCTTACTGCACTTTTTAAACTGGATTTCATTCTTCCTTTTTGTTTGTACTTTAGCTATGTTATTCACCATTCAACTCCTGGTTATGAACAATAGCTTTGTGTCAATTGATATGTATCTGTATGTATCTGTCTAACGGTCTGTCTGTCTATGTATCTATGTATATATGTATCTATCTATCTATCTATCTGCCTATCAACTATCTATGATGTCTATCATCTAATAATCTACGTACCTCTCTATCTATCTTTCATCTGTCGTCTGTGTACCTATCTATCAATGAATCAATCATCTTTTTGTCTGCCCATCTATCCTTCTGTACAGAACAGTTAGCAACATAGCCTATGTCTCTTCCCTACATTATGCTTCCAGAAATCTTGCAAGGTAACTAAGCATAAGGAGAGCACTGTGTTCACCAATACACATTCAGGTAGGGTCAGCCGCGTGTGCTTACAAAACCAGTAAATGGAGGTGAAAGGACTTGAAACCGTATCTCTGTCCTCTGTCCTCTTATACTTCCTGATCGCTTGGTGACTTTATTTAACCACATTCAGGGAGTAAGTGATCCCTGAAGACAACAAGTATCCTTCGTCTGGGCCTATTGTCGAAAGAAAAGTGTACTTGTTTCTTTGCACACCTCCATGTTTGAGGGACAACGGCAAGATCACTGCTGATTGGTGGAGCCACAAATATAAAGGAACACCTATTTCTGGACAGGAGCAGTTGGGAACAAAGAGTGTGTTGTGGAGTGAAGTGTTTATTTGAGGGTCCAACCTTCCTTCTTTAGGTGGTTATTCCTTCTTTACATTCGTGAACATCATAAAAAGCAATGATTTTAAAAGCCCAGACACATATTATTACAGCAATTCATTTCTTGAGGTGAGAGGAAATGAGAAGGAAGTTACTGCACCACTAAATCTATGCCTAAGCACTGCTGAAACCAAACAAAAAGAATTCACGGTGGCTAGGTAGGACTATTTTCTACTGACTCCCTCTGGGGACTCAAACAGACTCCATTAGTTTGTTTGTTTCTCAGTTTCACTTGTATAGGGTACCTGTCCCCGCCCCTTCAGCTTTTAGTTTGTCTGTGTCCTTGAATCTCATGTGAGTCTCCAGAAAGGGAGCATGGAGTTGGTCTTGAGTTTTCATCAGTTCTTCTAACCCTGTGTCTTTTGATTGGAGCACTCAAAGCCTGTACTTTTATTCTGATATTTGAGAGCTGTGCTCTTAATGCAATTTGAAATTTTTTTTGTTCTCATTAATATACAATCACATGCAGAACATTATGTTTTCTAGTCTATCCCCTTCACCAAGTACCCCCCAAATCCCAGTTACAGTCTCTGTCCTTCAGCATGTACTAGGATGCTGTAGAATCACTACATGTCTTCTCTGTGTTGTACAGCCCTTCCCATGAGACCCCACAATACCAATTATACATGCTAATCCTAATGACCGCATTCTTTTTCCCCGCCCTTATTACCCCCTTCCCACAAACCCTACCCAGTCCCTTTCTCTTTGGTAACTGTTAGTCCACTCTCTGTTTCTGTAAGTCTGCTGCTGTCTTTTCCTTCAGTTTTTCTTTGTTATCATACCCCACACATGACTGAAATCATTTGGTACATGTACTTCTCAGTTGGCCTATTTGACTGAGCATAATACCCTCTAGCTCCATCCACGTTATTGCAAATGATAGGATTTGTTTTCTTCTTATGGCTGCTTATGGCACTTTTTAAACTGGATTTCATTTTTCTTTTTTGTTTGTAGTTTCGCTATGTGCTTTCACCATTGCTCTCCTGGTTATGAGCAGTAGCTTTGTGTTAATCGATATGTACCTATATCTATCTATCTGTCTGTCTATCTATTTATCAATCAATCAATCAATCATCCTTTTGTCTTCAAATCTGTCCTTTTGTACAGAACAGTTAACCATATATCCTATATCACTTTTCTACACTATGCTTCCAAAAATCCTGCAAAGTGTCTAGGCTGTAGAGAGAGCACTGGGTTCACCGAGACACTTGCAGTTCGAGTCGGCCGCGTGTACCTACAAAACCAGGAAATGGTTTTGCCGGGACTTGAACCCGTGTCTCTATCCTCTGTCCTCCTTCATCTCCTTCTAAATGGCTGTCTGTATTTCGCCACATTCATTGACTCAGTGCTCCCTGAAGACCACAAGTATCATTCCTCTGGGCCTGTTGTCGACAGAAAAGTAAACTTGTTGCTTTGCTCACCACCATGTTTGAAGGACATCAGCGTGATCACCGCCGATAGGACGGAGGGTCAAATAAAAAGGAACACCAATTTCTAGACAGGAGCAGTTGGGAGCTAAGATTGTATTGTGGAGTGACGTGTTTATTTGAGTGTCCAAACTTCCCTCTTTAGGTGGTTATTAGATCTTCACATTCGTGAACATCAGAAAACCCATTGATTTCAAAGGCCCAGATGGTTATTATTACAGCAAATCAGTTGTTGAGGTGAGAGAAAATGAGAACTATGTTGCTGCACCACTAAATCCATGGCTGGGAACTGCTGAAACCAAACAAAAAGAATTCACGGTGGCCAGATAGGTCTATTTTCTGCTGACTGTCTCTGGGGACTCAAACAGAATCCATTTGTTTGAATGTTTGATTTTCAGTTTCACTCGTGTAGGGTACTTGTCCACACACCTTCGGCTTGTAGTTTGTCTGTGTCCTTCTATCTCAAGTGAGTCTCCTGTAAGTAAGCACGTAGGTGTCTTGAGTTTTCATCCCTTCTTTCAACCGAGTGTCTTTTGTTTGCAGCACTCACTGCCTGACCTTTTATTCTGATGATTCTGAGCTGTGCACTTATTGCACTTAAAGAATTTTTTTTATCATTAATCTACAATCACGTGAAGAACATTATGTTTACTATGCTCTCCCCTTCACCATGTCGCCCCGAAAAATCTCTTCTGTCACTGTCGATCAGCGTAGTTGGATGCTGTAGACCCCTTCACGATGTCCCCACCCACAAACCACATTATAGTCGCTGTCCATCAGTGAGTAGTATGACGCTTTATGATCTCTACTAGTCTTCTCTGTGTTGTACAGTACTCCCCATGCACACCGGACCCCACGCATTATACATGCTAATCCTAAGGCCCCCATTCTTTCTCCCCACACTTATCCCTTCCTTCAGACTCACCCTGCCGAGTCCATTTCCCTTTCGTAACTTTTCAGCAACTCTCGGATTCTGTGTGTCTGCTGCTATTTTTTTCCTTCAGTTTTTTTTGTTGTTATAGTCCACACATGAGTGAAATCACTTGGTACTTCTCTTTCTAAGCATGACCTATTTCTCTGAACATACTACCGTCTAGCTCCATAGACGTAATTGCAAATGGTAGTATTTGTTATCTTCTTAAGGCTGCTTACTGCACTTTTTAAACTGGATTTCATTCTTCCTTTTTGTTTGTACTTTAGCTATGTTATTCACCATTCAACTCCTGGTTATGAACAATAGCTTTGTGTCAATTGATATGTATCTGTATGTATCTGTCTAACGGTCTGTCTGTCTATGTATCTATGTATATATGTATCTATCTATCTATCTATCTGCCTATCAACTATCTATGATGTCTATCATCTAATAATCTACGTACCTCTCTATCTATCTTTCATCTGTCGTCTGTGTACCTATCTATCAATGAATCAATCATCTTTTTGTCTGCCCATCTATCCTTCTGTACAGAACAGTTAGCAACATAGCCTATGTCTCTTCCCTACATTATGCTTCCAGAAATCTTGCAAGGTAACTAAGCCATAAGGAGAGCACTGTGTTCACCAATACACATTCAGGTAGGGTCAGCCGCGTGTGCTTACAAAACCAGTAAATGGAGGTGAAAGGACTTGAAACCGTATCTCTGTCCTCTGTCCTCTTATACTTCCTGATCGCTTGGTGACTTTATTTAACCACATTCAGGGAGTAAGTGATCCCTGAAGACAACAAGTATCCTTCGTCTGGGCCTATTGTCGAAAGAAAAGTGTACTTGTTTCTTTGCACACCTCCATGTTTGAGGGACAACGGCAAGATCACTGCTGATTGGTGGAGCCACAAATATAAAGGAACACCTATTTCTGGACAGGAGCAGTTGGGAACAAAGAGTGTGTTGTGGAGTGAAGTGTTTATTTGAGGGTCCAACCTTCCTTCTTTAGGTGGTTATTCCTTCTTTACATTCGTGAACATCATAAAAAGCAATGATTTTAAAAGCCCAGACACATATTATTACAGCAATTCATTTCTTGAGGTGAGAGGAAATGAGAAGGAAGTTACTGCACCACTAAATCTATGCCTAAGCACTGCTGAAACCAAACAAAAAGAATTCACGGTGGCTAGGTAGGACTATTTTCTACTGACTCCCTCTGGGGACTCAAACAGACTCCATTAGTTTGTTTGTTTCTCAGTTTCACTTGTATAGGGTACCTGTCCCCGCCCCTTCAGCTTTTAGTTTGTCTGTGTCCTTGAATCTCATGTGAGTCTCCAGAAAGGGAGCATGGAGTTGGTCTTGAGTTTTCATCAGTTCTTCTAACCCTGTGTCTTTTGATTGGAGCACTCAAAGCCTGTACTTTTATTCTGATATTTGAGAGCTGTGCTCTTAATGCAATTTGAAATTTTTTTTGTTCTCATTAATATACAATCACATGCAGAACATTATGTTTTCTAGTCTATCCCCTTCACCAAGTACCCCCCAAATCCCAGTTACAGTCTCTGTCCTTCAGCATGTACTAGGATGCTGTAGAATCACTACATGTCTTCTCTGTGTTGTACAGCCCTTCCCATGAGACCCCACAATACCAATTATACATGCTAATCCTAATGACCGCATTCTTTTTCCCCGCCCTTATTACCCCCTTCCCACAAACCCTACCCAGTCCCTTTCTCTTTGGTAACTGTTAGTCCACTCTCTGTTTCTGTAAGTCTGCTGCTGTCTTTTCCTTCAGTTTTTCTTTGTTATCATACCCCACACATGACTGAAATCATTTGGTACATGTACTTCTCAGTTGGCCTATTTGACTGAGCATAATACCCTCTAGCTCCATCCACGTTATTGCAAATGATAGGATTTGTTTTCTTCTTATGGCTGCTTATGGCACTTTTTAAACTGGATTTCATTTTTCTTTTTTGTTTGTAGTTTCGCTATGTGCTTTCACCATTGCTCTCCTGGTTATGAGCAGTAGCTTTGTGTTAATCGATATGTACCTATATCTATCTATCTGTCTGTCTATCTATTTATCAATCAATCAATCAATCATCCTTTTGTCTTCAAATCTGTCCTTTTGTACAGAACAGTTAACCATATATCCTATATCACTTTTCTACACTATGCTTCCAAAAATCCTGCAAAGTGTCTAGGCTGTAGAGAGAGCACTGGGTTCACCGAGACACTTGCAGTTCGAGTCGGCCGCGTGTACCTACAAAACCAGGAAATGGTTTTGCCGGGACTTGAACCCGTGTCTCTATCCTCTGTCCTCCTTCATCTCCTTCTAAATGGCTGTCTGTATTTCGCCACATTCATTGACTCAGTGCTCCCTGAAGACCACAAGTATCATTCCTCTGGGCCTGTTGTCGACAGAAAAGTAAACTTGTTGCTTTGCTCACCACCATGTTTGAAGGACATCAGCGTGATCACCGCCGATAGGACGGAGGGTCAAATAAAAAGGAACACCAATTTCTAGACAGGAGCAGTTGGGAGCTAAGATTGTATTGTGGAGTGACGTGTTTATTTGAGTGTCCAAACTTCCCTCTTTAGGTGGTTATTAGATCTTCACATTCGTGAACATCAGAAAACCCATTGATTTCAAAGGCCCAGATGGTTATTATTACAGCAAATCAGTTGTTGAGGTGAGAGAAAATGAGAACTATGTTGCTGCACCACTAAATCCATGGCTGGGAACTGCTGAAACCAAACAAAAAGAATTCACGGTGGCCAGATAGGTCTATTTTCTGCTGACTGTCTCTGGGGACTCAAACAGAATCCATTTGTTTGAATGTTTGATTTTCAGTTTCACTCGTGTAGGGTACTTGTCCACACACCTTCGGCTTGTAGTTTGTCTGTGTCCTTCTATCTCAAGTGAGTCTCCTGTAAGTAAGCACGTAGGTGTCTTGAGTTTTCATCCCTTCTTTCAACCGAGTGTCTTTTGTTTGCAGCACTCACTGCCTGACCTTTTATTCTGATGATTCTGAGCTGTGCACTTATTGCACTTAAAGAATTTTTTTTATCATTAATCTACAATCACGTGAAGAACATTATGTTTACTATGCTCTCCCCTTCACCATATCGCCCCGAAAAATCTCTTCTGTCACTGTCGATCAGCGTAGTTGGATGCTGTAGACCCCTTCACGATGTCCCCACCCACAAACCACATTATAGTCGCTGTCCATCAGTGAGTAGTATGACGCTTTATGATCTCTACTAGTCTTCTCTGTGTTGTACAGTACTCCCCATGCACACCGGACCCCACGCATTATACATGCTAATCCTAAGGCCCCCATTCTTTCTCCCCACACTTATCCCTTCCTTCAGACTCACCCTGCCGAGTCCATTTCCCTTTCGTAACTTTTCAGCAACTCTCGGATTCTGTGTGTCTGCTGCTATTTTTTTCCTTCAGTTTTTTTTGTTGTTATAGTCCACACATGAGTGAAATCACTTGGTACTTCTCTTTCTAAGCATGACCTATTTCTCTGAACATACTACCGTCTAGCTCCATAGACGTAATTGCAAATGGTAGTATTTGTTATCTTCTTAAGGCTGCTTACTGCACTTTTTAAACTGGATTTCATTCTTCCTTTTTGTTTGTACTTTAGCTATGTTATTCACCATTCAACTCCTGGTTATGAACAATAGCTTTGTGTCAATTGATATGTATCTGTATGTATCTGTCTAACGGTCTGTCTGTCTATGTATCTATGTATATATGTATCTATCTATCTATCTATCTGCCTATCAACTATCTATGATGTCTATCATCTAATAATCTACGTACCTCTCTATCTATCTTTCATCTGTCGTCTGTGTACCTATCTATCAATGAATCAATCATCTTTTTGTCTGCCCATCTATCCTTCTGTACAGAACAGTTAGCAACATAGCCTATGTCTCTTCCCTACATTATGCTTCCAGAAATCTTGCAAGGTAACTAAGCCATAAGGAGAGCACTGTGTTCACCAATACACATTCAGGTAGGGTAAGCCGCGTGTGCTTACAAAACCAGTAAATGGAGGTGAAAGGACTTGAAACCGTATCTCTGTCCTCTGTCCTCTTATACTTCCTGATCGCTTGGTGACTTTATTTAACCACATTCAGGGAGTAAGTGATCCCTGAAGACAACAAGTATCCTTCGTCTGGGCCTATTGTCGAAAGAAAAGTGTACTTGTTTCTTTGCACACCTCCATGTTTGAGGGACAACGGCAAGATCACTGCTGATTGGTGGAGCCACAAATATAAAGGAACACCTATTTCTGGACAGGAGCAGTTGGGAACAAAGAGTGTGTTGTGGAGTGAAGTGTTTATTTGAGGGTCCAACCTTCCTTCTTTAGGTGGTTATTCCTTCTTTACATTCGTGAACATCATAAAAAGCAATGATTTTAAAAGCCCAGACACATATTATTACAGCAATTCATTTCTTGAGGTGAGAGGAAATGAGAAGGAAGTTACTGCACCACTAAATCTATGCCTAAGCACTGCTGAAACCAAACAAAAAGAATTCACGGTGGCTAGGTAGGACTATTTTCTACTGACTCCCTCTGGGGACTCAAACAGACTCCATTAGTTTGTTTGTTTCTCAGTTTCACTTGTATAGGGTACCTGTCCCCGCCCCTTCAGCTTTTAGTTTGTCTGTGTCCTTGAATCTCATGTGAGTCTCCAGAAAGGGAGCATGGAGTTGGTCTTGAGTTTTCATCAGTTCTTCTAACCCTGTGTCTTTTGATTGGAGCACTCAAAGCCTGTACTTTTATTCTGATATTTGAGAGCTGTGCTCTTAATGCAATTTGAAATTTTTTTTGTTCTCATTAATATACAATCACATGCAGAACATTATGTTTTCTAGTCTATCCCCTTCACCAAGTACCCCCCAAATCCCAGTTACAGTCTCTGTCCTTCAGCATGTACTAGGATGCTGTAGAATCACTACATGTCTTCTCTGTGTTGTACAGCCCTTCCCATGAGAATCCACAATACCAATTATACATGCTAATCCTAATGACCGCATTCTTTTTCCCCGCCCTTATTACCCCCTTCCCACAAACCCTACCCAGTCCCTTTCTCTTTGGTAACTGTTAGTCCACTCTCTGTTTCTGTAAGTCTGCTGCTGTCTTTTCCTTCAGTTTTTCTTTGTTATCATACCCCACACATGACTGAAATCATTTGGTACATGTACTTCTCAGTTGGCCTATTTGACTGAGCATAATACCCTCTAGCTCCATCCACGTTATTGCAAATGATAGGATTTGTTTTCTTCTTATGGCTGCTTATGGCACTTTTTAAACTGGATTTCATTTTTCTTTTTTGTTTGTAGTTTCGCTATGTGCTTTCACCATTGCTCTCCTGGTTATGAGCAGTAGCTTTGTGTTAATCGATATGTACCTATATCTATCTATCTGTCTGTCTATCTATTTATCAATCAATCAATCAATCATCCTTTTGTCTTCAAATCTGTCCTTTTGTACAGAACAGTTAACCATATATCCTATATCACTTTTCTACACTATGCTTCCAAAAATCCTGCAAAGTGTCTAGGCTGTAGAGAGAGCACTGGGTTCACCGAGACACTTGCAGTTCGAGTCGGCCGCGTGTACCTACAAAACCAGGAAATGGTTTTGCCGGGACTTGAACCCGTGTCTCTATCCTCTGTCCTCCTTCATCTCCTTCTAAATGGCTGTCTGTATTTCGCCACATTCATTGACTCAGTGCTCCCTGAAGACCACAAGTATCATTCCTCTGGGCCTGTTGTCGACAGAAAAGTAAACTTGTTGCTTTGCTCACCACCATGTTTGAAGGACATCAGCGTGATCACCGCCGATAGGACGGAGGGTCAAATAAAAAGGAACACCAATTTCTAGACAGGAGCAGTTGGGAGCTAAGATTGTATTGTGGAGTGACGTGTTTATTTGAGTGTCCAAACTTCCCTCTTTAGGTGGTTATTAGATCTTCACATTCGTGAACATCAGAAAACCCATTGATTTCAAAGGCCCAGATGGTTATTATTACAGCAAATCAGTTGTTGAGGTGAGAGAAAATGAGAACTATGTTGCTGCACCACTAAATCCATGGCTGGGAACTGCTGAAACCAAACAAAAAGAATTCACGGTGGCCAGATAGGTCTATTTTCTGCTGACTGTCTCTGGGGACTCAAACAGAATCCATTTGTTTGAATGTTTGATTTTCAGTTTCACTCGTGTAGGGTACTTGTCCACACACCTTCGGCTTGTAGTTTGTCTGTGTCCTTCTATCTCAAGTGAGTCTCCTGTAAGTAAGCACGTAGGTGTCTTGAGTTTTCATCCCTTCTTTCAACCGAGTGTCTTTTGTTTGCAGCACTCACTGCCTGACCTTTTATTCTGATGATTCTGAGCTGTGCACTTATTGCACTTAAAGAATTTTTTTTATCATTAATCTACAATCACGTGAAGAACATTATGTTTACTATGCTCTCCCCTTCACCATGTCGCCCCGAAAAATCTCTTCTGTCACTGTCGATCAGCGTAGTTGGATGCTGTAGACCCCTTCACGATGTCCCCACCCACAAACCACATTATAGTCGCTGTCCATCAGTGAGTAGTATGACGCTTTATGATCTCTACTAGTCTTCTCTGTGTTGTACAGTACTCCCCATGCACACCGGACCCCACGCATTATACATGCTAATTCTAAGGCCCCCATTCTTTCTCCCCACACTTATCCCTTCCTTCAGACTCACCCTGCCGAGTCCATTTCCCTTTCGTAACTTTTCAGCAACTCTCGGATTCTGTGTGTCTGCTGCTATTTTTTTCCTTCAGTTTTTTTTGTTGTTATTGTCCACACATGAGTGAAATCACTTGGTACTTCTCTTTCTAAGCATGACCTATTTCTCTGAACATACTACCGTCTAGCTCCATCCACGTAATTGCAAATGGTAGTATTTGTTATCTTCTTAAGGCTGCTTACTGCACTTTTTAAACTGGATTTCATTCTTCCTTTTTGTTTGTACTTTAGCTATGTTATTCACCATTCAACTCCTGGTTATGAACAATAGCTTTGTGTCAATTGATATGTATCTGTATGTATCTGTCTAACGGTCTGTCTGTCTATCTATGTATCTATGTATATATGTATCTATCTATCTATCTATCTGCCTGTCAACTATCTATGATGTCTATCATCTAATAATCTACGTACCTCTCTATCTATCTTTCATCTGTCGTCTGTGTACCTATCTATCAATGAATCAATCATCTTTTTGTCTGCCCATCTATCCTTCTGTACAGAACAGTTAGCAACATAGCCTATGTCTCTTCCCTACATTATGCTTCCAGAAATCTTGCAAGGTAACTAAGCCATAAGGAGAGCACTGTGTTCACCAATACACATTCAGGTAGGGTCAGCCGCGTGTGCTTACAAAACCAGTAAATGGAGGTGAAAGGACTTGAAACCGTATCTCTGTCCTCTGTCCTCTTATACTTCCTGATCGCTTGGTGACTTTATTTAACCACATTCAGGGAGTAAGTGATCCCTGAAGACAACAAGTATCCTTCGTCTGGGCCTATTGTCGAAAGAAAAGTGTACTTGTTTCTTTGCACACCTCCATGTTTGAGGGACAACGGCAAGATCACTGCTGATTGGTGGAGCCACAAATATAAAGGAACACCTATTTCTGGACAGGAGCAGTTGGGAACAAAGAGTGTGTTGTGGAGTGAAGTGTTTATTTGAGGGTCCAACCTTCCTTCTTTAGGTGGTTATTCCTTCTTTACATTCGTGAACATCATAAAAAGCAATGATTTTAAAAGCCCAGACACATATTATTACAGCAATTCATTTCTTGAGGTGAGAGGAAATGAGAAGGAAGTTACTGCACCACTAAATCTATGCCTAAGCACTGCTGAAACCAAACAAAAAGAATTCACGGTGGCTAGGTAGGACTATTTTCTACTGACTCCCTCTGGGGACTCAAACAGACTCCATTAGTTTGTTTGTTTCTCAGTTTCACTTGTATAGGGTACCTGTCCCCGCCCCTTCAGCTTTTAGTTTGTCTGTGTCCTTGAATCTCATGTGAGTCTCCAGAAAGGGAGCATGGAGTTGGTCTTGAGTTTTCATCAGTTCTTCTAACCCTGTGTCTTTTGATTGGAGCACTCAAAGCCTGTACTTTTATTCTGATATTTGAGAGCTGTGCTCTTAATGCAATTTGAAATTTTTTTTGTTCTCATTAATATACAATCACATACAGAACATTATGTTTTCTAGTCTATCCCCTTCACCAAGTACCCCCCAAATCCCAGTTACAGTCTCTGTCCTTCAGCATGTAATAGGATGCTGTAGAATCACTACATGTCTTCTCTGTGTTGTACAGCCCTTCCCATGAGACCCCACAATACCAATTATACATGCTAATCCTAATGACCGCATTCTTTTCCCCCGCCCTTATTACCCCCTTCCCACAAACCCTACCCAGTCCCTTTCTCTTTGGTAACTGTTAGTCCACTCTCTGTTTCTGTAAGTCTGCTGCTGTCTTTTCCTTCAGTTTTTCTTTGTTATCATACCCCACACATGACTGAAATCATTTGGTACATGTACTTCTCAGTTGGCCTATTTGACTGAGCATAATACCCTCTAGCTCCATCCACGTTATTGCAAATGATAGGATTTGTTTTCTTCTTATGGCTGCTTATGGCACTTTTTAAACTGGATTTCATTTTTCTTTTTTGTTTGTAGTTTCGCTATGTGCTTTCACCATTGCTCTCCTGGTTATGAGCAGTAGCTTTGTGTTAATCGATATGTACCTATATCTATCTATCTGTCTGTCTATCTATTTATCAATCAATCAATCAATCATCCTTTTGTCTTCAAATCTGTCCTTTTGTACAGAACAGTTAACCATATATCCTATATCACTTTTCTACACTATGCTTCCAAAAATCCTGCAAAGTATCTAGGCTGTAGAGAGAGCACTGGGTTCACCGAGACACTTGCAGTTCGAGTCGGCCGCGTGTACCTACAAAACCAGGAAATGGTTTTGCCGGGACTTGAACCCGTGTCTCTATCCTCTGTCCTCCTTCATCTCCTTCTAAATGGCTGTCTGTATTTCGCCACATTCATTGACTCAGTGCTCCCTGAAGACCACAAGTATCATTCCTCTGGGCCTGTTGTCGACAGAAAAGTAAACTTGTTGCTTTGCTCACCACCATGTTTGAAGGACATCAGCGTGATCACTGCCGATAGGACGGAGGGTCAAATAAAAAGGAACACCAATTTCTAGACAGGAGCAGTTGTAAGCTAAGATTGTATTGTGGAGTGACGTGTTTATTTGAGTGTCCAAACTTCCCTCTTTAGGTGGTTATTAGATCTTCACATTCGTGAACATCAGAAAACCCTTTGATTTCAAAGGCCCAGATGGTTATTATTACAGCAAATCAGTTGTTGAGGTGAGAGAAAATGAGAACTATGTTGCTGCACCACTAAATCCATGGCTGGGAACTGCTGAAACCAAACAAAAAGAATTCACGGTGGCCAGATAGGTCTATTTTCTGCTGACTGTCTCTGGGGACTCAAACAGAATCCATTTGTTTGAATGTTTGATTTTCAGTTTCACTCGTGTAGGGTACTTGTCCACACACCTTCGGCTTGTAGTTTGTCTGTGTCCTTCTATCTCAAGTGAGTCTCCTGTAAGTAAGCACGTAGGTGTCTTGAGTTTTCATCCCTTCTTTCAACCGAGTGTCTTTTGTTTGCAGCACTCACTGCCTGACCTTTTATTCTGATGATTCTGAGCTGTGCAATTATTGCACTTAAAGAATTTTTTTTATCATTAATCTACAATCACGTGAAGAACATTATGTTTACTATGCTCTCCCCTTCACCATGTCGCCCCGAAAAATCTCTTCTGTCACTGTCGATCAGCGTAGTTGGATGCTGTAGACCCCTTCACGATGTCCCCACCCACAAACCACATTATAGTCGCTGTCCATCAGTGAGTAGTATGACGCTTTATGATCTCTACTAGTCTTCTCTGTGTTGTACAGTACTCCCCATGCACAACGGACCCCACTCATTATACATGCTAATCCTAATGCCCCCATTCTTTCTCCCCACACTTATCCCTTCCTTTAGACTCACCCTGCCGAGTCCATTACCCTTTCGTAACTTTTCAGCAACTCTCGGATTCTGTGTGTCTGCTGCTATTTTTTTCCTTCAGTTTTTTTTGTTGTTATAGTCCACACATGAGTGAAATCACTTGGTACTTCTCTTTCTAAGCATGACCTATTTCTCTGAACATACTACCGTCTAGCTCCATCCACGTAATTGCAAATGGTAGTATTTGTTATCTTCTTAAGGCTGCTTACTGCACTTTTTAAACTGGATTTCATTCTTCCTTTTTGTTTGTACTTTAGCTATGTTATTCACCATTCAACTCCTGGTTATGAACAATAGCTTTGTGTCAATTGATATGTATCTGTATGTATCTGTCTAACGGTCTGTCTGTCTATGTATCTCTGTATATATGTATCTATCTATCTATCTATCTGCCTATCAACTATCTATGATGTCTATCATCTAATAATCTACGTACCTCTCTATCTATCTTTCATCTGTCGTCTGTGTACCTATCTATCAATGAATCAATCATCTTTTTGTCTGCCCATCTATCCTTCTGTACAGAACAGTTAGCAACATAGCCTATGTCTCTTCCCTACATTATGCTTCCAGAAATCTTGCAAGGTAACTAAGCCATAAGGAGAGCACTGTGTTCACCAATACACATTCAGGTAGGGTCAGCCGCGTGTGCTTACAAAACCAGTAAATGGAGGTGAAAGGACTTGAAACCGTATCTCTGTCCTCTGTCCTCTTATACTTCCTGATCGCTTGGTGACTTTATTTAACCACATTCAGGGAGTAAGTGATCCCTGAAGACAACAAGTATCCTTCGTCTGGGCCTATTGTCGAAAGAAAAGTGTACTTGTTTCTTTGCACACCTCCATGTTTGAGGGACAACGGCAAGATCACTGCTGATTGGTGGAGCCACAAATATAAAGGAACACCTATTTCTGGACAGGAGCAGTTGGGAACAAAGAGTGTGTTGTGGAGTGAAGTGTTTATTTGAGGGTCCAACCTTCCTTCTTTAGGTGGTTATTCCTTCTTTACATTCGTGAACATCATAAAAAGCAATGATTTTAAAAGCCCAGACACATATTATTACAGCAATTCATTTCTTGAGGTGAGAGGAAATGAGAAGGAAGTTACTGCACCACTAAATCTATGCCTAAGCACTGCTGAAACCAAACAAAATGAATTCACGGTGGCTAGGTAGGACTATTTTCTACTGACTCCCTCTGGGGACTCAAACAGACTCCATTAGTTTGTTTGTTTCTCAGTTTCACTTGTATAGGGTACCTGTCCCCGCCCCTTCAGCTTTTAGTTTGTCTGTGTCCTTGAATCTCATGTGAGTCTCCAGAAAGGGAGCATGGAGTTGGTCTTGAGTTTTCATCAGTTCTTCTAACCCTGTGTCTTTTGATTGGAGCACTCAAAGCCTGTACTTTTATTCTGATATTTGAGAGCTGTGCTCTTAATGCAATTTGAAATTTTTTTTGTTCTCATTAATATACAATCACATGCAGAACATTATGTTTTCTAGTCTATCCCCTTCACCAAGTACCCCCCAAATCCCAGTTACAGTCTCTGTCCTTCAGCATGTACTAGGATGCTGTAGAATCACTACATGTCTTCTCTGTGTTGTACAGCCCTTCCCATGAGACCCCACAATACCAATTATACATGCTAATCCTAATGACCGCATTCTTTTTCCCCGCCCTTATTACCCCCTTCCCACAAACCCTACCCAGTCCCTTTCTCTTTGGTAACTGTTAGTCCACTCTCTGTTTCTGTAAGTCTGCTGCTGTCTTTTCCTTCAGTTTTTCTTTGTTATCATACCCCACACATGACTGAAATCATTTGGTACATGTACTTCTCAGTTGGCCTATTTGACTGAGCATAATACCCTCTAGCTCCATCCACGTTATTGCAAATGATAGGATTTGTTTTCTTCTTATGGCTGCTTATGGCACTTTTTAAACTGGATTTCATTTTTCTTTTTTGTTTGTAGTTTCGCTATGTGCTTTCACCATTGCTCTCCTGGTTATGAGCAGTAGCTTTGTGTTAATCGATATGTACCTATATCTATCTATCTGTCTGTCTATCTATTTATCAATCAATCAATCAATCATCCTTTTGTCTTCAAATCTGTCCTTTTGTACAGAACAGTTAACCATATATCCTATATCACTTTTCTACACTATGCTTCCAAAAATCCTGCAAAGTGTCTAGGCTGTAGAGAGAGCACTGGGTTCACCGAGACACTTGCAGTTCGAGTCGGCCGCGTGTACCTACAAAACCAGGAAATGGTTTTGCCGGGACTTGAACCCGTGTCTCTATCCTCTGTCCTCCTTCATCTCCTTCTAAATGGCTGTCTGTATTTCGCCACATTCATTGACTCAGTGCTCCCTGAAGACCACAAGTATCATTCCTCTGGGCCTGTTGTCGACAGAAAAGTAAACTTGTTGCTTTGCTCACCACCATGTTTGAAGGACATCAGCGTGATCACCGCCGATAGGACGGAGGGTCAAATAAAAAGGAACACCAATTTCTAGACAGGAGCAGTTGGGAGCTAAGATTGTATTGTGGAGTGACGTGTTTATTTGAGTGTCCAAACTTCCCTCTTTAGGTGGTTATTAGATCTTCACATTCGTGAACATCAGAAAACCCATTGATTTCAAAGGCCCAGATGGTTATTATTACAGCAAATCAGTTGTTGAGGTGAGAGAAAATGAGAACTATGTTGCTGCACCACTAAATCCATGGCTGGGAACTGCTGAAACCAAACAAAAAGAATTCACGGTGGCCAGATAGGTCTATTTTCTGCTGACTGTCTCTGGGGACTCAAACAGAATCCATTTGTTTGAATGTTTGATTTTCAGTTTCACTCGTGTAGGGTACTTGTCCACACACCTTCGGCTTGTAGTTTGTCTGTGTCCTTCTATCTCAAGTGAGTCTCCTGTAAGTAAGCACGTAGGTGTCTTGAGTTTTCATCCCTTCTTTCAACCGAGTGTCTTTTGTTTGCAGCACTCACTGCCTGACCTTTTATTCTGATGATTCTGAGCTGTGCACTTATTGCACTTAAAGAATTTTTTTTATCATTAATCTACAATCACGTGAAGAACATTATGTTTACTATGCTCTCCCCTTCACCATGTCGCCCCGAAAAATCTCTTCTGTCACTGTCGATCAGCGTAGTTGGATGCTGTAGACCCCTTCACGATGTCCCCACCCACAAACCACATTATAGTCGCTGTCCATCAGTGAGTAGTATGACGCTTTATGATCTCTACTAGTCTTCTCTGTGTTGTACAGTACTCCCCATGCACACCGGACCCCACGCATTATACATGCTAATCCTAAGGCCCCCATTCTTTCTCCCCACACTTATCCCTTCCTTCAGACTCACCCTGCCGAGTCCATTTCCCTTTCGTAACTTTTCAGCAACTCTCGGATTCTGTGTGTCTGCTGCTATTTTTTTCCTTCAGTTTTTTTTGTTGTTATTGTCCACACATGAGTGAAATCACTTGGTACTTCTCTTTCTAAGCATGACCTATTTCTCTGAACATACTACCGTCTAGCTCCATCCACGTAATTGCAAATGGTAGTATTTGTTATCTTCTTAAGGCTGCTTACTGCACTTTTTAAACTGGATTTCATTCTTCCTTTTTGTTTGTACTTTAGCTATGTTATTCACCATTCAACTCCTGGTTATGAACAATAGCTTTGTGTCAATTGATATGTATCTGTATGTATCTGTCTAACGGTCTGTCTGTCTATCTATGTATCTATGTATATATGTATCTATCTATCTATCTATCTGCCTATCAACTATCTATGATGTCTATCATCTAATAATCTACGTACCTCTCTATCTATCTTTCATCTGTCGTCTGTGTACCTATCTATCAATGAATCAATCATCTTTTTGTCTGCCCATCTATCCTTCTGTACAGAACAGTTAGCAACATAGCCTATGTCTCTTCCCTACATTATGCTTCCAGAAATCTTGCAAGGTAACTAAGCCATAAGGAGAGCACTGTGTTCACCAATACACATTCAGGTAGGGTCAGCCGCGTGTGCTTACAAAACCAGTAAATGGAGGTGAAAGGACTTGAAACCGTATCTCTGTCCTCTGTCCTCTTATACTTCCTGATCGCTTGGTGACTTTATTTAACCACATTCAGGGAGTAAGTGATCCCTGAAGACAACAAGTATCCTTCGTCTGGGCCTATTGTCGAAAGAAAAGTGTACTTGTTTCTTTGCACACCTCCATGTTTGAGGGACAACGGCAAGATCACTGCTGATTGGTGGAGCCACAAATATAAAGGAACACCTATTTCTGGACAGGAGCAGTTGGGAACAAAGAGTGTGTTGTGGAGTGAAGTGTTTATTTGAGGGTCCAACCTTCCTTCTTTAGGTGGTTATTCCTTCTTTACATTCGTGAACATCATAAAAAGCAATGATTTTAAAAGCCCAGACACATATTATTACAGCAATTCATTTCTTGAGGTGAGAGGAAATGAGAAGGAAGTTACTGCACCACTAAATCTATGCCTAAGCACTGCTGAAACCAAACAAAAAGAATTCACGGTGGCTAGGTAGGACTATTTTCTACTGACTCCCTCTGGGGACTCAAACAGACTCCATTAGTTTGTTTGTTTCTCAGTTTCACTTGTATAGGGTACCTGTCCCCGCCCCTTCAGCTTTTAGTTTGTCTGTGTCCTTGAATCTCATGTGAGTCTCCAGAAAGGGAGCATGGAGTTGGTCTTGAGTTTTCATCAGTTCTTCTAACCCTGTGTCTTTTGATTGGAGCACTCAAAGCCTGTACTTTTATTCTGATATTTGAGAGCTGTGCTCTTAATGCAATTTGAAATTTTTTTTGTTCTCATTAATATACAATCACATGCAGAACATTATGTTTTCTAGTCTATCCCCTTCACCAAGTACCCCCCAAATCCCAGTTACAGTCTCTGTCCTTCAGCATGTACTAGGATGCTGTAGAATCACTACATGTCTTCTCTGTGTTGTACAGCCCTTCCCATGAGACCCCACAATACCAATTATACATGCTAATCCTAATGACCGCATTCTTTTTCCCCGCCCTTATTACCCCCTTCCCACAAACCCTACCCAGTCCCTTTCTCTTTGGTAACTGTTAGTCCACTCTCTGTTTCTGTAAGTCTGCTGCTGTCTTTTCCTTCAGTTTTTCTTTGTTATCATACCCCACACATGACTGAAATCATTTGGTACATGTACTTCTCAGTTGGCCTATTTGACTGAGCATAATACCCTCTAGCTCCATCCACGTTATTGCAAATGATAGGATTTGTTTTCTTCTTATGGCTGCTTATGGCACTTTTTAAACTGGATTTCATTTTTCTTTTTTGTTTGTAGTTTCGCTATGTGCTTTCACCATTGCTCTCCTGGTTATGAGCAGTAGCTTTGTGTTAATCGATATGTACCTATATCTATCTATCTGTCTGTCTATCTATTTATCAATCAATCAATCAATCATCCTTTTGTCTTCAAATCTGTCCTTTTGTACAGAACAGTTAACCATATATCCTATATCACTTTTCTACACTATGCTTCCAAAAATCCTGCAAAGTGTCTAGGCTGTAGAGAGAGCACTGGGTTCACCGAGACACTTGCAGTTCGAGTCGGCCGCGTGTACCTACAAAACCAGGAAATGGTTTTGCCGGGACTTGAACCCGTGTCTCTATCCTCTGTCCTCCTTCATCTCCTTCTAAATGGCTGTCTGTATTTCGCCACATTCATTGACTCAGTGCTCCCTGAAGACCACAAGTATCATTCCTCTGGGCCTGTTGTCGACAGAAAAGTAAACTTGTTGCTTTGCTCACCACCATGTTTGAAGGACATCAGCGTGATCACCGCCGATAGGACGGAGGGTCAAATAAAAAGGAACACCAATTTCTAGACAGGAGCAGTTGGGAGCTAAGATTGTATTGTGGAGTGACGTGTTTATTTGAGTGTCCAAACTTCCCTCTTTAGGTGGTTATTAGATCTTCACATTCGTGAACATCAGAAAACCCATTGATTTCAAAGGCCCAGATGGTTATTATTACAGCAAATCAGTTGTTGAGGTGAGAGAAAATGAGAACTATGTTGCTGCACCACTAAATCCATGGCTGGGAACTGCTGAAACCAAACAAAAAGAATTCACGGTGGCCAGATAGGTCTATTTTCTGCTGACTGTCTCTGGGGACTCAAACAGAATCCATTTGTTTGAATGTTTGATTTTCAGTTTCACTCGTGTAGGGTACTTGTCCACACACCTTCGGCTTGTAGTTTGTCTGTGTCCTTCTATCTCAAGTGAGTCTCCTGTAAGTAAGCACGTAGGTGTCTTGAGTTTTCATCCCTTCTTTCAACCGAGTGTCTTTTGTTTGCAGCACTCACTGCCTGACCTTTTATTCTGATGATTCTGAGCTGTGCACTTATTGCACTTAAAGAATTTTTTTTATCATTAATCTACAATCACGTGAAGAACATTATGTTTACTATGCTCTCCCCTTCACCATGTCGCCCCGAAAAATCTCTTCTGTCACTGTCGATCAGCGTAGTTGGATGCTGTAGACCCCTTCACGATGTCCCCACCCACAAACCACATTATAGTCGCTGTCCATCAGTGAGTAGTATGACGCTTTATGATCTCTACTAGTCTTCTCTGTGTTGTACAGTACTCCCCATGCACACCGGACCCCACGCATTATACATGCTAATCCTAAGGCCCCCATTCTTTCTCCCCACACTTATCCCTTCCTTCAGACTCACCCTGCCGAGTCCATTTCCCTTTCGTAACTTTTCAGCAACTCTCGGATTCTGTGTGTCTGCTGCTATTTTTTTCCTTCAGTTTTTTTTGTTGTTATTGTCCACACATGAGTGAAATCACTTGGTACTTCTCTTTCTAAGCATGACCTATTTCTCTGAACATACTACCGTCTAGCTCCATCCACGTAATTGCAAATGGTAGTATTTGTTATCTTCTTAAGGCTGCTTACTGCACTTTTTAAACTGGATTTCATTCTTCCTTTTTGTTTGTACTTTAGCTATGTTATTCACCATTCAACTCCTGGTTATGAACAATAGCTTTGTGTCAATTGATATGTATCTGTATGTATCTGTCTAACGGTCTGTCTGTCTATCTATGTATCTATGTATATATGTATCTATCTATCTATCTATCTGCCTATCAACTATCTATGATGTCTATCATCTAATAATCTACGTACCTCTCTATCTATCTTTCATCTGTCGTCTGTGTACCTATCTATCAATGAATCAATCATCTTTTTGTCTGCCCATCTATCCTTCTGTACAGAACAGTTAGCAACATAGCCTATGTCTCTTCCCTACATTATGCTTCCAGAAATCTTGCAAGGTAACTAAGCCATAAGGAGAGCACTGTGTTCACCAATACACATTCAGGTAGGGTCAGCCGCGTGTGCTTACAAAACCAGTAAATGGAGGTGAAAGGACTTGAAACCGTATCTCTGTCCTCTGTCCTCTTATACTTCCTGATCGCTTGGTGACTTTATTTAACCACATTCAGGGAGTAAGTGATCCCTGAAGACAACAAGTATCCTTCGTCTGGGCCTATTGTCGAAAGAAAAGTGTACTTGTTTCTTTGCACACCTCCATGTTTGAGGGACAACGGCAAGATCACTGCTGATTGGTGGAGCCACAAATATAAAGGAACACCTATTTCTGGACAGGAGCAGTTGGGAACAAAGAGTGTGTTGTGGAGTGAAGTGTTTATTTGAGGGTCCAACCTTCCTTCTTTAGGTGGTTATTCCTTCTTTACATTCGTGAACATCATAAAAAGCAATGATTTTAAAAGCCCAGACACATATTATTACAGCAATTCATTTCTTGAGGTGAGAGGAAATGAGAAGGAAGTTACTGCACCACTAAATCTATGCCTAAGCACTGCTGAAACCAAACAAAAAGAATTCACGGTGGCTAGGTAGGACTATTTTCTACTGACTCCCTCTGGGGACTCAAACAGACTCCATTAGTTTGTTTGTTTCTCAGTTTCACTTGTATAGGGTACCTGTCCCCGCCCCTTCAGCTTTTAGTTTGTCTGTGTCCTTGAATCTCATGTGAGTCTCCAGAAAGGGAGCATGGAGTTGGTCTTGAGTTTTCATCAGTTCTTCTAACCCTGTGTCTTTTGATTGGAGCACTCAAAGCCTGTACTTTTATTCTGATATTTGAGAGCTGTGCTCTTAATGCAATTTGAAATTTTTTTTGTTCTCATTAATATACAATCACATGCAGAACATTATGTTTTCTAGTCTATCCCCTTCACCAAGTACCCCCCAAATCCCAGTTACAGTCTCTGTCCTTCAGCATGTACTAGGATGCTGTAGAATCACTACATGTCTTCTCTGTGTTGTACAGCCCTTCCCATGAGACCCCACAATACCAATTATACATGCTAATCCTAATGACCGCATTCTTTTTCCCCGCCCTTATTACCCCCTTCCCACAAACCCTACCCAGTCCCTTTCTCTTTGGTAACTGTTAGTCCACTCTCTGTTTCTGTAAGTCTGCTGCTGTCTTTTCCTTCAGTTTTTCTTTGTTATCATACCCCACACATGACTGAAATCATTTGGTACATGTACTTCTCAGTTGGCCTATTTGACTGAGCATAATACCCTCTAGCTCCATCCACGTTATTGCAAATGATAGGATTTGTTTTCTTCTTATGGCTGCTTATGGCACTTTTTAAACTGGATTTCATTTTTCTTTTTTGTTTGTAGTTTCGCTATGTGCTTTCACCATTGCTCTCCTGGTTATGAGCAGTAGCTTTGTGTTAATCGATATGTACCTATATCTATCTATCTGTCTGTCTATCTATTTATCAATCAATCAATCAATCATCCTTTTGTCTTCAAATCTGTCCTTTTGTACAGAACAGTTAACCATATATCCTATATCACTTTTCTACACTATGCTTCCAAAAATCCTGCAAAGTGTCTAGGCTGTAGAGAGAGCACTGGGTTCACCGAGACACTTGCAGTTCGAGTCGGCCGCGTGTACCTACAAAACCAGGAAATGGTTTTGCCGGGACTTGAACCCGTGTCTCTATCCTCTGTCCTCCTTCATCTCCTTCTAAATGGCTGTCTGTATTTCGCCACATTCATTGACTCAGTGCTCCCTGAAGACCACAAGTATCATTCCTCTGGGCCTGTTGTCGACAGAAAAGTAAACTTGTTGCTTTGCTCACCACCATGTTTGAAGGACATCAGCGTGATCACCGCCGATAGGACGGAGGGTCAAATAAAAAGGAACACCAATTTCTAGACAGGAGCAGTTGGGAGCTAAGATTGTATTGTGGAGTGACGTGTTTATTTGAGTGTCCAAACTTCCCTCTTTAGGTGGTTATTAGATCTTCACATTCGTGAACATCAGAAAACCCATTGATTTCAAAGGCCCAGATGGTTATTATTACAGCAAATCAGTTGTTGAGGTGAGAGAAAATGAGAACTATGTTGCTGCACCACTAAATCCATGGCTGGGAACTGCTGAAACCAAACAAAAAGAATTCACGGTGGCCAGATAGGTCTATTTTCTGCTGACTGTCTCTGGGGACTCAAACAGAATCCATTTGTTTGAATGTTTGATTTTCAGTTTCACTCGTGTAGGGTACTTGTCCACACACCTTCGGCTTGTAGTTTGTCTGTGTCCTTCTATCTCAAGTGAGTCTCCTGTAAGTAAGCACGTAGGTGTCTTGAGTTTTCATCCCTTCTTTCAACCGAGTGTCTTTTGTTTGCAGCACTCACTGCCTGACCTTTTATTCTGATGATTCTGAGCTGTGCACTTATTGCACTTAAAGAATTTTTTTTATCATTAATCTACAATCACGTGAAGAACATTATGTTTACTATGCTCTCCCCTTCACCATGTCGCCCCGAAAAATCTCTTCTGTCACTGTCGATCAGCGTAGTTGGATGCTGTAGACCCCTTCACGATGTCCCCACCCACAAACCACATTATAGTCGCTGTCCATCAGTGAGTAGTATGACGCTTTATGATCTCTACTAGTCTTCTCTGTGTTGTACAGTACTCCCCATGCACACCGGACCCCACGCATTATACATGCTAATCCTAAGGCCCCCATTCTTTCTCCCCACACTTATCCCTTCCTTCAGACTCACCCTGCCGAGTCCATTTCCCTTTCGTAACTTTTCAGCAACTCTCGGATTCTGTGTGTCTGCTGCTATTTTTTTCCTTCAGTTTTTTTTGTTGTTATTGTCCACACATGAGTGAAATCACTTGGTACTTCTCTTTCTAAGCATGACCTATTTCTCTGAACATACTACCGTCTAGC
This sequence comes from Manis pentadactyla, assembly GCF_030020395.1. Classification (NCBI taxonomy): domain Eukaryota; kingdom Metazoa; phylum Chordata; class Mammalia; order Pholidota; family Manidae; genus Manis; species Manis pentadactyla. The sequence goes on from NW_026644645.1 coordinate 190,012, forward strand.
TCCATCCACGTAATTGCAAATGGTAGTATTTGTTATCTTCTTAAGGCTGCTTACTGCACTTTTTAAACTGGATTTCATTCTTCCTTTTTGTTTGTACTTTAGCTATGTTATTCACCATTCAACTCCTGGTTATGAACAATAGCTTTGTGTCAATTGATATGTATCTGTATGTATCTGTCTAACGGTCTGTCTGTCTATCTATGTATCTATGTATATATGTATCTATCTATCTATCTATCTGCCTATCAACTATCTATGATGTCTATCATCTAATAATCTACGTACCTCTCTATCTATCTTTCATCTGTCGTCTGTGTACCTATCTATCAATGAATCAATCATCTTTTTGTCTGCCCATCTATCCTTCTGTACAGAACAGTTAGCAACATAGCCTATGTCTCTTCCCTACATTATGCTTCCAGAAATCTTGCAAGGTAACTAAGCCATAAGGAGAGCACTGTGTTCACCAATACACATTCAGGTAGGGTCAGCCGCGTGTGCTTACAAAACCAGTAAATGGAGGTGAAAGGACTTGAAACCGTATCTCTGTCCTCTGTCCTCTTATACTTCCTGATCGCTTGGTGACTTTATTTAACCACATTCAGGGAGTAAGTGATCCCTGAAGACAACAAGTATCCTTCGTCTGGGCCTATTGTCGAAAGAAAAGTGTACTTGTTTCTTTGCACACCTCCATGTTTGAGGGACAACGGCAAGATCACTGCTGATTGGTGGAGCCACAAATATAAAGGAACACCTATTTCTGGACAGGAGCAGTTGGGAACAAAGAGTGTGTTGTGGAGTGAAGTGTTTATTTGAGGGTCCAACCTTCCTTCTTTAGGTGGTTATTCCTTCTTTACATTCGTGAACATCATAAAAAGCAATGATTTTAAAAGCCCAGACACATATTATTACAGCAATTCATTTCTTGAGGTGAGAGGAAATGAGAAGGAAGTTACTGCACCACTAAATCTATGCCTAAGCACTGCTGAAACCAAACAAAAAGAATTCACGGTGGCTAGGTAGGACTATTTTCTACTGACTCCCTCTGGGGACTCAAACAGACTCCATTAGTTTGTTTGTTTCTCAGTTTCACTTGTATAGGGTACCTGTCCCCGCCCCTTCAGCTTTTAGTTTGTCTGTGTCCTTGAATCTCATGTGAGTCTCCAGAAAGGGAGCATGGAGTTGGTCTTGAGTTTTCATCAGTTCTTCTAACCCTGTGTCTTTTGATTGGAGCACTCAAAGCCTGTACTTTTATTCTGATATTTGAGAGCTGTGCTCTTAATGCAATTTGAAATTTTTTTTGTTCTCATTAATATACAATCACATGCAGAACATTATGTTTTCTAGTCTATCCCCTTCACCAAGTACCCCCCAAATCCCAGTTACAGTCTCTGTCCTTCAGCATGTACTAGGATGCTGTAGAATCAATACATGTCTTCTCTGTGTTGTACAGCCCTTCCCATGAGACCCCACAATACCAATTATACATGCTAATCCTAATGACCGCATTCTTTTTCCCCGCCCTTATTACCCCCTTCCCACAAACCCTACCCAGTCCCTTTCTCTTTGGTAACTGTTAGTCCACTCTCTGTTTCTGTAAGTCTGCTGCTGTCTTTTCCTTCAGTTTTTCTTTGTTATCATACCCCACACATGACTGAAATCATTTGGTACATGTACTTCTCAGTTGGCCTATTTGACTGAGCATAATACCCTCTAGCTCCATCCACGTTATTGCAAATGATAGGATTTGTTTTCTTCTTATGGCTGCTTATGGCACTTTTTAAACTGGATTTCATTTTTCTTTTTTGTTTGTAGTTTCGCTATGTGCTTTCACCATTGCTCTCCTGGTTATGAGCAGTAGCTTTGTGTTAATCGATATGTACCTATATCTATCTATCTGTCTGTCTATCTATTTATCAATCAATCAATCAATCATCCTTTTGTCTTCAAATCTGTCCTTTTGTACAGAACAGTTAACCATATATCCTATATCACTTTTCTACACTATGCTTCCAAAAATCCTGCAAAGTGTCTAGGCTGTAGAGAGAGCACTGGGTTCACCGAGACACTTGCAGTTCGAGTCGGCCGCGTGTACCTACAAAACCAGGAAATGGTTTTGCCGGGACTTGAACCCGTGTCTCTATCCTCTGTCCTCCTTCATCTCCTTCTAAATGGCTGTCTGTATTTCGCCACATTCATTGACTCAGTGCTCCCTGAAGACCACAAGTATCATTCCTCTGGGCCTGTTGTCGACAGAAAAGTAAACTTGTTGCTTTGCTCACCACCATGTTTGAAGGACATCAGCGTGATCACCGCCGATAGGACGGAGGGTCAAATAAAAAGGAACACCAATTTCTAGACAGGAGCAGTTGGGAGCTAAGATTGTATTGTGGAGTGACGTGTTTATTTGAGTGTCCAAACTTCCCTCTTTAGGTGGTTATTAGATCTTCACATTCGTGAACATCAGAAAACCCATTGATTTCAAAGGCCCAGATGGTTATTATTACAGCAAATCAGTTGTTGAGGTGAGAGAAAATGAGAACTATGTTGCTGCACCACTAAATCCATGGCTGGGAACTGCTGAAACCAAACAAAAAGAATTCACGGTGGCCAGATAGGTCTATTTTCTGCTGACTGTCTCTGGGGACTCAAACAGAATCCATTTGTTTGAATGTTTGATTTTCAGTTTCACTCGTGTAGGGTACTTGTCCACACACCTTCGGCTTGTAGTTTGTCTGTGTCCTTCTATCTCAAGTGAGTCTCCTGTAAGTAAGCACGTAGGTGTCTTGAGTTTTCATCCCTTCTTTCAACCGAGTGTCTTTTGTTTGCAGCACTCACTGCCTGACCTTTTATTCTGATGATTCTGAGCTGTGCACTTATTGCACTTAAAGAATTTTTTTTATCATTAATCTACAATCACGTGAAGAACATTATGTTTACTATGCTCTCCCCTTCACCATGTCGCCCCGAAAAATCTCTTCTGTCACTGTCGATCAGCGTAGTTGGATGCTGTAGACCCCTTCACGATGTCCCCACCCACAAACCACATTATAGTCGCTGTCCATCAGTGAGTAGTATGACGCTTTATGATCTCTACTAGTCTTCTCTGTGTTGTACAGTACTCCCCATGCACACCGGACCCCACGCATTATACATGCTAATCCTAAGGCCCCCATTCTTTCTCCCCACACTTATCCCTTCCTTCAGACTCACCCTGCCGAGTCCATTTCCCTTTCGTAACTTTTCAGCAACTCTCGGATTCTGTGTGTCTGCTGCTATTTTTTTCCTTCAGTTTTTTTTGTTGTTATTGTCCACACATGAGTGAAATCACTTGGTACTTCTCTTTCTAAGCATGACCTATTTCTCTGAACATACTACCGTCTAGCTCCATCCACGTAATTGCAAATGGTAGTATTTGTTATCTTCTTAAGGCTGCTTACTGCACTTTTTAAACTGGATTTCATTCTTCCTTTTTGTTTGTACTTTAGCTATGTTATTCACCATTCAACTCCTGGTTATGAACAATAGCTTTGTGTCAATTGATATGTATCTGTATGTATCTGTCTAACGGTCTGTCTGTCTATCTATGTATCTATGTATATATGTATCTATCTATCTATCTATCTGCCTATCAACTATCTATGATGTCTATCATCTAATAATCTACGTACCTCTCTATCTATCTTTCATCTGTCGTCTGTGTACCTATCTATCAATGAATCAATCATCTTTTTGTCTGCCCATCTATCCTTCTGTACAGAACAGTTAGCAACATAGCCTATGTCTCTTCCCTACATTATGCTTCCAGAAATCTTGCAAGGTAACTAAGCCATAAGGAGAGCACTGTGTTCACCAATACACATTCAGGTAGGGTCAGCCGCGTGTGCTTACAAAACCAGTAAATGGAGGTGAAAGGACTTGAAACCGTATCTCTGTCCTCTGTCCTCTTATACTTCCTGATCGCTTGGTGACTTTATTTAACCACATTCAGGGAGTAAGTGATCCCTGAAGACAACAAGTATCCTTCGTCTGGGCCTATTGTCGAAAGAAAAGTGTACTTGTTTCTTTGCACACCTCCATGTTTGAGGGACAACGGCAAGATCACTGCTGATTGGTGGAGCCACAAATATAAAGGAACACCTATTTCTGGACAGGAGCAGTTGGGAACAAAGAGTGTGTTGTGGAGTGAAGTGTTTATTTGAGGGTCCAACCTTCCTTCTTTAGGTGGTTATTCCTTCTTTACATTCGTGAACATCATAAAAAGCAATGATTTTAAAAGCCCAGACACATATTATTACAGCAATTCATTTCTTGAGGTGAGAGGAAATGAGAAGGAAGTTACTGCACCACTAAATCTATGCCTAAGCACTGCTGAAACCAAACAAAAAGAATTCACGGTGGCTAGGTAGGACTATTTTCTACTGACTCCCTCTGGGGACTCAAACAGACTCCATTAGTTTGTTTGTTTCTCAGTTTCACTTGTATAGGGTACCTGTCCCCGCCCCTTCAGCTTTTAGTTTGTCTGTGTCCTTGAATCTCATGTGAGTCTCCAGAAAGGGAGCATGGAGTTGGTCTTGAGTTTTCATCAGTTCTTCTAACCCTGTGTCTTTTGATTGGAGCACTCAAAGCCTGTACTTTTATTCTGATATTTGAGAGCTGTGCTCTTAATGCAATTTGAAATTTTTTTTGTTCTCATTAATATACAATCACATACAGAACATTATGTTTTCTAGTCTATCCCCTTCACCAAGTACCCCCCAAATCCCAGTTACAGTCTCTGTCCTTCAGCATGTAATAGGATGCTGTAGAATCACTACATGTCTTCTCTGTGTTGTACAGCCCTTCCCATGAGACCCCACAATACCAATTATACATGCTAATCCTAATGACCGCATTCTTTTCCCCCGCCCTTATTACCCCCTTCCCACAAACCCTACCCAGTCCCTTTCTCTTTGGTAACTGTTAGTCCACTCTCTGTTTCTGTAAGTCTGCTGCTGTCTTTTCCTTCAGTTTTTCTTTGTTATCATACCCCACACATGACTGAAATCATTTGGTACATGTACTTCTCAGTTGGCCTATTTGACTGAGCATAATACCCTCTAGCTCCATCCACGTTATTGCAAATGATAGGATTTGTTTTCTTCTTATGGCTGCTTATGGCACTTTTTAAACTGGATTTCATTTTTCTTTTTTGTTTGTAGTTTCGCTATGTGCTTTCACCATTGCTCTCCTGGTTATGAGCAGTAGCTTTGTGTTAATCGATATGTACCTATATCTATCTATCTGTCTGTCTATCTATTTATCAATCAATCAATCAATCATCCTTTTGTCTTCAAATCTGTCCTTTTGTACAGAACAGTTAACCATATATCCTATATCACTTTTCTACACTATGCTTCCAAAAATCCTGCAAAGTATCTAGGCTGTAGAGAGAGCACTGGGTTCACCGAGACACTTGCAGTTCGAGTCGGCCGCGTGTACCTACAAAACCAGGAAATGGTTTTGCCGGGACTTGAACCCGTGTCTCTATCCTCTGTCCTCCTTCATCTCCTTCTAAATGGCTGTCTGTATTTCGCCACATTCATTGACTCAGTGCTCCCTGAAGACCACAAGTATCATTCCTCTGGGCCTGTTGTCGACAGAAAAGTAAACTTGTTGCTTTGCTCACCACCATGTTTGAAGGACATCAGCGTGATCACTGCCGATAGGACGGAGGGTCAAATAAAAAGGAACACCAATTTCTAGACAGAAGCAGTTGTAAGCTAAGATTGTATTGTGGAGTGACGTGTTTATTTGAGTGTCCAAACTTCCCTCTTTAGGTGGTTATTAGATCTTCACATTCGTGAACATCAGAAAACCCATTGATTTCAAAGGCCCAGATGGTTATTATTACAGCAAATCAGTTGTTGAGGTGAGAGAAAATGAGAACTATGTTGCTGCACCACTAAATCCATGGCTGGGAACTGCTGAAACCAAACAAAAAGAATTCACGGTGGCCAGATAGGTCTATTTTCTGCTGACTGTCTCTGGGGACTCAAACAGAATCCATTTGTTTGAATGTTTGATTTTCAGTTTCACTCGTGTAGGGTACTTGTCCACACACCTTCGGCTTGTAGTTTGTCTGTGTCCTTCTATCTCAAGTGAGTCTCCTGTAAGTAAGCACGTAGGTGTCTTGAGTTTTCATCCCTTCTTTCAACCGAGTGTCTTTTGTTTGCAGCACTCACTGCCTGACCTTTTATTCTGATGATTCTGAGCTGTGCACTTATTGCACTTAAAGAATTTTTTTTATCATTAATCTACAATCACGTGAAGAACATTATGTTTACTATGCTCTCCCCTTCACCATGTCGCCCCGAAAAATCTCTTCTGTCACTGTCGATCAGCGTAGTTGGATGCTGTAGACCCCTTCACGATGTCCCCACCCACAAACCACATTATAGTCGCTGTCCATCAGTGAGTAGTATGACGCTTTATGATCTCTACTAGTCTTCTCTGTGTTGTACAGTACTCCCCATGCACACCGGACCCCACGCATTATACATGCTAATCCTAAGGCCCCCATTCTTTCTCCCCACACTTATCCCTTCCTTCAGACTCACCCTGCCGAGTCCATTTCCCTTTCGTAACTTTTCAGCAACTCTCGGATTCTGTGTGTCTGCTGCTATTTTTTTCCTTCAGTTTTTTTTGTTGTTATTGTCCACACATGAGTGAAATCACTTGGTACTTCTCTTTCTAAGCATGACCTATTTCTCTGAACATACTACCGTCTAGCTCCATTCACGTAATTGCAAATGGTAGTATTTGTTATCTTCTTAAGGCTGCTTACTGCACTTTTTAAACTGGATTTCATTCTTCCTTTTTGTTTGTACTTTAGCTATGTTATTCACCATTCAACTCCTGGTTATGAACAATAGCTTTGTGTCAATTGATATGTATCTGTATGTATCTGTCTAACGGTCTGTCTGTCTATCTATGTATTTATGTATATATGTATCTATCTATCTATCTATCTGCCTATCAACTATCTATGATGTCTATCATCTAATAATCTACGTACCTCTCTATCTATCTTTCATCTGTCGTCTGTGTACCTATCTATCAATGAATCAATCATCTTTTTGTCTGCCCATCTATCCTTCTGTACAGAACAGTTAGCAACATAGCCTATGTCTCTTCCCTACATTATGCTTCCAGAAATCTTGCAAGGTAACTAAGCCATAAGGAGAGCACTGTGTTCACCAATACACATTCAGGTAGGGTCAGCCGCGTGTGCTTACAAAACCAGTAAATGGAGGTGAAAGGACTTGAAACCGTATCTCTGTCCTCTGTCCTCTTATACTTCCTGATCGCTTGGTGACTTTATTTAACCACATTCAGGGAGTAAGTGATCCCTGAAGACAACAAGTATCCTTCGTCTGGGCCTATTGTCGAAAGAAAAGTGTACTTGTTTCTTTGCACACCTCCATGTTTGAGGGACAACGGCAAGATCACTGCTGATTGGTGGAGCCACAAATATAAAGGAACACCTATTTCTGGACAGGAGCAGTTGGGAACAAAGAGTGTGTTGTGGAGTGAAGTGTTTATTTGAGGGTCCAACCTTCCTTCTTTAGGTGGTTATTCCTTCTTTACATTCGTGAACATCATAAAAAGCAATGATTTTAAAAGCCCAGACACATATTATTACAGCAATTCATTTCTTGAGGTGAGAGGAAATGAGAAGGAAGTTACTGCACCACTAAATCTATGCCTAAGCACTGCTGAAACCAAACAAAAAGAATTCACGGTGGCTAGGTAGGACTATTTTCTACTGACTCCCTCTGGGGACTCAAACAGACTCCATTAGTTTGTTTGTTTCTCAGTTTCACTTGTATAGGGTACCTGTCCCCGCCCCTTCAGCTTTTAGTTTGTCTGTGTCCTTGAATCTCATGTGAGTCTCCAGAAAGGGAGCATGGAGTTGGTCTTGAGTTTTCATCAGTTCTTCTAACCCTGTGTCTTTTGATTGGAGCACTCAAAGCCTGTACTTTTATTCTGATATTTGAGAGCTGTGCTCTTAATGCAATTTGAAATTTTTTTTGTTCTCATTAATATACAATCACATGCAGAACATTATGTTTTCTAGTCTATCCCCTTCACCAAGTACCCCCCAAATCCCAGTTACAGTCTCTGTCCTTCAGCATGTAATAGGATGCTGTAGAATCACTACATGTCTTCTCTGTGTTGTACAGCCCTTCCCATGAGACCCCACAATACCAATTATACATGCTAATCCTAATGACCGCATTCTTTTCCCCCGCCCTTATTACCCCCTTCCCACAAACCCTACCCAGTCCCTTTCTCTTTGGTAACTGTTAGTCCACTCTCTGTTTCTGTAAGTCTGCTGCTGTCTTTTCCTTCAGTTTTTCTTTGTTATCATACCCCACACATGACTGAAATCATTTGGTACATGTACTTCTCAGTTGGCCTATTTGACTGAGCATAATACCCTCTAGCTCCATCCACGTTATTGCAAATGATAGGATTTGTTTTCTTCTTATGGCTGCTTATGGCACTTTTTAAACTGGATTTCATTTTTCTTTTTTGTTTGTAGTTTCGCTATGTGCTTTCACCATTGCTCTCCTGGTTATGAGCAGTAGCTTTGTGTTAATCGATATGTACCTATATCTATCTATCTGTCTGTCTATCTATTTATCAATCAATCAATCAATCATCCTTTTGTCTTCAAATCTGTCCTTTTGTACAGAACAGTTAACCATATATCCTATATCACTTTTCTACACTATGCTTCCAAAAATCCTGCAAAGTATCTAGGCTGTAGAGAGAGCACTGGGTTCACCGAGACACTTGCAGTTCGAGTCGGCCGCGTGTACCTACAAAACCAGGAAATGGTTTTGCCGGGACTTGAACCCGTGTCTCTATCCTCTGTCCTCCTTCATCTCCTTCTAAATGGCTGTCTGTATTTCGCCACATTCATTGACTCAGTGCTCCCTGAAGACCACAAGTATCATTCCTCTGGGCCTGTTGTCGACAGAAAAGTAAACTTGTTGCTTTGCTCACCACCATGTTTGAAGGACATCAGCGTGATCACTGCCGATAGGACGGAGGGTCAAATAAAAAGGAACACCAATTTCTAGACAGGAGCAGTTGTAAGCTAAGATTGTATTGTGGAGTGACGTGTTTATTTGAGTGTCCAAACTTCCCTCTTTAGGTGGTTATTAGATCTTCACATTCGTGAACATCAGAAAACCCATTGATTTCAAAGGCCCAGATGGTTATTATTACAGCAAATCAGTTGTTGAGGTGAGAGAAAATGAGAACTATGTTGCTGCAAAACTAAATCCATGGCTGGGAACTGCTGAAACCAAACAAAAAGAATTCACGGTGGCCAGATAGGTCTATTTTCTGCTGACTGTCTCTGGGGACTCAAACAGAATCCATTTGTTTGAATGTTTGATTTTCAGTTTCACTCGTGTAGGGTACTTGTCCACACACCTTCGGCTTGTAGTTTGTCTGTGTCCTTCTATCTCAAGTGAGTCTCCTGTAAGTAAGCACGTAGGTGTCTTGAGTTTTCATCCCTTCTTTCAACCGAGTGTCTTTTGTTTGCAGCACTCACTGCCTGACCTTTTATTCTGATGATTCTGAGCTGTGCACTTATTGCACTTAAAGAATTTTTTTTATCATTAATCTACAATCACGTGAAGAACATTATGTTTACTATGCTCTCCCCTTCACCATGTCGCCCTGAAAAATCTCTTCTGTCACTGTCGATCAGCGTAGTTGGATGCTGTAGACCCCTTCACGATGTCCCCACCCACAAACCACATTATAGTCGCTGTCCATCAGTGAGTAGTATGACGCTTTATGATCTCTACTAGTCTTCTCTGTGTTGTACAGTACTCCCCATGCACACCGGACCCCACTCATTATACATGCTAATCCTAATGCCCCCATTCTTTCTCCCCACACTTATCCCTTCCTTTAGACTCACCCTGCCGAGTCCATTACCCTTTCGTAACTTTTCAGCAACTCTCGGATTCTGTGTGTCTGCTGCTATTTTTTTCCTTCAGTTTTTTTTGTTGTTAAAGTCCACACATGAGTGAAATCACTTGGTACTTCTCTTTCTAAGCATGACCTATTTCTCTGAACATACTACCGTCTAGCTCCATCAACGTAATTGCAAATGGTAGTATTTGTTATCTTCTTAAGGCTGCTTACTGCACTTTTTAAACTGGATTTCATTCTTCCTTTTTGTTTGTACTTTAGCTATGTTATTCACCATTCAACTCCTGGTTATGAACAATAGCTTTGTGTCAATTGATATGTATCTGTATGTATCTGTCTAACGGTCTGTCTGTCTATGTATCTCTGTATATATGTATCTATCTATCTATCTATCTGCCTATCAACTATCTATGATGTCTATCATCTAATAATCTACGTACCTCTCTATCTATCTTTCATCTGTCGTCTGTGTACCTATCTATCAATGAATCAATCATCTTTTTGTCTGCCCATCTATCCTTCTGTACAGAACAGTTAGCAACATAGCCTATGTCTCTTCCCTACATTATGCTTCCAGAAATCTTGCAAGGTAACTAAGCCATAAGGAGAGCACTGTGTTCACCAATACACATTCAGGTAGGGTCAGCCGCGTGTGCTTACAAAACCAGTAAATGGAGGTGAAAGGACTTGAAACCGTATCTCTGTCCTCTGTCCTCTTATACTTCCTGATCGCTTGGTGACTTTATTTAACCACATTCAGGGAGTAAGTGATCCCTGAAGACAACAAGTATCCTTCGTCTGGGCCTATTGTCGAAAGAAAAGTGTACTTGTTTCTTTGCACACCTCCATGTTTGAGGGACAACGGCAAGATCACTGCTGATTGGTGGAGCCACAAATATAAAGGAACACCTATTTCTGGACAGGAGCAGTTGGGAACAAAGAGTGTGTTGTGGAGAGAAGTGTTTATTTGAGGGTCCAACCTTCCTTCTTTAGGTGGTTATTCCTTCTTTACATTCGTGAACATCATAAAAAGCAATGATTTTAAAAGCCCAGACACATATTATTACAGCAATTCATTTCTTGAGGTGAGAGGAAATGAGAAGGAAGTTACTGCACCACTAAATCTATGCCTAAGCACTGCTGAAACCAAACAAAAAGAATTCACGGTGGCTAGGTAGGACTATTTTCTACTGACTCCCTCTGGGGACTCAAACAGACTCCATTAGTTTGTTTGTTTCTCAGTTTCACTTGTATAGGGTACCTGTCCCCGCCCCTTCAGCTTTTAGTTTGTCTGTGTCCTTGAATCTCATGTGAGTCTCCAGAAAGGGAGCATGGAGTTGGTCTTGAGTTTTCATCAGTTCTTCTAACCCTGTGTCTTTTGATTGGAGCACTCAAAGCCTGTACTTTTATTCTGATATTTGAGAGCTGTGCTCTTAATGCAATTTGAAATTTTTTTTGTTCTCATTAATATACAATCACATGCAGAACATTATGTTTTCTAGTCTATCCCCTTCACCAAGTACCCCCCAAATCCCAGTTACAGTCTCTGTCCTTCAGCATGTACTAGGATGCTGTAGAATCACTACATGTCTTCTCTGTGTTGTACAGCCCTTCCCATGAGACCCCACAATACCAATTATACATGCTAATCCTAATGACCGCATTCTTTTTCCCCGCCCTTATTACCCCCTTCCCACAAACCCTACCCAGTCCCTTTCTCTTTGGTAACTGTTAGTCCACTCTCTGTTTCTGTAAGTCTGCTGCTGTCTTTTCCTTCAGTTTTTCTTTGTTATCATACCCCACACATGACTGAAATCATTTGGTACATGTACTTCTCAGTTGGCCTATTTGACTGAGCATAATACCCTCTAGCTCCATCCACGTTATTGCAAATGATAGGATTTGTTTTCTTCTTATGGCTGCTTATGGCACTTTTTAAACTGGATTTCATTTTTCTTTTTTGTTTGTAGTTTCGCTATGTGCTTTCACCATTGCTCTCCTGGTTATGAGCAGTAGCTTTGTGTTAATCGATATGTACCTATATCTATCTATCTGTCTGTCTATCTATTTATCAATCAATCAATCAATCATCCTTTTGTCTTCAAATCTGTCCTTTTGTACAGAACAGTTAACCATATATCCTATATCACTTTTCTACACTATGCTTCCAAAAATCCTGCAAAGTGTCTAGGCTGTAGAGAGAGCACTGGGTTCACCGAGACACTTGCAGTTCGAGTCGGCCGCGTGTACCTACAAAACCAGGAAATGGTTTTGCCGGGACTTGAACCCGTGTCTCTATCCTCTGTCCTCCTTCATCTCCTTCTAAATGGCTGTCTGTATTTCGCCACATTCATTGACTCAGTGCTCCCTGAAGACCACAAGTATCATTCCTCTGGGCCTGTTGTCGACAGAAAAGTAAACTTGTTGCTTTGCTCACCACCATGTTTGAAGGACATCAGCGTGATCACCGCCGATAGGACGGAGGGTCAAATAAAAAGGAACACCAATTTCTAGACAGGAGCAGTTGGGAGCTAAGATTGTATTGTGGAGTGACGTGTTTATTTGAGTGTCCAAACTTCCCTCTTTAGGTGGTTATTAGATCTTCACATTCGTGAACATCAGAAAACCCATTGATTTCAAAGGCCCAGATGGTTATTATTACAGCAAATCAGTTGTTGAGGTGAGAGAAAATGAGAACTATGTTGCTGCACCACTAAATCCATGGCTGGGAACTGCTGAAACCAAACAAAAAGAATTCACGGTGGCCAGATAGGTCTATTTTCTGCTGACTGTCTCTGGGGACTCAAACAGAATCCATTTGTTTGAATGTTTGATTTTCAGTTTCACTCGTGTAGGGTACTTGTCCACACACCTTCGGCTTGTAGTTTGTCTGTGTCCTTCTATCTCAAGTGAGTCTCCTGTAAGTAAGCACGTAGGTGTCTTGAGTTTTCATCCCTTCTTTCAACCGAGTGTCTTTTGTTTGCAGCACTCACTGCCTGACCTTTTATTCTGATGATTCTGAGCTGTGCACTTATTGCACTTAAAGAATTTTTTTTATCATTAATCTACAATCACGTGAAGAACATTATGTTTACTATGCTCTCCCCTTCACCATGTCGCCCCGAAAAATCTCTTCTGTCACTGTCGATCAGCGTAGTTGGATGCTGTAGACCCCTTCACGATGTCCCCACCCACAAACCACATTATAGTCGCTGTCCATCAGTGAGTAGTATGACGCTTTATGATCTCTACTAGTCTTCTCTGTGTTGTACAGTACTCCCCATGCACACCGGACCCCACGCATTATACATGCTAATCCTAAGGCCCCCATTCTTTCTCCCCACACTTATCCCTTCCTTCAGACTCACCCTGCCGAGTCCATTTCCCTTTCGTAACTTTTCAGCAACTCTCGGATTCTGTGTGTCTGCTGCTATTTTTTTCCTTCAGTTTTTTTTGTTGTTATTGTCCACACATGAGTGAAATCACTTGGTACTTCTCTTTCTAAGCATGACCTATTTCTCTGAACATACTACCGTCTAGCTCCATCCACGTAATTGCAAATGGTAGTATTTGTTATCTTCTTAAGGCTGCTTACTGCACTTTTTAAACTGGATTTCATTCTTCCTTTTTGTTTGTACTTTAGCTATGTTATTCACCATTCAACTCCTGGTTATGAACAATAGCTTTGTGTCAATTGATATGTATCTGTATGTATCTGTCTAACGGTCTGTCTGTCTATCTATGTATTTATGTATATATGTATCTATCTATCTATCTATCTGCCTATCAACTATCTATGATGTCTATCATCTAATAATCTACGTACCTCTCTATCTATCTTTCATCTGTCGTCTGTGTACCTATCTATCAATGAATCAATCATCTTTTTGTCTGCCCATCTATCCTTCTGTACAGAACAGTTAGCAACATAGCCTATGTCTCTTCCCTACATTATGCTTCCAGAAATCTTGCAAGGTAACTAAGCCATAAGGAGAGCACTGTGTTCACCAATACACATTCAGGTAGGGTCAGCCGCGTGTGCTTACAAAACCAGTAAATGGAGGTGAAAGGACTTGAAACCGTATCTCTGTCCTCTGTCCTCTTATACTTCCTGATCGCTTGGTGACTTTATTTAACCACATTCAGGGAGTAAGTGATCCCTGAAGACAACAAGTATCCTTCGTCTGGGCCTATTGTCGAAAGAAAAGTGTACTTGTTTCTTTGCACACCTCCATGTTTGAGGGACAACGGCAAGATCACTGCTGATTGGTGGAGCCACAAATATAAAGGAACACCTATTTCTGGACAGGAGCAGTTGGGAACAAAGAGTGTGTTGTGGAGTGAAGTGTTTATTTGAGGGTCCAACCTTCCTTCTTTAGGTGGTTATTCCTTCTTTACATTCGTGAACATCATAAAAAGCAATGATTTTAAAAGCCCAGACACATATTATTACAGCAATTCATTTCTTGAGGTGAGAGGAAATGAGAAGGAAGTTACTGCACCACTAAATCTATGCCTAAGCACTGCTGAAACCAAACAAAAAGAATTCACGGTGGCTAGGTAGGACTATTTTCTACTGACTCCCTCTGGGGACTCAAACAGACTCCATTAGTTTGTTTGTTTCTCAGTTTCACTTGTATAGGGTACCTGTCCCCGCCCCTTCAGCTTTTAGTTTGTCTGTGTCCTTGAATCTCATGTGAGTCTCCAGAAAGGGAGCATGGAGTTGGTCTTGAGTTTTCATCAGTTCTTCTAACCCTGTGTCTTTTGATTGGAGCACTCAAAGCCTGTACTTTTATTCTGATATTTGAGAGCTGTGCTCTTAATGCAATTTGAAATTTTTTTTGTTCTCATTAATATACAATCACATGCAGAACATTATGTTTTCTAGTCTATCCCCTTCACCAAGTACCCCCCAAATCCCAGTTACAGTCTCTGTCCTTCAGCATGTACTAGGATGCTGTAGAATCACTACATGTCTTCTCTGTGTTGTACAGCCCTTCCCATGAGACCCCACAATACCAATTATACATGCTAATCCTAATGACCGCATTCTTTTTCCCCGCCCTTATTACCCCCTTCCCACAAACCCTACCCAGTCCCTTTCTCTTTGGTAACTGTTAGTCCACTCTCTGTTTCTGTAAGTCTGCTGCTGTCTTTTCCTTCAGTTTTTCTTTGTTATCATACCCCACACATGACTGAAATCATTTGGTACATGTACTTCTCAGTTGGCCTATTTGACTGAGCATAATACCCTCTAGCTCCATCCACGTTATTGCAAATGATAGGATTTGTTTTCTTCTTATGGCTGCTTATGGCACTTTTTAAACTGGATTTCATTTTTCTTTTTTGTTTGTAGTTTCGCTATGTGCTTTCACCATTGCTCTCCTGGTTATGAGCAGTAGCTTTGTGTTAATCGATATGTACCTATATCTATCTATCTGTCTGTCTATCTATTTATCAATCAATCAATCAATCATCCTTTTGTCTTCAAATCTGTCCTTTTGTACAGAACAGTTAACCATATATCCTATATCACTTTTCTACACTATGCTTCCAAAAATCCTGCAAAGTATCTAGGCTGTAGAGAGAGCACTGGGTTCACCGAGACACTTGCAGTTCGAGTCGGCCGCGTGTACCTACAAAACCAGGAAATGGTTTTGCCGGGACTTGAACCCGTGTCTCTATCCTCTGTCCTCCTTCATCTCCTTCTAAATGGCTGTCTGTATTTCGCCACATTCATTGACTCAGTGCTCCCTGAAGACCACAAGTATCATTCCTCTGGGCCTGTTGTCGACAGAAAAGTAAACTTGTTGCTTTGCTCACCACCATGTTTGAAGGACATCAGCGTGATCACTGCCGATAGGACGGAGGGTCAAATAAAAAGGAACACCAATTTCTAGACAGGAGCAGTTGTAAGCTAAGATTGTATTGTGGAGTGACGTGTTTATTTGAGTGTCCAAACTTCCCTCTTTAGGTGGTTATTAGATCTTCACATTCGTGAACATCAGAAAACCCATTGATTTCAAAGGCCCAGATGGTTATTATTACAGCAAATCAGTTGTTGAGGTGAGAGAAAATGAGAACTATGTTGCTGCACCACTAAATCCATGGCTGGGAACTGCTGAAACCAAACAAAAAGAATTCACGGTGGCCAGATAGGTCTATTTTCTGCTGACTGTCTCTGGGGACTCAAACAGAATCCATTTGTTTGAATGTTTGATTTTCAGTTTCACTCGTGTAGGGTACTTGTCCACACACCTTCGGCTTGTAGTTTGTCTGTGTCCTTCTATCTCAAGTGAGTCTCCTGTAAGTAAGCACGTAGGTGTCTTGAGTTTTCATCCCTTCTTTCAACCGAGTGTCTTTTGTTTGCAGCACTCACTGCCTGACCTTTTATTCTGATGATTCTGAGCTGTGCACTTATTGCACTTAAAGAATTTTTTTTATCATTAATCTACAATCACGTGAAGAACATTATGTTTACTATGCTCTCCCCTTCACCATGTCGCCCTGAAAAATCTCTTCTGTCACTGTCGATCAGCGTAGTTGGATGCTGTAGACCCCTTCACGATGTCCCCACCCACAAACCACATTATAGTCGCTGTCCATCAGTGAGTAGTATGACGCTTTATGATCTCTACTAGTCTTCTCTGTGTTGTACAGTACTCCCCATGCACACCGGACCCCACTCATTATACATGCTAATCCTAATGCCCCCATTCTTTCTCCCCACACTTATCCCTTCCTTCAGACTCACCCTGCCGAGTCCATTTCCCTTTCGTAACTTTTCAGCAACTCTCGGATTCTGTGTGTCTGCTGCTATTTTTTTCCTTCAGTTTTTTTTGTTGTTATAGTCCACACATGAGTGAAATCACTTGGTACTTCTCTTTCTAAGCATGACCTATTTCTCTGAACATACTACCGTCTAGCTCCATCAACGTAATTGCAAATGGTAGTATTTGTTATCTTCTTAAGGCTGCTTACTGCACTTTTTAAACTGGATTTCATTCTTCCTTTTTGTTTGTACTTTAGCTATGTTATTCACCATTCAACTCCTGGTTATGAACAATAGCTTTGTGTCAATTGATATGTATCTGTATGTATCTGTCTAACGGTCTGTCTGTCTATGTATCTCTGTATATATGTATCTATCTATCTATCTATCTGCCTATCAACTATCTATGATGTCTATCATCTAATAATCTACGTACCTCTCTATCTATCTTTCATCTGTCGTCTGTGTACCTATCTATCAATGAATCAATCATCTTTTTGTCTGCCCATCTATCCTTCTGTACAGAACAGTTAGCAACATAGCCTATGTCTCTTCCCTACATTATGCTTCCAGAAATCTTGCAAGGTAACTAAGCCATAAGGAGAGCACTGTGTTCACCAATACACATTCAGGTAGGGTCAGCCGCGTGTGCTTACAAAACCAGTAAATGGAGGTGAAAGGACTTGAAACCGTATCTCTGTCCTCTGTCCTCTTATACTTCCTGATCGCTTGGTGACTTTATTTAACCACATTCAGGGAGTAAGTGATCCCTGAAGACAACAAGTATCCTTCGTCTGGGCCTATTGTCGAAAGAAAAGTGTACTTGTTTCTTTGCACACCTCCATGTTTGAGGGACAACGGCAAGATCACTGCTGATTGGTGGAGCCACAAATATAAAGGAACACCTATTTCTGGACAGGAGCAGTTGGGAACAAAGAGTGTGTTGTGGAGTGAAGTGTTTATTTGAGGGTCCAACCTTCCTTCTTTAGGTGGTTATTCCTTCTTTACATTCGTGAACATCATAAAAAGCAATGATTTTAAAAGCCCAGACACATATTATTACAGCAATTCATTTCTTGAGGTGAGAGGAAATGAGAAGGAAGTTACTGCACCACTAAATCTATGCCTAAGCACTGCTGAAACCAAACAAAAAGAATTCACGGTGGCTAGGTAGGACTATTTTCTACTGACTCCCTCTGGGGACTCAAACAGACTCCATTAGTTTGTTTGTTTCTCAGTTTCACTTGTATAGGGTACCTGTCCCCGCCCCTTCAGCTTTTAGTTTGTCTGTGTCCTTGAATCTCATGTGAGTCTCCAGAAAGGGAGCATGGAGTTGGTCTTGAGTTTTCATCAGTTCTTCTAACCCTGTGTCTTTTGATTGGAGCACTCAAAGCCTGTACTTTTATTCTGATATTTGAGAGCTGTGCTCTTAATGCAATTTGAAATTTTTTTTGTTCTCATTAATATACAATCACATGCAGAACATTATGTTTTCTAGTCTATCCCCTTCACCAAGTACCCCCCAAATCCCAGTTACAGTCTCTGTCCTTCAGCATGTACTAGGATGCTGTAGAATCACTACATGTCTTCTCTGTGTTGTACAGCCCTTCCCATGAGACCCCACAATACCAATTATACATGCTAATCCTAATGACCGCATTCTTTTTCCCCGCCCTTATTACCCCCTTCCCACAAACCCTACCCAGTCCCTTTCTCTTTGGTAACTGTTAGTCCACTCTCTGTTTCTGTAAGTCTGCTGCTGTCTTTTCCTTCAGTTTTTCTTTGTTATCATACCCCACACATGACTGAAATCATTTGGTACATGTACTTCTCAGTTGGCCTATTTGACTGAGCATAATACCCTCTAGCTCCATCCACGTTATTGCAAATGATAGGATTTGTTTTCTTCTTATGGCTGCTTATGGCACTTTTTAAACTGGATTTCATTTTTCTTTTTTGTTTGTAGTTTCGCTATGTGCTTTCACCATTGCTCTCCTGGTTATGAGCAGTAGCTTTGTGTTAATCGATATGTACCTATATCTATCTATCTGTCTGTCTATCTATTTATCAATCAATCAATCAATCATCCTTTTGTCTTCAAATCTGTCCTTTTGTACAGAACAGTTAACCATATATCCTATATCACTTTTCTACACTATGCTTCCAAAAATCCTGCAAAGTATCTAGGCTGTAGAGAGAGCACTGGGTTCACCGAGACACTTGCAGTTCGAGTCGGCCGCGTGTACCTACAAAACCAGGAAATGGTTTTGCCGGGACTTGAACCCGTGTCTCTATCCTCTGTCCTCCTTCATCTCCTTCTAAATGGCTGTCTGTATTTCGCCACATTCATTGACTCAGTGCTCCCTGAAGACCACAAGTATCATTCCTCTGGGCCTGTTGTCGACAGAAAAGTAAACTTGTTGCTTTGCTCACCACCATGTTTGAAGGACATCAGCGTGATCACTGCCGATAGGACGGAGGGTCAAATAAAAAGGAACACCAATTTCTAGACAGGAGCAGTTGTAAGCTAAGATTGTATTGTGGAGTGACGTGTTTATTTGAGTGTCCAAACTTCCCTCTTTAGGTGGTTATTAGATCTTCACATTCGTGAACATCAGAAAACCCATTGATTTCAAAGGCCCAGATGGTTATTATTACAGCAAATCAGTTGTTGAGGTGAGAGAAAATGAGAACTATGTTGCTGCACCACTAAATCCATGGCTGGGAACTGCTGAAACCAAACAAAAAGAATTCACG
The DNA here is from genome assembly GCF_030020395.1 of Manis pentadactyla. NCBI lineage: Eukaryota > Metazoa > Chordata > Mammalia > Pholidota > Manidae > Manis > Manis pentadactyla. Next base: position 209,540 of record NW_026644645.1, read on the forward strand.
GTGGCCAGATAGGTCTATTTTCTGCTGACTGTCTCTGGGGACTCAAACAGAATCCATTTGTTTGAATGTTTGATTTTCAGTTTCACTCGTGTAGGGTACTTGTCCACACACCTTCGGCTTGTAGTTTGTCTGTGTCCTTCTATCTCAAGTGAGTCTCCTGTAAGTAAGCACGTAGGTGTCTTGAGTTTTCATCCCTTCTTTCAACCGAGTGTCTTTTGTTTGCAGCACTCACTGCCTGACCTTTTATTCTGATGATTCTGAGCTGTGCACTTATTGCACTTAAAGAATTTTTTTTATCATTAATCTACAATCACGTGAAGAACATTATGTTTACTATGCTCTCCCCTTCACCATGTCGCCCTGAAAAATCTCTTCTGTCACTGTCGATCAGCGTAGTTGGATGCTGTAGACCCCTTCACGATGTCCCCACCCACAAACCACATTATAGTCGCTGTCCATCAGTGAGTAGTATGACGCTTTATGATCTCTACTAGTCTTCTCTGTGTTGTACAGTACTCCCCATGCACACCGGACCCCACTCATTATACATGCTAATCCTAATGCCCCCATTCTTTCTCCCCACACTTATCCCTTCCTTTAGACTCACCCTGCCGAGTCCATTACCCTTTCGTAACTTTTCAGCAACTCTCGGATTCTGTGTGTCTGCTGCTATTTTTTTCCTTCAGTTTTTTTTGTTGTTATAGTCCACACATGAGTGAAATCACTTGGTACTTCTCTTTCTAAGCATGACCTATTTCTCTGAACATACTACCGTCTAGCTCCATCAACGTAATTGCAAATGGTAGTATTTGTTATCTTCTTAAGGCTGCTTACTGCACTTTTTAAACTGGATTTCATTCTTCCTTTTTGTTTGTACTTTAGCTATGTTATTCACCATTCAACTCCTGGTTATGAACAATAGCTTTGTGTCAATTGATATGTATCTGTATGTATCTGTCTAACGGTCTGTCTGTCTATGTATCTCTGTATATATGTATCTATCTATCTATCTATCTGCCTATCAACTATCTATGATGTCTATCATCTAATAATCTACGTACCTCTCTATCTATCTTTCATCTGTCGTCTGTGTACCTATCTATCAATGAATCAATCATCTTTTTGTCTGCCCATCTATCCTTCTGTACAGAACAGTTAGCAACATAGCCTATGTCTCTTCCCTACATTATGCTTCCAGAAATCTTGCAAGGTAACTAAGCCATAAGGAGAGCACTGTGTTCACCAGTACACATTCAGGTAGGGTCAGCCGCGTGTGCTTACAAAACCAGTAAATGGAGGTGAAAGGACTTGAAACCGTATCTCTGTCCTCTGTCCTCTTATACTTCCTGATCGCTTGGTGACTTTATTTAACCACATTCAGGGAGTAAGTGATCCCTGAAGACAACAAGTATCCTTCGTCTGGGCCTATTGTCGAAAGAAAAGTGTACTTGTTTCTTTGCACACCTCCATGTTTGAGGGACAACGGCAAGATCACTGCTGATTGGTGGAGCCACAAATATAAAGGAACACCTATTTCTGGACAGGAGCAGTTGGGAACAAAGAGTGTGTTGTGGAGTGAAGTGTTTATTTGAGGGTCCAACCTTCCTTCTTTAGGTGGTTATTCCTTCTTTACATTCGTGAACATCATAAAAAGCAATGATTTTAAAAGCCCAGACACATATTATTACAGCAATTCATTTCTTGAGGTGAGAGGAAATGAGAAGGAAGTTACTGCACCACTAAATCTATGCCTAAGCACTGCTGAAACCAAACAAAAAGAATTCACGGTGGCTAGGTAGGACTATTTTCTACTGACTCCCTCTGGGGACTCAAACAGACTCCATTAGTTTGTTTGTTTCTCAGTTTCACTTGTATAGGGTACCTGTCCCCGCCCCTTCAGCTTTTAGTTTGTCTGTGTCCTTGAATCTCATGTGAGTCTCCAGAAAGGGAGCATGGAGTTGGTCTTGAGTTTTCATCAGTTCTTCTAACCCTGTGTCTTTTGATTGGAGCACTCAAAGCCTGTACTTTTATTCTGATATTTGAGAGCTGTGCTCTTAATGCAATTTGAAATTTTTTTTGTTCTCATTAATATACAATCACATGCAGAACATTATGTTTTCTAGTCTATCCCCTTCACCAAGTACCCCCCAAATCCCAGTTACAGTCTCTGTCCTTCAGCATGTACTAGGATGCTGTAGAATCACTACATGTCTTCTCTGTGTTGTACAGCCCTTCCCATGAGACCCCACAATACCAATTATACATGCTAATCCTAATGACCGCATTCTTTTTCCCCGCCCTTATTACCCCCTTCCCACAAACCCTACCCAGTCCCTTTCTCTTTGGTAACTGTTAGTCCACTCTCTGTTTCTGTAAGTCTGCTGCTGTCTTTTCCTTCAGTTTTTCTTTGTTATCATACCCCACACATGACTGAAATCATTTGGTACATGTACTTCTCAATTGGCCTATTTGACTGAGCATAATACCCTCTAGCTCCATCCACGTTATTGCAAATGATAGGATTTGTTTTCTTCTTATGGCTGCTTATGGCACTTTTTAAACTGGATTTCATTTTTCTTTTTTGTTTGTAGTTTCGCTATGTGCTTTCACCATTGCTCTCCTGGTTATGAGCAGTAGCTTTGTGTTAATCGATATGTACCTATATCTATCTATCTGTCTGTCTATCTATTTATCAATCAATCAATCAATCATCCTTTTGTCTTCAAATCTGTCCTTTTGTACAGAACAGTTAACCATATATCCTATATCACTTTTCTACACTATGCTTCCAAAAATCCTGCAAAGTGTCTAGGCTGTAGAGAGAGCACTGGGTTCACCGAGACACTTGCAGTTCGAGTCGGCCGCGTGTACCTACAAAACCAGGAAATGGTTTTGCCGGGACTTGAACCCGTGTCTCTATCCTCTGTCCTCCTTCATCTCCTTCTAAATGGCTGTCTGTATTTCGCCACATTCATTGACTCAGTGCTCCCTGAAGACCACAAGTATCATTCCTCTGGGCCTGTTGTCGACAGAAAAGTAAACTTGTTGCTTTGCTCACCACCATGTTTGAAGGACATCAGCGTGATCACCGCCGATAGGACGGAGGGTCAAATAAAAAGGAACACCAATTTCTAGACAGGAGCAGTTGGGAGCTAAGATTGTATTGTGGAGTGACGTGTTTATTTGAGTGTCCAAACTTCCCTCTTTAGGTGGTTATTAGATCTTCACATTCGTGAACATCAGAAAACCCATTGATTTCAAAGGCCCAGATGGTTATTATTACAGCAAATCAGTTGTTGAGGTGAGAGAAAATGAGAACTATGTTGCTGCACCACTAAATCCATGGCTGGGAACTGCTGAAACCAAACAAAAAGAATTCACGGTGGCCAGATAGGTCTATTTTCTGCTGACTGTCTCTGGGGACTCAAACAGAATCCATTTGTTTGAATGTTTGATTTTCAGTTTCACTCGTGTAGGGTACTTGTCCACACACCTTCGGCTTGTAGTTTGTCTGTGTCCTTCTATCTCAAGTGAGTCTCCTGTAAGTAAGCACGTAGGTGTCTTGAGTTTTCATCCCTTCTTTCAACCGAGTGTCTTTTGTTTGCAGCACTCACTGCCTGACCTTTTATTCTGATGATTCTGAGCTGTGCACTTATTGCACTTAAAGAATTTTTTTTATCATTAATCTACAATCACGTGAAGAACATTATGTTTACTATGCTCTCCCCTTCACCATGTCGCCCCGAAAAATCTCTTCTGTCACTGTCGATCAGCGTAGTTGGATGCTGTAGACCCCTTCACGATGTCCCCACCCACAAACCACATTATAGTCGCTGTCCATCAGTGAGTAGTATGACGCTTTATGATCTCTACTAGTCTTCTCTGTGTTGTACAGTACTCCCCATGCACACCGGACCCCACGCATTATACATGCTAATCCTAAGGCCCCCATTCTTTCTCCCCACACTCATCCCTTCCTTCAGACTCACCCTGCCGATTCCATTTCCCTTTCGTAACTTTTCAGCAACTCTCGGATTCTGTGTGTCTGCTGCTATTTTTTTCCTTCAGTTTTTTTTGTTGTTATAGTCCACACATGAGTGAAATCACTTGGTACTTCTCTTTCTAAGCATGACCTATTTCTCTGAACATACTACCGTCTAGCTCCATCCACGTAATTGCAAATGGTAGTATTTGTTATCTTCTTAAGGCTGCTTACTGCACTTTTTAAACTGGATTTCATTCTTCCTTTTTGTTTGTACTTTAGCTATGTTATTCACCATTCAACTCCTTTTTATGAACAATAGCTTTGTGTCAATTGATGTGTATCTGTATGTATCTATCTAACGGTCTGTCTGTCTATCTATGTATCTATGTATATATGTATCTATCTATCTATCTATCTGCCTACCAACTATCTATGATGTCTATCATCTAATAATCTACGTACCTCTCTATCTATCTTTCATCTGTCGTCTGTGTACCTATCTATCAATGAATCAATCATCTTTTTGTCTGCCCATCTATCCTTCTGTACAGAACAGTTAGCAACATAGCCTATGTCTCTTCCCTACATTATGCTTCCAGAAATCTTGCAAGGTAACTAAGCCATAAGGAGAGCACTGTGTTCACCAATACACATTCAGGTAGGGTCAGCCGCGTGTGCTTACAAAACCAGTAAATGGAGGTGAAAGGACTTGAAACCGTATCTCTGTCCTCTGTCCTCTTATACTTCCTGATCGCTTGGTGACTTTATTTAACCACATTCAGGGAGTAAGTGATCCCTGAAGACAACAAGTATCCTTCGTCTGGGCCTATTGTCGAAAGAAAAGTGTACTTGTTTCTTTGCACACCTCCATGTTTGAGGGACAACGGCAAGATCACTGCTGATTGGTGGAGCCACAAATATAAAGGAACACCTATTTCTGGACAGGAGCAGTTGGGAACAAAGAGTGTGTTGTGGAGTGAAGTGTTTATTTGAGGGTCCAACCTTCCTTCTTTAGGTGGTTATTCCTTCTTTACATTCGTGAACATCATAAAAAGCAATGATTTTAAAAGCCCAGACACATATTATTACAGCAATTCATTTCTTGAGGTGAGAGGAAATGAGAAGGAAGTTACTGCACCACTAAATCTATGCCTAAGCACTGCTGAAACCAAACAAAAAGAATTCACGGTGGCTAGGTAGGACTATTTTCTACTGACTCCCTCTGGGGACTCAAACAGACTCCATTAGTTTGTTTGTTTCTCAGTTTCACTTGTATAGGGTACCTGTCCCCGCCCCTTCAGCTTTTAGTTTGTCTGTGTCCTTGAATCTCATGTGAGTCTCCAGAAAGGGAGCATGGAGTTGGTCTTGAGTTTTCATCAGTTCTTCTAACCCTGTGTCTTTTGATTGGAGCACTCAAAGCCTGTACTTTTATTCTGATATTTGAGAGCTGTGCTCTTAATGCAATTTGAAATTTTTTTTGTTCTCATTAATATACAATCACATGCAGAACATTATGTTTTCTAGTCTATCCCCTTCACCAAGTACCCCCCAAATCCCAGTTACAGTCTCTGTCCTTCAGCATGTACTAGGATGCTGTAGAATCACTACATGTCTTCTCTGTGTTGTACAGCCCTTCCCATGAGACCCCACAATACCAATTATACATGCTAATCCTAATGACCGCATTCTTTTTCCCCGCCCTTATTACCCCCTTCCCACAAACCCTACCCAGTCCCTTTCTCTTTGGTAACTGTTAGTCCACTCTCTGTTTCTGTAAGTCTGCTGCTGTCTTTTCCTTCAGTTTTTCTTTGTTATCATACCCCACACATGACTGAAATCATTTGGTACATGTACTTCTCAGTTGGCCTATTTGACTGAGCATAATACCCTCTAGCTCCATCCACGTTATTGCAAATGATAGGATTTGTTTTCTTCTTATGGCTGCTTATGGCACTTTTTAAACTGGATTTCATTTTTCTTTTTTGTTTGTAGTTTCGCTATGTGCTTTCACCATTGCTCTCCTGGTTATGAGCAGTAGCTTTGTGTTAATCGATATGTACCTATATCTATCTATCTGTCTGTCTATCTATTTATCAATCAATCAATCAATCATCCTTTTGTCTTCAAATCTGTCCTTTTGTACAGAACAGTTAACCATATATCCTATATCACTTTTCTACACTATGCTTCCAAAAATCCTGCAAAGTATCTAGGCTGTAGAGAGAGCACTGGGTTCACCGAGACACTTGCAGTTCGAGTCGGCCGCGTGTACCTACAAAACCAGGAAATGGTTTTGCCGGGACTTGAACCCGTGTCTCTATCCTCTGTCCTCCTTCATCTCCTTCTAAATGGCTGTCTGTATTTCGCCACATTCATTGACTCAGTGCTCCCTGAAGACCACAAGTATCATTCCTCTGGGCCTGTTGTCGACAGAAAAGTAAACTTGTTGCTTTGCTCACCACCATGTTTGAAGGACATCAGCGTGATCACCGCCGATAGGACGGAGGGTCAAATAAAAAGGAACACCAATTTCTAGACAGGAGCAGTTGGGAGCTAAGATTGTATTGTGGAGTGACGTGTTTATTTGAGTGTCCAAACTTCCCTCTTTAGGTGGTTATTAGATCTTCACATTCGTGAACATCAGAAAACCCATTGATTTCAAAGGCCCAGATGGTTATTATTACAGCAAATCAGTTGTTGAGGTGAGAGAAAATGAGAACTATGTTGCTGCACCACTAAATCCATGGCTGGGAACTGCTGAAACCAAACAAAAAGAATTCACGGTGGCCAGATAGGTCTATTTTCTGCTGACTGTCTCTGGGGACTCAAACAGAATCCATTTGTTTGAATGTTTGATTTTCAGTTTCACTCGTGTAGGGTACTTGTCCACACACCTTCGGCTTGTAGTTTGTCTGTGTCCTTCTATCTCAAGTGAGTCTCCTGTAAGTAAGCACGTAGGTGTCTTGAGTTTTCATCCCTTCTTTCAACCGAGTGTCTTTTGTTTGCAGCACTCACTGCCTGACCTTTTATTCTGATGATTCTGAGCTGTGCACTTATTGCACTTAAAGAATTTTTTTTATCATTAATCTACAATCACGTGAAGAACATTATGTTTACTATGCTCTCCCCTTCACCATGTCGCCCCGAAAAATCTCTTCTGTCACTGTCGATCAGCGTAGTTGGATGCTGTAGACCCCTTCACGATGTCCCCACCCACAAACCACATTATAGTCGCTGTCCATCAGTGAGTAGTATGACGCTTTATGATCTCTACTAGTCTTCTCTGTGTTGTACAGTACTCCCCATGCACACCGGACCCCACGCATTATACATGCTAATCCTAAGGCCCCCATTCTTTCTCCCCACACTCATCCCTTCCTTCAGACTCACCCTGCCGAGTCCATTTCCCTTTCGTAACTTTTCAGCAACTCTCGGATTCTGTGTGTCTGCTGCTATTTTTTTCCTTCAGTTTTTTTTGTTGTTATAGTCCACACATGAGTGAAATCACTTGGTACTTCTCTTTCTAAGCATGACCTATTTCTCTGAACATACTACCGTCTAGCTCCATCCACGTAATTGCAAATGGTAGTATTTGTTATCTCCTTAAGGCTGCTTACTGCACTTTTTAAACTGGATTTCATTCTTCCTTTTTGTTTGTACTTTAGCTATGTTATTCACCATTCAACTCCTTTTTATGAACAATAGCTTTGTGTCAATTGATGTGTATCTGTATGTATCTATCTAACGGTCTGTCTGTCTATCTATGTATCTATGTATATATGTATCTATCTATCTATCTATCTGCCTATCATCTATCTATGATGTCTATCATCTAATAATCTACGTACCTCTCTATCTATCTTTCATCTGTCGTCTGTGTACCTATCTATCAATGAATCAATCATCTTTTTGTCTGCCCATCTATCCTTCTGTACAGAACAGTTAGCAACATAGCCTATGTCTCTTCCCTACATTATGCTTCCAGAAATCTTGCAAGGTAACTAAGCCATAAGGAGAGCACTGTGTTCACCAATACACATTCAGGTAGGGTCAGCCGCGTGTGCTTACAAAACCAGTAAATGGAGGTGAAAGGACTTGAAACCGTATCTCTGTCCTCTGTCCTCTTATACTTCCTGATCGCTTGGTGACTTTATTTAACCACATTCAGGGAGTAAGTGATCCCTGAAGACAACAAGTATCCTTCGTCTGGGCCTATTGTCGAAAGAAAAGTGTGCTTGTTTCTTTGCACACCTCCATGTTTGAGGGACAACGGCAAGATCACTGCTGATTGGTGGAGCCACAAATATAAAGGAACACCTATTTCTGGACAGGAGCAGTTGGGAACAAAGAGTGTGTTGTGGAGTGAAGTGTTTATTTGAGGGTCCAACCTTCCTTCTTTAGGTGGTTATTCCTTCTTTACATTCGTGAACATCATAAAAAGCAATGATTTTAAAAGCCCAGACACATATTATTACAGCAATTCATTTCTTGAGGTGAGAGGAAATGAGAAGGAAGTTACTGCACCACTAAATCTATGCCTAAGCACTGCTGAAACCAAACAAAAAGAATTCACGGTGGCTAGGTAGGACTATTTTCTACTGACTCCCTCTGGGGACTCAAACAGACTCCATTAGTTTGTTTGTTTCTCAGTTTCACTTGTATAGGGTACCTGTCCCCGCCCCTTCAGCTTTTAGTTTGTCTGTGTCCTTGAATCTCATGTGAGTCTCCAGAAAGGGAGCATGGAGTTGGTCTTGAGTTTTCATCAGTTCTTCTAACCCTGTGTCTTTTGATTGGAGCACTCAAAGCCTGTACTTTTATTCTGATATTTGAGAGCTGTGCTCTTAATGCAATTTGAAATTTTTTTTGTTCTCATTAATATACAATCACATGCAGAACATTATGTTTTCTAGTCTATCCCCTTCACCAAGTACCCCCCAAATCCCAGTTACAGTCTCTGTCCTTCAGCATGTACTAGGATGCTGTAGAATCACTACATGTCTTCTCTGTGTTGTACAGCCCTTCCCATGAGACCCCACAATACCAATTATACATGCTAATCCTAATGACCGCATTCTTTTTCCCCGCCCTTATTACCCCCTTCCCACAAACCCTACCCAGTCCCTTTCTCTTTGGTAACTGTTAGTCCACTCTCTGTTTCTGTAAGTCTGCTGCTGTCTTTTCCTTCAGTTTTTCTTTGTTATCATACCCCACACATGACTGAAATCATTTGGTACATGTACTTCTCAGTTGGCCTATTTGACTGAGCATAATACCCTCTAGCTCCATCCACGTTATTGCAAATGATAGGATTTGTTTTCTTCTTATGGCTGCTTATGGCACTTTTTAAACTGGATTTCATTTTTCTTTTTTGTTTGTAGTTTCGCTATGTGCTTTCACCATTGCTCTCCTGGTTATGAGCAGTAGCTTTGTGTTAATCGATATGTACCTATATCTATCTATCTGTCTGTCTATCTATTTATCAATCAATCAATCAATCATCCTTTTGTCTTCAAATCTGTCCTTTTGTACAGAACAGTTAACCATATATCCTATATCACTTTTCTACACTATGCTTCCAAAAATCCTGCAAAGTATCTAGGCTGTAGAGAGAGCACTGGGTTCACCGAGACACTTGCAGTTCGAGTCGGCCGCGTGTACCTACAAAACCAGGAAATGGTTTTGCCGGGACTTGAACCCGTGTCTCTATCCTCTGTCCTCCTTCATCTCCTTCTAAATGGCTGTCTGTATTTCGCCACATTCATTGACTCAGTGCTCCCTGAAGACCACAAGTATAATTCCTCTGGGCCTGTTGTCGACAGAAAAGTAAACTTGTTGCTTTGCTCACCACCATGTTTGAAGGACATCAGCGTGATCACCGCCGATAGGACGGAGGGTCAAATAAAAAGGAACACCAATTTCTAGACAGGAGCAGTTGGGAGCTAAGATTGTATTGTGGAGTGACGTGTTTATTTGAGTGTCCAAACTTCCCTCTTTAGGTGGTTATTAGATCTTCACATTCGTGAACATCAGAAAACCCATTGATTTCAAAGGCCCAGATGGTTATTATTACAGCAAATCAGTTGTTGAGGTGAGAGAAAATGAGAACTATGTTGCTGCACCACTAAATCCATGGCTGGGAACTGCTGAAACCAAACAAAAAGAATTCACGGTGGCCAGATAGGTCTATTTTCTGCTGACTGTCTCTGGGGACTCAAACAGAATCCATTTGTTTGAATGTTTGATTTTCAGTTTCACTCGTGTAGGGTACTTGTCCACACACCTTCGGCTTGTAGTTTGTCTGTGTCCTTCTATCTCAAGTGAGTCTCCTGTAAGTAAGCACGTAGGTGTCTTGAGTTTTCATCCCTTCTTTCAACCGAGTGTCTTTTGTTTGCAGCACTCACTGCCTGACCTTTTATTCTGATGATTCTGAGCTGTGCACTTATTGCACTTAAAGAATTTTTTTTATCATTAATCTACAATCACGTGAAGAACATTATGTTTACTATGCTCTCCCCTTCACCATGTCGCCCCGAAAAATCTCTTCTGTCACTGTCGATCAGCGTAGTTGGATGCTGTAGACCCCTTCACGATGTCCCCACCCACAAACCACATTATAGTCGCTGTCCATCAGTGAGTAGTATGACGCTTTATGATCTCTACTAGTCTTCTCTGTGTTGTACAGTACTCCCCATGCACACCGGACCCCACGCATTACACATGCTAATCCTAAGGCCCCCATTCTTTCTCCCCACACTTATCCCTTCCTTCAGACTCACCCTGCCGAGTCCATTTCCCTTTCGTAACTTTTCAGCAACTCTCGGATTCTGTGTGTCTGCTGCTATTTTTTTCCTTCAGTTTTTTTTGTTGTTATAGTCCACACATGAGTGAAATCACTTGGTACTTCTCTTTCTAAGCATGACCTATTTCTCTGAACATACTACCATCTAGCTCCATCCACGTAATTGCAAATGGTAGTATTTGTTATCTCCTTAAGGCTGCTTACTGCACTTTTTAAACTGGATTTCATTCTTCCTTTTTGTTTGTACTTTAGCTATGTTATTCACCATTCAACTCCTGGTTATGAACAATAGCTTTGTGTCAATTGATGTGTATCTGTATGTATCTATCTAACGGTCTGTCTGTCTATCTATGTATCTATGTATATATGTATCTATCTATCTATCTATCTATCTGCCTATCATCTATCTATGATGTCTATCATCTAATAATCTACGTACCTCTCTATCTATCTTTCATCTGTCGTCTGTGTACCTATCTATCAATGAATCAATCATCTTTTTGTCTGCCCATCTATCCTTCTGTACAGAACAGTTAGCAACATAGCCTATGTCTCTTCCCTACATTATGCTTCCAGAAATCTTGCAAGGTAACTAAGCCATAAGGAGAGCACTGTGTTCACCAATACACATTCAGGTAGGGTCAGCCGCGTGTGCTTACAAAACCAGTAAATGGAGGTGAAAGGACTTGAAACCGTATCTCTGTCCTCTGTCCTCTTATACTTCCTGATCGCTTGGTGACTTTATTTAACCACATTCAGGGAGTAAGTGATCCCTGAAGACAACAAGTATCCTTCGTCTGGGCCTATTGTCGAAAGAAAAGTGTACTTGTTTCTTTGCACACCTCCATGTTTGAGGGACAACGGCAAGATCACTGCTGATTGGTGGAGCCACAAATATAAAGGAACACCTATTTCTGGACAGGAGCAGTTGGGAACAAAGAGTGTGTTGTGGAGTGAAGTGTTTATTTGAGGGTCCAACCTTCCTTCTTTAGGTGGTTATTCCTTCTTTACATTCGTGAACATCATAAAAAGCAATGATTTTAAAAGCCCAGACACATATTATTACAGCAATTCATTTCTTGAGGTGAGAGGAAATGAGAAGGAAGTTACTGCACCACTAAATCTATGCCTAAGCACTGCTGAAACCAAACAAAAAGAATTCACGGTGGCTAGGTAGGACTATTTTCTACTGACTCCCTCTGGGGACTCAAACAGACTCCATTAGTTTGTTTGTTTCTCAGTTTCACTTGTATAGGGTACCTGTCCCCGCCCCTTCAGCTTTTAGTTTGTCTGTGTCCTTGAATCTCATGTGAGTCTCCAGAAAGGGAGCATGGAGTTGGTCTTGAGTTTTCATCAGTTCTTCTAACCCTGTGTCTTTTGATTGGAGCACTCAAAGCCTGTACTTTTATTCTGATATTTGAGAGCTGTGCTCTTAATGCAATTTGAAATTTTTTTTGTTCTCATTAATATACAATCACATGCAGAACATTATGTTTTCTAGTCTATCCCCTTCACCAAGTACCCCCCAAATCCCAGTTACAGTCTCTGTCCTTCAGCATGTACTAGGATGCTGTAGAATCACTACATGTCTTCTCTGTGTTGTACAGCCCTTCCCATGAGACCCCACAATACCAATTATACATGCTAATCCTAATGACCGCATTCTTTTTCCCCGCCCTTATTACCCCCTTCCCACAAACCCTACCCAGTCCCTTTCTCTTTGGTAACTGTTAGTCCACTCTCTGTTTCTGTAAGTCTGCTGCTGTCTTTTCCTTCAGTTTTTCTTTGTTATCATACCCCACACATGACTGAAATCATTTGGTACATGTACTTCTCAGTTGGCCTATTTGACTGAGCATAATACCCTCTAGCTCCATCCACGTTATTGCAAATGATAGGATTTGTTTTCTTCTTATGGCTGCTTATGGCACTTTTTAAACTGGATTTCATTTTTCTTTTTTGTTTGTAGTTTCGCTATGTGCTTTCACCATTGCTCTCCTGGTTATGAGCAGTAGCTTTGTGTTAATCGATATGTACCTATATCTATCTATCTGTCTGTCTATCTATTTATCAATCAATCAATCAATCATCCTTTTGTCTTCAAATCTGTCCTTTTGTACAGAACAGTTAACCATATATCCTATATCACTTTTCTACACTATGCTTCCAAAAATCCTGCAAAGTGTCTAGGCTGTAGAGAGAGCACTTGGTTCACCGAGACACTTGCAGTTCGAGTCGGCCGCGTGTACCTACAAAACCAGGAAATGGTTTTGCCGGTACTTGAACCCGTGTCTCTATCCTCTGTCCTCCTTCATCTCCTTCTAAATGGCTGTCTGTATTTCGCCACATTCTTTGACTCAGTGCTCCCTGAAGACCACAAGTATCATTCCTCTGGGCCTGTTGTCGACAGAAAAGTAAACTTGTTGCTTTGCTCACCACCATGTTGAAGGACATCAGCGTGATCACTGCCGATAGGACGGAGGGTCAAATAAAAAGGAACACCAATTTCTAGACAGGAGCAGTTGGGAGCTAAGATTGTATTGTGGAGTGACGTGTTTATTTGAGTGTCCAAACTTCCCTCTTTAGGTGGTTATTAGATCTTCACATTCGTGAACATCAGAAAACCCATTGATTTCAAAGGCCCAGATGGTTATTATTACAGCAAATCAGTTGTTGAGGTGAGAGAAAATGAGAACTATGTTGCTGCACCACTAAATCCATGGCTGGGAACTGCTGAAACCAAACAAAAAGAATTCACGGTGGCCAGATAGGTCTATTTTCTGCTGACTGTTTCTGGGGACTCAAACAGAATCCATTTGTTTGAATGTTTGATTTTCAGTTTCACTCGTGTAGGGTACTTGTCCACACACCTTCGGCTTGTAGTTTGTCTGTGTCCTTCTATCTCAAGTGAGTCTCCTGTAAGTAAGCACGTAGGTGTCTTGAGATTTCATCCCTTCTTTCAACCGAGTGTCTTTTGTTTGCAGCACTCACTGCCTGACCTTTTATTCTGATGATTCTGAGCTGTGCACTTATTGCACTTAAAGAATTTTTTTTATCATTAATCTACAATCACGTGAAGAACATTATGTTTACTATGCTCTCCCCTTCACCATGTCGCCCCGAAAAATCTCTTCTGTCACTGTCGATCAGCGTAGTTGGATGCTGTAGACCCCTTCACGATGTCCCCACCCACAAACCACATTATAGTCGCTGTCCATCAGTGAGTAGTATGACGCTTTATGATCTCTACTAGTCTTCTCTGTGTTGTACAGTACTCCCCATGCACACCGGACCCCACGCATTATACATGCTAATCCTAAGGCCCCCATTCTTTCTCCCCACACTTATCCCTTCCTTTAGACTCACCCTGCCGAGTCCATTTCCCTTTCGTAACTTTTCAGCAACTCTCGGATTCTGTGTGTCTGCTGCTATTTTTTTCCTTCAGTTTTTTTTGTTGTTATAGTCCACACATGAGTGAAATCACTTGGTACTTCTCTTTCTAAGCATGACCTATTTCTCTGAACATACTACCGTCTAGCTCCATAGACGTAATTGCAAATGGTAGTATTTGTTATCTTCTTAAGGCTGCTTACTGCACTTTTTAAACTGGATTTCATTCTTCCTTTTTGTTTGTACTTTAGCTATGTTATTCACCATTCAACTCCTGGTTATGAACAATAGCTTTGTGTCAATTGATATGTATCTGTATGTATCTGTCTAACGGTCTGTCTGTCTATCTATGTATCTATGTATATATGTATCTATCTATCTATCTATCTGCCTATCAACTATCTATGATGTCTATCATCTAATAATCTACGTACCTCTCTATCTATCTTTCATCTGTCGTCTGTGTACCTATCTATCAATGAATCAATCATCTTTTTGTCTGCCCATCTATCCTTCTGTACAGAACAGTTAGCAACATAGCCTATGTCTCTTCCCTACATTATGCTTCCAGAAATCTTGCAAGGTAACTAAGCCATAAGGAGAGCACTGTGTTCACCAATACACATTCAGGTAGGGTCAGCCGCGTGTGCTTACAAAACCAGTAAATGGAGGTGAAAGGACTTGAAACCGTATCTCTGTCCTCTGTCCTCTTATACTTCCTGATCGCTTGGTGACTTTATTTAACCACATTCAGGGAGTAAGTGATCCCTGAAGACAACAAGTATCCTTCGTCTGGGCCTATTGTCGAAAGAAAAGTGTACTTGTTTCTTTGCACACCTCCATGTTTGAGGGACAACGGCAAGATCACTGCTGATTGGTGGAGCCACAAATATAAAGGAACACCTATTTCTGGACAGGAGCAGTTGGGAACAAAGAGTGTGTTGTGGAGTGAAGTGTTTATTTGAGGGTCCAACCTTCCTTCTTTAGGTGGTTATTCCTTCTTTACATTCGTGAACATCATAAAAAGCAATGATTTTAAAAGCCCAGACACATATTATTACAGCAATTCATTTCTTGAGGTGAGAGGAAATGAGAAGGAAGTTACAGCACCACTAAATCTATGCCTAAGCACTGCTGAAACCAAACAAAAAGAATTCACGGTGGCTAGGTAGGACTATTTTCTACTGACTCCCTCTGGGGACTCAAACAGACTCCATTAGTTTGTTTGTTTCTCAGTTTCACTTGTATAGGGTACCTGTCCCCGCCCCTTCAGCTTTTAGTTTGTCTGTGTCCTTGAATCTCATGTGAGTCTCCAGAAAGGGAGCATGGAGTTGGTCTTGAGTTTTCATCAGTTCTTCTAACCCTGTGTCTTTTGATTGGAGCACTCAAAGCCTGTACTTTTATTCTGATATTTGAGAGCTGTGCTCTTAATGCAATTTGAAATTTTTTTTGTTCTCATTAATATACAATCACATGCAGAACATTATGTTTTCTAGTCTATCCCCTTCACCAAGTACCCCCCAAATCCCAGTTACAGTCTCTGTCCTTCAGCATGTACTAGGATGCTGTAGAATCACTACATGTCTTCTCTGTGTTGTACAGCCCTTCCCATGAGACCCCACAATACCAATTATACATGCTAATCCTAATGACCGCATTCTTTTTCCCCGCCCTTATTACCCCCTTCCCACAAACCCTACCCAGTCCCTTTCTCTTTGGTAACTGTTAGTCCACTCTCTGTTTCTGTAAGTCTGCTGCTGTCTTTTCCTTCAGTTTTTCTTTGTTATCATACCCCACACATGACTGAAATCATTTGGTACATGTACTTCTCAGTTGGCCTATTTGACTGAGCATAATACCCTCTAGCTCCATCCACGTTATTGCAAATGATAGGATTTGTTTTCTTCTTATGGCTGCTTATGGCACTTTTTAAACTGGATTTCATTTTTCTTTTTTGTTTGTAGTTTCGCTATGTGCTTTCACCATTGCTCTCCTGGTTATGAGCAGTAGCTTTGTGTTAATCGATATGTACCTATATCTATCTATCTGTCTGTCTATCTATTTATCAATCAATCAATCAATCATCCTTTTGTCTTCAAATCTGTCCTTTTGTACAGAACAGTTAACCATATATCCTATATCACTTTTCTACACTATGCTTCCAAAAATCCTGCAAAGTGTCTAGGCTGTAGAGAGAGCACTTGGTTCACCGAGACACTTGCAGTTCGAGTCGGCCGCGTGTACCTACAAAACCAGGAAATGGTTTTGCCGGTACTTGAACCCGTGTCTCTATCCTCTGTCCTCCTTCATCTCCTTCTAAATGGCTGTCTGTATTTCGCCACATTCTTTGACTCAGTGCTCCCTGAAGACCACAAGTATCATTCCTCTGGGCCTGTTGTCGACAGAAAAGTAAACTTGTTGCTTTGCTCACCACCATGTTGAAGGACATCAGCGTGATCACTGCCGATAGGACGGAGGGTCAAATAAAAAGGAACACCAATTTCTAGACAGGAGCAGTTGGGAGCTAAGATTGTATTGTGGAGTGACGTGTTTATTTGAGTGTCCAAACTTCCCTCTTTAGGTGGTTATTAGATCTTCACATTCGTGAACATCAGAAAACCCATTGATTTCAAAGGCCCAGATGGTTATTATTACAGCAAATCATTTGTTGAGGTGAGAGAAAATGAGAACTATGTTGCTGCACCACTAAATCCATGGCTGGGAACTGCTGAAACCAAACAAAAAGAATTCACGGTGGCCAGATAGGTCTATTTTCTGCTGACTGTTTCTGGGGACTCAAACAGAATCCATTTGTTTGAATGTTTGATTTTCAGTTTCACTCGTGTAGGGTACTTGTCCACACACCTTCGGCTTGTAGTTTGTCTGTGTCCTTCTATCTCAAGTGAGTCTCCTGTAAGTAAGCACGTAGGTGTCTTGAGATTTCATCCCTTCTTTCAACCGAGTGTCTTTTGTTTGCAGCACTCACTGCCTGACCTTTTATTCTGATGATTCTGAGCTGTGCACTTATTGCACTTAAAGAATTTTTTTTATCATTAATCTACAATCACGTGAAGAACATTATGTTTACTATGCTCTCCCCTTCACCATGTCGCCCCGAAAAATCTCTTCTGTCACTGTCGATCAGCGTAGTTGGATGCTGTAGACCCCTTCACGATGTCCCCACCCACAAACCACATTATAGTCGCTGTCCATCAGTGAGTAGTATGACGCTTTATGATCTCTACTAGTCTTCTCTGTGTTGTACAGTACTCCCCATGCACACCGGACCCCACGCATTATACATGCTAATCCTAAGGCCCCCATTCTTTCTCCCCACACTTATCCCTTCCTTTAGACTCACCCTGCCGAGTCCATTTCCCTTTCGTAACTTTTCAGCAACTCTCGGATTCTGTGTGTCTGCTGCTATTTTTTTCCTTCAGTTTTTTTTGTTGTTATAGTCCACACATGAGTGAAATCACTTGGTACTTCTCTTTCTAAGCATGACCTATTTCTCTGAACATACTACCGTCTAGCTCCATAGACGTAATTGCAAATGGTAGTATTTGTTATCTTCTTAAGGCTGCTTACTGCACTTTTTAAACTGGATTTCATTCTTCCTTTTTGTTTGTACTTTAGCTATGTTATTCACCATTCAACTCCTGGTTATGAACAATAGCTTTGTGTCAATTGATATGTATCTGTATGTATCTGTCTAACGGTCTGTCTGTCTATCTATGTATCTATGTATATATGTATCTATCTATCTATCTATCTGCCTATCAACTATCTATGATGTCTATCATCTAATAATCTACGTACCTCTCTATCTATCTTTCATCTGTCGTCTGTGTACCTATCTATCAATGAATCAATCATCTTTTTGTCTGCCCATCTATCCTTCTGTACAGAACAGTTAGCAACATAGCCTATGTCTCTTCCCTACATTATGCTTCCAGAAATCTTGCAAGGTAACTAAGCCATAAGGAGAGCACTGTGTTCACCAATACACATTCAGGTAGGGTCAGCCGCGTGTGCTTACAAAACCAGTAAATGGAGGTGAAAGGACTTGAAACCGTATCTCTGTCCTCTGTCCTCTTATACTTCCTGATCGCTTGGTGACTTTATTTAACCACATTCAGGGAGTAAGTGATCCCTGAAGACAACAAGTATCCTTCGTCTGGGCCTATTGTCGAAAGAAAAGTGTACTTGTTTCTTTGCACACCTCCATGTTTGAGGGACAACGGCAAGATCACTGCTGATTGGTGGAGCCACAAATATAAAGGAACACCTATTTCTGGACAGGAGCAGTTGGGAACAAAGAGTGTGTTGTGGAGTGAAGTGTTTATTTGCGGGTCCAACCTTCCTTCTTTAGGTGGTTATTCCTTCTTTACATTCGTGAACATCATAAAAAGCAATGATTTTAAAAGCCCAGACACATATTATTACAGCAATTCATTTCTTGAGGTGAGAGGAAATGAGAAGGAAGTTACTGCACCACTAAATCTATGCCTAAGCACTGCTGAAACCAAACAAAAAGAATTCACGGTGGCTAGGTAGGACTATTTTCTACTGACTCCCTCTGGGGACTCAAACAGAATCCATTAGTTTGTTTGTTTCTCAGTTTCACTTGTATAGGGTACCTGTCCCCGCCCCTTCAGCTTTTAGTTTGTCTGTGTCCTTGAATCTCATGTGAGTCTCCAGAAAGGGAGCATGGAGTTGGTCTTGAGTTTTCATCAGTTCTTCTAACCCTGTGTCTTTTGATTGGAGCACTCAAAGCCTGTACTTTTATTCTGATATTTGAGAGCTGTGCTCTTAATGCAATTTGAAATTTTTTTTGTTCTCATTAATATACAATCACATGCAGAACATTATGTTTTCTAGTCTATCCCCTTCACCAAGTACCCCCCAAATCCCAGTTACAGTCTCTGTCCTTCAGCATGTACTAGGATGCTGTAGAATCACTACATGTCTTCTCTGTGTTGTACAGCCCTTCCCATGAGACCCCACAATACCAATTATACATGCTAATCCTAATGACCGCATTCTTTTTCCCCGCCCTTATTACCCCCTTCCCACAAACCCTACCCAGTCCCTTTCTCTTTGGTAACTGTTAGTCCACTCTCTGTTTCTGTAAGTCTGCTGCTGTCTTTTCCTTCAGTTTTTCTTTGTTATCATACCCCACACATGACTGAAATCATTTGGTACATGTACTTCTCAGTTGGCCTATTTGACTGAGCATAATACCCTCTAGCTCCATCCACGTTATTGCAAATGATAGGATTTGTTTTCTTCTTATGGCTGCTTATGGCACTTTTTAAACTGGATTTCATTTTTCTTTTTTGTTTGTAGTTTCGCTATGTGCTTCCACCATTGCTCTCCTGGTTATGAGCTGTAGCTTTGTGTTAATCGATATGTACCTATATCTATCTATCTGTCTGTCTATCTATTTATCAATCAATCAATCAATCATCCTTTTGTCTTCAAATCTGTCCTTTTGTACAGAACAGTTAACCATATATCCTATATCACTTTTCTGCACTATGCTTCCAAAAATCCTGCAAAGTATCTAGGCTGTAGAGAGAGCACTGGGTTCACCGAGACACTTGCAGTTCGAGTCGGCCGCGTGTACCTACAAAACCAGGAAATGGTTTTGCCGGGACTTGAACCCGTGTCTCTATCCTCTGTCCTCCTTCATCTCCTTCTAAATGGCTGTCTGTATTTCGCCACATTCATTGACTCAGTGCTCCCTGAAGACCACAAGTATCATTCCTCTGGGCCTGTTGTCGACAGAAAAGTAAACTTGTTGCTTTGCTCACCACCATGTTTGAAGGACATCAGCGTGATCACCGCCGATAGGACGGAGGGTCAAATAAAAAGGAACACCAATTTCTAGACAGGAGCAGTTGGGAGCTAAGATTGTATTGTGGAGTGACGTGTTTATTTGAGTGTCCAAACTTCCCTCTTTAGGTGGTTATTAGATCTTCACATTCGTGAACATCAGAAAACCCATTGATTTCAAAGGCCCAGATGGTTATTATTACAGCAAATCAGTTGTTGAGGTGAGAGAAAATGAGAACTATGTTGCTGCACCACTAAATCCATGGCTGGGAACTGCTGAAACCAAACAAAAAGAATTCACGGTGGCCAGATAGGTCTATTTTCTGCTGACTGTCTCTGGGGACTCAAACAGAATCCATTTGTTTGAATGTTTGATTTTCAGTTTCACTCGTGTAGGGTACTTGTCCACACACCTTCGGCTTGTAGTTTGTCTGTGTCCTTCTATCTCAAGTGAGTCTCCTGTAAGTAAGCACGTAGGTGTCTTGAGTTTTCATCCCTTCTTTCAACCGAGTGTCTTTTGTTTGCAGCACTCACTGCCTGACCTTTTATTCTGATGATTCTGAGCTGTGCACTTATTGCACTTAAAGAATTTTTTTTATCATTAATCTACAATCACGTGAAGAACATTATGTTTACTATGCTCTCCCCTTCACCATGTCGCCCCGAAAAATCTCTTCTGTCACTGTCGATCAGCGTAGTTGGATGCTGTAGACCCCTTCACGATGTCCCCACCCACAAACCACATTATAGTCGCTGTCCATCAGTGAGTAGTATGACGCTTTATGATCTCTACTAGTCTTCTCTGTGTTGTACAGTACTCCCCATGCACACCGGACCCCACGCATTACACATGCTAATCCTAAGGCCCCCATTCTTTCTCCCCACACTCATCCCTTCCTTCAGACTCACCCTGCCGAGTCCATTTCCCTTTCGTAACTTTTCAGCAACTCTCGGATTCTGTGTGTCTGCTGCTATTTTTTTCCTTCAGTTTTTTTTGTTGTTATAGTCCACACATGAGTGAAATCACTTGGTACTTCTCTTTCTAAGCATGACCTATTTCTCTGAACATACTACCGTCTAGCTCCATCCACGTAATTGCAAATGGTAGTATTTGTTATCTCCTTAAGGCTGCTTACTGCACTTTTTAAACTGGATTTCATTCTTCCTTTTTGTTTGTACTTTAGCTATGTTATTCACCATTCAACTCCTGGTTATGAACAATAGCTTTGTGTCAATTGATATGTATCTGTATGTATCTGTCTAACGGTCTGTCTGTCTATCTATGTATCTATGTATATATGTATCTATCTATCTATCTATCTGCCTATCAACTATCTATGATGTCTATCATCTAATAATCTACGTACCTCTCTATCTATCTTTCATCTGTCGTCTGTGTACCTATCTATCAATGAATCAATCATCTTTTTGTCTGCCCATCTATCCTTCTGTACAGAACAGTTAGCAACATAGCCTATGTCTCTTCCCTACATTATGCTTCCAGAAATCTTGCAAGGTAACTAAGCCATAAGGAGAGCACTGTGTTCACCAATACACATTCAGGTAGGGTCAGCCGCGTGTGCTTACAAAACCAGTAAATGGAGGTGAAAGGACTTGAAACCGTATCTCTGTCCTCTGTCCTCTTATACTTCCTGATCGCTTGGTGACTTTATTTAACCACATTCAGGGAGTAAGTGATCCCTGAAGACAACAAGTATCCTTCGTCTGGGCCTATTGTCGAAAGAAAAGTGTACTTGTTTCTTTGCACACCTCCATGTTTGAGGGACAACGGCAAGATCACTGCTGATTGGTGGAGCCACAAATATAAAGGAACACCTATTTCTGGACAGGAGCAGTTGGGAACAAAGAGTGTGTTGTGGAGTGAAGTGTTTATTTGAGGGTCCAACCTTCCTTCTTTAGGTGGTTATTCCTTCTTTACATTCGTGAACATCATAAAAAGCAATGATTTTAAAAGCCCAGACACATATTATTACAGCAATTCATTTCTTGAGGTGAGAGGAAATGAGAAGGAAGTTACAGCACCACTAAATCTATGCCTAAGCACTGCTGAAACCAAACAAAAAGAATTCACGGTGGCTAGGTAGGACTATTTTCTACTGACTCCCTCTGGGGACTCAAACAGAATCCATTAGTTTGTTTGTTTCTCAGTTTCACTTGTATAGGGTACCTGTCCCCGCCCCTTCAGCTTTTAGTTTGTCTGTGTCCTTGAATCTCATGTGAGTCTCCAGAAAGGGAGCATGGAGTTGGTCTTGAGTTTTCATCAGTTCTTCTAACCCTGTGTCTTTTGATTGGAGCACTCAAAGCCTGTACTTTTATTCTGATATTTGAGAGCTGTGCTCTTAATGCAATTTGAAATTTTTTTTGTTCTCATTAATATACAATCACATGCAGAACATTATGTTTTCTAGTCTATCCCCTTCACCAAGTACCCCCCAAATCCCAGTTACAGTCTCTGTCCTTCAGCATGTACTAGGATGCTGTAGAATCACTACATGTCTTCTCTGTGTTGTACAGCCCTTCCCATGAGACCCCACAATACCAATTATACATGCTAATCCTAATGACCGCATTCTTTTTCCCCGCCCTTATTACCCCCTTCCCACAAACCCTACCCAGTCCCTTTCTCTTTGGTAACTGTTAGTCCACTCTCTGTTTCTGTAAGTCTGCTGCTGTCTTTTCCTTCAGTTTTTCTTTGTTATCATACCCCACACATGACTGAAATCATTTGGTACATGTACTTCTCAGTTGGCCTATTTGACTGAGCATAATACCCTCTAGCTCCATCCACGTTATTGCAAATGATAGGATTTGTTTTCTTCTTATGGCTGCTTATGGCACTTTTTAAACTGGATTTCATTTTTCTTTTTTGTTTGTAGTTTCGCTATGTGCTTTCACCATTGCTCTCCTGGTTATGAGCAGTAGCTTTGTGTTAATCGATATGTACCTATATCTATCTATCTGTCTGTCTATCTATTTATCAATCAATCAATCAATCATCCTTTTGTCTTCAAATCTGTCCTTTTGTACAGAACAGTTAACCATATATCCTATATCACTTTTCTACACTATGCTTCCAAAAATCCTGCAAAGTGTCTAGGCTGTAGAGAGAGCACTTGGTTCACCGAGACACTTGCAGTTCGAGTCGGCCGCGTGTACCTACAAAACCAGGAAATGGTTTTGCCGGTACTTGAACCCGTGTCTCTATCCTCTGTCCTCCTTCATCTCCTTCTAAATGGCTGTCTGTATTTCGCCACATTCTTTGACTCAGTGCTCCCTGAAGACCACAAGTATCATTCCTCTGGGCCTGTTGTCGACAGAAAAGTAAACTTGTTGCTTTGCTCACCACCATGTTTGAAGGACATCAGCGTGATCACCGCCGATAGGACGGAGGGTCAAATAAAAAGGAACACCAATTTCTAGACAGGAGCAGTTGGGAGCTAAGATTGTATTGTGGAGTGACGTGTTTATTTGAGTGTCCAAACTTCCCTCTTTAGGTGGTTATTAGATCTTCACATTCGTGAACATCAGAAAACCCATTGATTTCAAAGGCCCAGATGGTTATTATTACAGCAAATCAGTTGTTGAGGTGAGAGAAAATGAGAACTATGTTGCTGCACCACTAAATCCATGGCTGGGAACTGCTGAAACCAAACAAAAAGAATTCACGGTGGCCAGATAGGTCTATTTTCTGCTGACTGTTTCTGGGGACTCAAACAGAATCCATTTGTTTGAATGTTTGATTTTCAGTTTCACTCGTGTAGGGTACTTGTCCACACACCTTCGGCTTGTAGTTTGTCTGTGTCCTTCTATCTCAAGTGAGTCTCCTGTAAGTAAGCACGTAGGTGTCTTGAGATTTCATCCCTTCTTTCAACCGAGTGTCTTTTGTTTGCAGCACTCACTGCCTGACCTTTTATTCTGATGATTCTGAGCTGTGCACTTATTGCACTTAAAGAATTTTTTTTATCATTAATCTACAATCACGTGAAGAACATTATGTTTACTATGCTCTCCCCTTCACCATGTCGCCCCGAAAAATCTCTTCTGTCACTGTCGATCAGCGTAGTTGGATGCTGTAGACCCCTTCACGATGTCCCCACCCACAAACCACATTATAGTCGCTGTCCATCAGTGAGTAGTATGACGCTTTATGATCTCTACTAGTCTTCTCTGTGTTGTACAGTACTCCCCATGCACACCGGACCCCACGCATTATACATGCTAATCCTAAGGCCCCCATTCTTTCTCCCCACACTTATCCCTTCCTTTAGACTCACCCTGCCGAGTCCATTTCCCTTTCGTAACTTTTCAGCAACTCTCGGATTCTGTGTGTCTGCTGCTATTTTTTTCCTTCAGTTTTTTTTGTTGTTATAGTCCACACATGAGTGAAATCACTTGGTACTTCTCTTTCTAAGCATGACCTATTTCTCTGAACATACTACCGTCTAGCTCCATAGACGTAATTGCAAATGGTAGTATTTGTTATCTTCTTAAGGCTGCTTACTGCACTTTTTAAACTGGATTTCATTCTTCCTTTTTGTTTGTACTTTAGCTATGTTATTCACCATTCAACTCCTGGTTATGAACAATAGCTTTGTGTCAATTGATATGTATCTGTATGTATCTGTCTAACGGTCTGTCTGTCTATCTATGTATCTATGTATATATGTATCTATCTATCTATCTATCTGCCTATCAACTATCTATGATGTCTATCATCTAATAATCTACGTACCTCTCTATCTATCTTTCATCTGTCGTCTGTGTACCTATCTATCAATGAATCAATCATCTTTTTGTCTGCCCATCTATCCTTCTGTACAGAACAGTTAGCAACATAGCCTATGTCTCTTCCCTACATTATGCTTCCAGAAATCTTGCAAGGTAACTAAGCCATAAGGAGAGCACTGTGTTCACCAATACACATTCAGGTAGGGTCAGCCGCGTGTGCTTACAAAACCAGTAAATGGAGGTGAAAGGACTTGAAACCGTATCTCTGTCCTCTGTCCTCTTATACTTCCTGATCGCTTGGTGACTTTATTTAACCACATTCAGGGAGTAAGTGATCCCTGAAGACAACAAGTATCCTTCGTCTGGGCCTATTGTCGAAAGAAAAGTGTACTTGTTTCTTTGCACACCTCCATGTTTGAGGGACAACGGCAAGATCACTGCTGATTGGTGGAGCCACAAATATAAAGGAACACCTATTTCTGGACAGGAGCAGTTGGGAACAAAGAGTGTGTTGTGGAGTGAAGTGTTTATTTGAGGGTCCAACCTTCCTTCTTTAGGTGGTTATTCCTTCTTTACATTCGTGAACATCATAAAAAGCAATGATTTTAAAAGCCCAGACACATATTATTACAGCAATTCATTTCTTGAGGTGAGAGGAAATGAGAAGGAAGTTACTGCACCACTAAATCTATGCCTAAGCACTGCTGAAACCAAACAAAAAGAATTCACGGTGGCTAGGTAGGACTATTTTCTACTGACTCCCTCTGGGGACTCAAACAGACTCCATTAGTTTGTTTGTTTCTCAGTTTCACTTGTATAGGGTACCTGTCCCCGCCCCTTCAGCTTTTAGTTTGTCTGTGTCCTTGAATCTCATGTGAGTCTCCAGAAAGGGAGCATGGAGTTGGTCTTGAGTTTTCATCAGTTCTTCTAACCCTGTGTCTTTTGATTGGAGCACTCAAAGCCTGTACTTTTATTCTGATATTTGAGAGCTGTGCTCTTAATGCAATTTGAAATTTTTTTTGTTCTCATTAATATACAATCACATGCAGAACATTATGTTTTCTAGTCTATCCCCTTCACCAAGTACCCCCCAAATCCCAGTTACAGTCTCTGTCCTTCAGCATGTACTAGGATGCTGTAGAATCACTACATGTCTTCTCTGTGTTGTACAGCCCTTCCCATGAGACCCCACAATACCAATTATACATGCTAATCCTAATGACCGCATTCTTTTTCCCCGCCCTTATTACCCCCTTCCCACAAACCCTACCCAGTCCCTTTCTCTTTGGTAACTGTTAGTCCACTCTCTGTTTCTGTAAGTCTGCTGCTGTCTTTTCCTTCAGTTTTTCTTTGTTATCATACCCCACACATGACTGAAATCATTTGGTACATGTACTTCTCAGTTGGCCTATTTGACTGAGCATAATACCCTCTAGCTCCATCCACGTTATTGCAAATGATAGGATTTGTTTTCTTCTTATGGCTGCTTATGGCACTTTTTAAACTGGATTTCATTTTTCTTTTTTGTTTGTAGTTTCGCTATGTGCTTCCACCATTGCTCTCCTGGTTATGAGCAGTAGCTTTGTGTTAATCGATATGTACCTATATCTATCTATCTGTCTGTCTATCTATTTATCAATCAATCAATCAATCATCCTTTTGTCTTCAAATCTGTCCTTTTGTACAGAACAGTTAACCATATATCCTATATCACTTTTCTGCACTATGCTTCCAAAAATCCTGCAAAGTATCTAGGCTGTAGAGAGAGCACTGGGTTCACCGAGACACTTGCAGTTCGAGTCGGCCGCGTGTACCTACAAAACCAGGAAATGGTTTTGCCGGGACTTGAACCCGTGTCTCTATCCTCTGTCCTCCTTCATCTCCTTCTAAATGGCTGTCTGTATTTCGCCACATTCATTGACTCAGTGCTCCCTGAAGACCACAAGTATCATTCCTCTGGGCCTGTTGTCGACAGAAAAGTAAACTTGTTGCTTTGCTCACCACCATGTTTGAAGGACATCAGCGTGATCACCGCCGATAGGACGGAGGGTCAAATAAAAAGGAACACCAATTTCTAGACAGGAGCAGTTGGGAGCTAAGATTGTATTGTGGAGTGACGTGTTTATTTGAGTGTCCAAACTTCCCTCTTTAGGTGGTTATTAGATCTTCACATTCGTGAACATCAGAAAACCCATTGATTTCAAAGGCCCAGATGGTTATTATTACAGCAAATCAGTTGTTGAGGTGAGAGAAAATGAGAACTATGTTGCTGCACCACTAAATCCATGGCTGGGAACTGCTGAAACCAAACAAAAAGAATTCACGGTGGCCAGATAGGTCTATTTTCTGCTGACTGTCTCTGGGGACTCAAACAGAATCCATTTGTTTGAATGTTTGATTTTCAGTTTCACTCGTGTAGGGTACTTGTCCACACACCTTCGGCTTGTAGTTTGTCTGTGTCCTTCTATCTCAAGTGAGTCTCCTGTAAGTAAGCACGTAGGTGTCTTGAGTTTTCATCCCTTCTTTCAACCGAGTGTCTTTTGTTTGCAGCACTCACTGCCTGACCTTTTATTCTGATGATTCTGAGCTGTGCACTTATTGCACTTAAAGAATTTTTTTTATCATTAATCTACAATCACGTGAAGAACATTATGTTTACTATGCTCTCCCCTTCACCATGTCGCCCCGAAAAATCTCTTCTGTCACTGTCGATCAGCGTAGTTGGATGCTGTAGACCCCTTCACGATGTCCCCACCCACAAACCACATTATAGTCGCTGTCCATCAGTGAGTAGTATGACGCTTTATGATCTCTACTAGTCTTCTCTGTGTTGTACAGTACTCCCCATGCACACCGGACCCCACGCATTACACATGCTAATCCTAAGGCCCCCATTCTTTCTCCCCACACTCATCCCTTCCTTCAGACTCACCCTGCCGAGTCCATTTCCCTTTCGTAACTTTTCAGCAACTCTCGGATTCTGTGTGTCTGCTGCTATTTTTTTCCTTCAGTTTTTTTTGTTGTTATAGTCCACACATGAGTGAAATCACTTGGTACTTCTCTTTCTAAGCATGACCTATTTCTCTGAACATACTACCGTCTAGCTCCATCCACGTAATTGCAAATGGTAGTATTTGTTATCTCCTTAAGGCTGCTTACTGCACTTTTTAAACTGGATTTCATTCTTCCTTTTTGTTTGTACTTTAGCTATGTTATTCACCATTCAACTCCTGGTTATGAACAATAGCTTTGTGTCAATTGATGTGTATCTGTATGTATCTATCTAACGGTCTGTCTGTCTATCTATGTATCTATGTATATATGTATCTATCTATCTATCTATCTGCCTATCATCTATCTATGATGTCTATCATCTAATAATCTACGTACCTCTCTATCTATCTTTCATCTGTCGTCTGTGTACCTATCTATCAATGAATCAATCATCTTTTTGTCTGCCCATCTATCCTTCTGTACAGAACAGTTAGCAACATAGCCTATGTCTCTTCCCTACATTATGCTTCCAGAAATCTTGCAAGGTAACTAAGCCATAAGGAGAGCACTGTGTTCACCAATACACATTCAGGTAGGGTCAGCCGCGTGTGCTTACAAAACCAGTAAATGGAGGTGAAAGGACTTGAAACCGTATCTCTGTCCTCTGTCCTCTTATACTTCCTGATCGCTTGGTGACTTTATTTAACCACATTCAGGGAGTAAGTGATCCCTGAAGACAACAAGTATCCTTCGTCTGGGCCTATTGTCGAAAGAAAAGTGTACTTGTTTCTTTGCACACCTCCATGTTTGAGGGACAACGGCAAGATCACTGCTGATTGGTGGAGCCACAAATATAAAGGAACACCTATTTCTGGACAGGAGCAGTTGGGAACAAAGAGTGTGTTGTGGAGTGAAGTGTTTATTTGAGGGTCCAACCTTCCTTCTTTAGGTGGTTATTCCTTCTTTACATTCGTGAACATCATAAAAAGCAATGATTTTAAAAGCCCAGACACATATTATTACAGCAATTCATTTCTTGAGGTGAGAGGAAATGAGAAGGAAGTTACTGCACCACTAAATCTATGCCTAAGCACTGCTGAAACCAAACAAAAAGAATTCACGGTGGCTAGGTAGGACTATTTTCTACTGACTCCCTCTGGGGACTCAAACAGACTCCATTAGTTTGTTTGTTTCTCGGTTTCACTTGTATAGGGTACCTGTCCCCGCCCCTTCAGCTTTTAGTTTGTCTGTGTCCTTGAATCTCATGTGAGTCTCCAGAAAGGGAGCATGGAGTTGGTCTTGAGTTTTCATCAGTTCTTCTAACCCTGTGTCTTTTGATTGGAGCACTCAAAGCCTGTACTTTTATTCTGATATTTGAGAGCTGTGCTCTTAATGCAATTTGAAATTTTTTTTGTTCTCATTAATATACAATCACATGCAGAACATTATGTTTTCTAGTCTATCCCCTTCACCAAGTACCCCCCAAATCCCAGTTACAGTCTCTGTCCTTCAGCATGTACTAGGATGCTGTAGAATCACTACATGTCTTCTCTGTGTTGTACAGCCCTTCCCATGAGACCCCACAATACCAATTATACATGCTAATCCTAATGACCGCATTCTTTTTCCCCGCCCTTATTACCCCCTTCCCACAAACCCTACCCAGTCCCTTTCTCTTTGGTAACTGTTAGTCCACTCTCTGTTTCTGTAAGTCTGCTGCTGTCTATTCCTTCAGTTTTTCTTTGTTATCATACCCCACACATGACTGAAATCATTTGGTACATGTACTTCTCAGTTGGCCTATTTGACTGAGCATAATACCCTCTAGCTCCATCCACGTTATTGCAAATGATAGGATTTGTTTTCTTCTTATGGCTGCTTATGGCACTTTTTAAACTGGATTTCATTTTTCTTTTTTGTTTGTAGTTTCGCTATGTGCTTTCACCATTGCTCTCCTGGTTATGAGCAGTAGCTTTGTGTTAATCGATATGTACCTATATCTATCTATCTGTCTGTCTATCTATTTATCAATCAATCAATCAATCATCCTTTTGTCTTCAAATCTGTCCTTTTGTACAGAACAGTTAACCATATATCCTATATCACTTTTCTGCACTATGCTTCCAAAAATCCTGCAAAGTATCTAGGCTGTAGAGAGAGCACTGGGTTCACCGAGACACTTGCAGTTCGAGTCGGCCGCGTGTACCTACAAAACCAGGAAATGGTTTTGCCGGGACTTGAACCCGTGTCTCTATCCTCTGTCCTCCTTCATCTCCTTCTAAATGGCTGTCTGTATTTCGCCACATTCATTGACTCAGTGCTCCCTGAAGACCACAAGTATCATTCCTCTGGGCCTGTTGTCGACAGAAAAGTAAACTTGTTGCTTTGCTCACCACCATGTTTGAAGGACATCAGCGTGATCACCGCCGATAGGACGGAGGGTCAAATAAAAAGGAACACCAATTTCTAGACAGGAGCAGTTGGGAGCTAAGATTGTATTGTGGAGTGACGTGTTTATTTGAGTGTCCAAACTTCCCTCTTTAGGTGGTTATTAGATCTTCACATTCGTGAACATCAGAAAACCCATTGATTTCAAAGGCCCAGATGGTTATTATTACAGCAAATCAGTTGTTGAGGTGAGAGAAAATGAGAACTATGTTGCTGCACCACTAAATCCATGGCTGGGAACTGCTGAAACCAAACAAAAAGAATTCACGGTGGCCAGATAGGTCTATTTTCTGCTGACTGTCTCTGGGGACTCAAACAGAATCCATTTGTTTGAATGTTTGATTTTCAGTTTCACTCGTGTAGGGTACTTGTCCACACACCTTCGGCTTGTAGTTTGTCTGTGTCCTTCTATCTCAAGTGAGTCTCCTGTAAGTAAGCACGTAGGTGTCTTGAGTTTTCATCCCTTCTTTCAACCGAGTGTCTTTTGTTTGCAGCACTCACTGCCTGACCTTTTATTCTGATGATTCTGAGCTGTGCACTTATTGCACTTAAAGAATTTTTTTTATCATTAATCTACAATCACGTGAAGAACATTATGTTTACTATGCTCTCCCCTTCACCATGTCGCCCCGAAAAATCTCTTCTGTCACTGTCGATCAGCGTAGTTGGATGCTGTAGACCCCTTCACGATGTCCCCACCCACAAACCACATTATAGTCGCTGTCCATCAGTGAGTAGTATGACGCTTTATGATCTCTACTAGTCTTCTCTGTGTTGTACAGTACTCCCCATGCACACCGGACCCCACGCATTACACATGCTAATCCTAAGGCCCCCATTCTTTCTCCCCACACTCATCCCTTCCTTCAGACTCACCCTGCCGAGTCCATTTCCCTTTCGTAACTTTTCAGCAACTCTCGGATTCTGTGTGTCTGCTGCTATTTTTTTCCTTCAGTTTTTTTTGTTGTTATAGTCCACACATGAGTGAAATCACTTGGTACTTCTCTTTCTAAGCATGACCTATTTCTCTGAACATACTACCGTCTAGCTCCATCCACGTAATTGCAAATGGTAGTATTTGTTATCTCCTTAAGGCTGCTTACTGCACTTTTTAAACTGGATTTCATTCTTCCTTTTTGTTTGTACTTTAGCTATGTTATTCACCATTCAACTCCTGGTTATGAACAATAGCTTTGTGTCAATTGATGTGTATCTGTATGTATCTATCTAACGGTCTGTCTGTCTATCTATGTATCTATGTATATATGTATCTATCTATCTATCTATCTGCCTATCATCTATCTATGATGTCTATCATCTAATAATCTACGTACCTCTCTATCTATCTTTCATCTGTCGTCTGTGTACCTATCTATCAATGAATCAATCATCTTTTTGTCTGCCCATCTATCCTTCTGTACAGAACAGTTAGCAACATAGCCTATGTCTCTTCCCTACATTATGCTTCCAGAAATCTTGCAAGGTAACTAAGCCATAAGGAGAGCACTGTGTTCACCAATACACATTCAGGTAGGGTCAGCCGCGTGTGCTTACAAAACCAGTAAATGGAGGTGAAAGGACTTGAAACCGTATCTCTGTCCTCTGTCCTCTTATACTTCCTGATCGCTTGGTGACTTTATTTAACCACATTCAGGGAGTAAGTGATCCCTGAAGACAACAAGTATCCTTCGTCTGGGCCTATTGTCGAAAGAAAAGTGTACTTGTTTCTTTGCACACCTCCATGTTTGAGGGACAACGGCAAGATCACTGCTGATTGGTGGAGCCACAAATATAAAGGAACACCTATTTCTGGACAGGAGCAGTTGGGAACAAAGAGTGTGTTGTGGAGTGAAGTGTTTATTTGAGGGTCCAACCTTCCTTCTTTAGGTGGTTATTCCTTCTTTACATTCGTGAACATCATAAAAAGCAATGATTTTAAAAGCCCAGACACATATTATTACAGCAATTCATTTCTTGAGGTGAGAGGAAATGAGAAGGAAGTTACTGCACCACTAAATCTATGCCTAAGCACTGCTGAAACCAAACAAAAAGAATTCACGGTGGCTAGGTAGGACTATTTTCTACTGACTCCCTCTGGGGACTCAAACAGACTCCATTAGTTTGTTTGTTTCTCAGTTTCACTTGTATAGGGTACCTGTCCCCGCCCCTTCAGCTTTTAGTTTGTCTGTGTCCTTGAATCTCATGTGAGTCTCCAGAAAGGGAGCATGGAGTTGGTCTTGAGTTTTCATCAGTTCTTCTAACCCTGTGTCTTTTGATTGGAGCACTCAAAGCCTGTACTTTTATTCTGATATTTGAGAGCTGTGCTCTTAATGCAATTTGAAATTTTTTTTGTTCTCATAAATATACAATCACATGCAGAACATTATGTTTTCTAGTCTATCCCCTTCACCAAGTACCCCCCAAATCCCAGTTACAGTCTCTGTCCTTCAGCATGTACTAGGATGCTGTAGAATCACTACATGTCTTCTCTGTGTTGTACAGCCCTTCCCATGAGACCCCACAATACCAATTATACATGCTAATCCTAATGACCGCATTCTTTTTCCCCGCCCTTATTACCCCCTTCCCACAAACCCTACCCAGTCCCTTTCTCTTTGGTAACTGTTAGTCCACTCTCTGTTTCTGTAAGTCTGCTGCTGTCTTTTCCTTCAGTTTTTCTTTGTTATCATACCCCACACATGACTGAAATCATTTGGTACATGTACTTCTCAGTTGGCCTATTTGACTGAGCATAATACCCTCTAGCTCCATCCACGTTATTGCAAATGATAGGATTTGTTTTCTTCTTATGGCTGCTTATGGCACTTTTTAAACTGGATTTCATTTTTCTTTTTTGTTTGTAGTTTCGCTATGTGCTTTCACCATTGCTCTCCTGGTTATGAGCAGTAGCTTTGTGTTAATCGATATGTACCTATATCTATCTATCTGTCTGTCTATCTATTTATCAATCAATCAATCAATCATCCTTTTGTCTTCAAATCTGTCCTTTTGTACAGAACAGTTAACCATATATCCTATATCACTTTTCTACACTATGCTTCCAAAAATCCTGCAAAGTGTCTAGGCTGTAGAGAGAGCACTTGGTTCACCGAGACACTTGCAGTTCGAGTCGGCCGCGTGTACCTACAAAACCAGGAAATGGTTTTGCCGGTACTTGAACCCGTGTCTCTATCCTCTGTCCTCCTTCATCTCCTTCTAAATGGCTGTCTGTATTTCGCCACATTCTTTGACTCAGTGCTCCCTGAAGACCACAAGTATCATTCCTCTGGGCCTGTTGTCGACAGAAAAGTAAACTTGTTGCTTTGCTCACCACCATGTTGAAGGACATCAGCGTGATCACTGCCGATAGGACGGAGGGTCAAATAAAAAGGAACACCAATTTCTAGACAGGAGCAGTTGGGAGCTAAGATTGTATTGTGGAGTGACGTGTTTATTTGAGTGTCCAAACTTCCCTCTTTAGGTGGTTATTAGATCTTCACATTCGTGAACATCAGAAAACCCATTGATTTCAAAGGCCCAGATGGTTATTATTACAGCAAATCAGTTGTTGAGGTGAGAGAAAATGAGAACTATGTTGCTGCACCACTAAATCCATGGCTGGGAACTGCTGAAACCAAACAAAAAGAATTCACGGTGGCCAGATAGGTCTATTTTCTGCTGACTGTTTCTGGGGACTCAAACAGAATCCATTTGTTTGAATGTTTGATTTTCAGTTTCACTCGTGTAGGGTACTTGTCCACACACCTTCGGCTTGTAGTTTGTCTGTGTCCTTCTATCTCAAGTGAGTCTCCTGTAAGTAAGCACGTAGGTGTCTTGAGATTTCATCCCTTCTTTCAACCGAGTGTCTTTTGTTTGCAGCACTCACTGCCTGACCTTTTATTCTGATGATTCTGAGCTGTGCACTTATTGCACTTAAAGAATTTTTTTTATCATTAATCTACAATCACGTGAAGAACATTATGTTTACTATGCTCTCCCCTTCACCATGTCGCCCCGAAAAATCTCTTCTGTCACTGTCGATCAGCGTAGTTGGATGCTGTAGACCCCTTCACGATGTCCCCACCCACAAACCACATTATAGTCGCTGTCCATCAGTGAGTAGTATGACGCTTTATGATCTCTACTAGTCTTCTCTGTGTTGTACAGTACTCCCCATGCACACCGGACCCCACGCATTATACATGCTAATCCTAAGGCCCCCATTCTTTCTCCCCACACTTATCCCTTCCTTTAGACTCACCCTGCCGAGTCCATTTCCCTTTCGTAACTTTTCAGCAACTCTCGGATTCTGTGTGTCTGCTGCTATTTTTTTCCTTCAGTTTTTTTTGTTGTTATAGTCCACACATGAGTGAAATCACTTGGTACTTCTCTTTCTAAGCATGACCTATTTCTCTGAACATACTACGGTCTAGCTCCATAGACGTAATTGCAAATGGTAGTATTTGTTATCTTCTTAAGGCTGCTTACTGCACTTTTTAAACTGGATTTCATTCTTCCTTTTTGTTTGTACTTTAGCTATGTTATTCACCATTCAACTCCTGGTTATGAACAATAGCTTTGTGTCAATTGATGTGTATCTGTATGTATCTATCTAACGGTCTGTCTGTCTATCTATGTATCTATGTATATATGTATCTATCTATCTATCTATCTGCCTATCATCTATCTATGATGTCTATCATCTAATAATCTACGTACCTCTCTATCTATCTTTCATCTGTCGTCTGTGTACCTATCTATCAATGAATCAATCATCTTTTTGTCTGCCCATCTATCCTTCTGTACAGAACAGTTAGCA
Source organism: Manis pentadactyla (assembly GCF_030020395.1). NCBI lineage: Eukaryota > Metazoa > Chordata > Mammalia > Pholidota > Manidae > Manis > Manis pentadactyla. The sequence continues at coordinate 244,562 of NW_026644645.1, forward strand.
ACATAGCCTATGTCTCTTCCCTACATTATGCTTCCAGAAATCTTGCAAGGTAACTAAGCCATAAGGAGAGCACTGTGTTCACCAATACACATTCAGGTAGGGTCAGCCGCGTGTGCTTACAAAACCAGTAAATGGAGGTGAAAGGACTTGAAACCGTATCTCTGTCCTCTGTCCTCTTATACTTCCTGATCGCTTGGTGACTTTATTTAACCACATTCAGGGAGTAAGTGATCCCTGAAGACAACAAGTATCCTTCGTCTGGGCCTATTGTCGAAAGAAAAGTGTACTTGTTTCTTTGCACACCTCCATGTTTGAGGGACAACGGCAAGATCACTGCTGATTGGTGGAGCCACAAATATAAAGGAACACCTATTTCTGGACAGGAGCAGTTGGGAACAAAGAGTGTGTTGTGGAGTGAAGTGTTTATTTGAGGGTCCAACCTTCCTTCTTTAGGTGGTTATTCCTTCTTTACATTCGTGAACATCATAAAAAGCAATGATTTTAAAAGCCCAGACACATATTATTACAGCAATTCATTTCTTGAGGTGAGAGGAAATGAGAAGGAAGTTACTGCACCACTAAATCTATGCCTAAGCACTGCTGAAACCAAACAAAAAGAATTCACGGTGGCTAGGTAGGACTATTTTCTACTGACTCCCTCTGGGGACTCAAACAGAATCCATTAGTTTGTTTGTTTCTCAGTTTCACTTGTATAGGGTACCTGTCCCCGCCCCTTCAGCTTTTAGTTTGTCTGTGTCCTTGAATCTCATGTGAGTCTCCAGAAAGGGAGCATGGAGTTGGTCTTGAGTTTTCATCAGTTCTTCTAACCCTGTGTCTTTTGATTGGAGCACTCAAAGCCTGTACTTTTATTCTGATATTTGAGAGCTGTGCTCTTAATGCAATTTGAAATTTTTTTTGTTCTCATTAATATACAATCACATGCAGAACATTATGTTTTCTAGTCTATCCCCTTCACCAAGTACCCCCCAAATCCCAGTTACAGTCTCTGTCCTTCAGCATGTACTAGGATGCTGTAGAATCACTACATGTCTTCTCTGTGTTGTACAGCCCTTCCCATGAGACCCCACAATACCAATTATACATGCTAATCCTAATGACCGCATTCTTTTTCCCCGCCCTTATTACCCCCTTCCCACAAACCCTACCCAGTCCCTTTCTCTTTGGTAACTGTTAGTCCACTCTCTGTTTCTGTAAGTCTGCTGCTGTCTTTTCCTTCAGTTTTTCTTTGTTATCATACCCCACACATGACTGAAATCATTTGGTACATGTACTTCTCAGTTGGCCTATTTGACTGAGCATAATACCCTCTAGCTCCATCCACGTTATTGCAAATGATAGGATTTGTTTTCTTCTTATGGCTGCTTATGGCACTTTTTAAACTGGATTTCATTTTTCTTTTTTGTTTGTAGTTTCGCTATGTGCTTCCACCATTGCTCTCCTGGTTATGAGCAGTAGCTTTGTGTTAATCGATATGTACCTATATCTATCTATCTGTCTGTCTATCTATTTATCAATCAATCAATCAATCATCCTTTTGTCTTCAAATCTGTCCTTTTGTACAGAACAGTTAACCATATATCCTATATCACTTTTCTGCACTATGCTTCCAAAAATCCTGCAAAGTATCTAGGCTGTAGAGAGAGCACTGGGTTCACCGAGACACTTGCAGTTCGAGTCGGCCGCGTGTACCTACAAAACCAGGAAATGGTTTTGCCGGGACTTGAACCCGTGTCTCTATCCTCTGTCCTCCTTCATCTCCTTCTAAATGGCTGTCTGTATTTCGCCACATTCATTGACTCAGTGCTCCCTGAAGACCACAAGTATCATTCCTCTGGGCCTGTTGTCGACAGAAAAGTAAACTTGTTGCTTTGCTCACCACCATGTTTGAAGGACGTCAGCGTGATCACCGCCGATAGGACGGAGGGTCAAATAAAAAGGAACACCAATTTCTAGACAGGAGCAGTTGGGAACTAAGATTGTATTGTGGAGTGACGTGTTTATTTGAGTGTCCAAACTTCCCTCTTTAGGTGGTTATTAGATCTTCACATTCGTGAACATCAGAAAACCCATTGATTTCAAAGGCCCAGATGGTTATTATTACAGCAAATCAGTTGTTGAGGTGAGAGAAAATGAGAACTATGTTGCTGCACCACTAAATCCATGGCTGGGAACTGCTGAAACCAAACAAAAAGAATTCACGGTGGCCAGATAGGTCTATTTTCTGCTGACTGTCTCTGGGGACTCAAACAGAATCCATTTGTTTGAATGTTTGATTTTCAGTTTCACTCGTGTAGGGTACTTGTCCACACACCTTCGGCTTGTAGTTTGTCTGTGTCCTTCTATCTCAAGTGAGTCTCCTGTAAGTAAGCACGTAGGTGTCTTGAGTTTTCATCCCTTCTTTCAACCGAGTGTCTTTTGTTTGCAGCACTCACTGCCTGACCTTTTATTCTGATGATTCTGAGCTGTGCACTTATTGCACTTAAAGAATTTTTTTTATCATTAATCTACAATCACGTGAAGAACATTATGTTTACTATGCTCTCCCCTTCACCATGTCGCCCCGAAAAATCTCTTCTGTCACTGTCGATCAGCGTAGTTGGATGCTGTAGACCCCTTCACGATGTCCCCACCCACAAACCACATTATAGTCGCTGTCCATCAGTGAGTAGTATGACGCTTTATGATCTCTACTAGTCTTCTCTGTGTTGTACAGTACTCCCCATGCACACCGGACCCCACGCATTACACATGCTAATCCTAAGGCCCCCATTCTTTCTCCCCACACTCATCCCTTCCTTCAGACTCACCCTGCCGAGTCCATTTCCCTTTCGTAACTTTTCAGCAACTCTCGGATTCTGTGTGTCTGCTGCTATTTTTTTCCTTCAGTTTTTTTTGTTGTTATAGTCCACACATGAGTGAAATCACTTGGTACTTCTCTTTCTAAGCATGACCTATTTCTCTGAACATACTACCGTCTAGCTCCATCCACGTAATTGCAAATGGTATTATTTGTTATCTCCTTAAGGCTGCTTACTGCACTTTTTAAACTGGATTTCATTCTTCCTTTTTGTTTGTACTTTAGCTATGTTATTCACCATTCAACTCCTGGTTATGAACAATAGCTTTGTGTCAATTGATGTGTATCTGTATGTATCTATCTAACGGTCTGTCTGTCTATCTATGTATCTATGTATATATGTATCTATCTATCTATCTATCTGCCTATCATCTATCTATGATGTCTATCATCTAATAATCTACGTACCTCTCTATCTATCTTTCATCTGTCGTCTGTGTACCTATCTATCAATGAATCAATCATCTTTTTGTCTGCCCATCTATCCTTCTGTACAGAACAGTTAGCAACATAGCCTATGTCTCTTCCCTACATTATGCTTCCAGAAATCTTGCAAGGTAACTAAGCCATAAGGAGAGCACTGTGTTCACCAATACACATTCAGGTAGGGTCAGCCGCGTGTGCTTACAAAACCAGTAAATGGAGGTGAAAGGACTTGAAACCGTATCTCTGTCCTCTGTCCTCTTATACTTCCTGATCGCTTGGTGACTTTATTTAACCACATTCAGGGAGTAAGTGATCCCTGAAGACAACAAGTATCCTTCGTCTGGGCCTATTGTCGAAAGAAAAGTGTGCTTGTTTCTTTGCACACCTCCATGTTTGAGGGACAACGGCAAGATCACTGCTGATTGGTGGAGCCACAAATATAAAGGAACACCTATTTCTGGACAGGAGCAGTTGGGAACAAAGAGTGTGTTGTGGAGTGAAGTGTTTATTTGAGGGTCCAACCTTCCTTCTTTAGGTGGTTATTCCTTCTTTACATTCGTGAACATCATAAAAAGCAATGATTTTAAAAGCCCAGACACATATTATTACAGCAATTCATTTCTTGAGGTGAGAGGAAATGAGAAGGAAGTTACTGCACCACTAAATCTATGCCTAAGCACTGCTGAAACCAAACAAAAAGAATTCACGGTGGCTAGGTAGGACTATTTTCTACTGACTCCCTCTGGGGACTCAAACAGACTCCATTAGTTTGTTTGTTTCTCAGTTTCACTTGTATAGGGTACCTGTCCCCGCCCCTTCAGCTTTTAGTTTGTCTGTGTCCTTGAATCTCATGTGAGTCTCCAGAAAGGGAGCATGGAGTTGGTCTTGAGTTTTCATCAGTTCTTCTAACCCTGTGTCTTTTGATTGGAGCACTCAAAGCCTGTACTTTTATTCTGATATTTGAGAGCTGTGCTCTTAATGCAATTTAAAATTTTTTTTGTTCTCATTAATATACAATCACATGCAGAACATTATGTTTTCTAGTCTATCCCCTTCACCAAGTACCCCCCAAATCCCAGTTACAGTCTCTGTCCTTCAGCATGTACTAGGATGCTGTAGAATCACTACATGTCTTCTCTGTGTTGTACAGCCCTTCCCATGAGACCCCACAATACCAATTATACATGCTAATCGTAATGACCGCATTCTTTTTCCCCGCCCTTATTACCCCCTTCCCACAAACCCTACCCAGTCCCTTTCTCTTTGGTAACTGTTAGTCCACTCTCTGTTTCTGTAAGTCTGCTGCTGTCTTTTCCTTCAGTTTTTCTTTGTTATCATACCCCACACATGACTGAAATCATTTGGTACATGTACTTCTCAGTTGGCCTATTTGACTGAGCATAATACCCTCTAGCTCCATCCACGTTATTGCAAATGATAGGATTTGTTTTCTTCTTATGGCTGCTTATGGCACTTTTTAAACTGGATTTCATTTTTCTTTTTTGTTTGTAGTTTCGCTATGTGCTTTCACCATTGCTCTCCTGGTTATGAGCAGTAGCTTTGTGTTAATCGATATGTACCTATATCTATCTATCTGTCTGTCTATCTATTTATCAATCAATCAATCAATCATCCTTTTGTCTTCAAATCTGTCCTTTTGTACAGAACAGTTAACCATATATCCTATATCACTTTTCTACACTATGCTTCCAAAAATCCTGCAAAGTGTCTAGGCTGTAGAGAGAGCACTGGGTTCACCGAGACACTTGCAGTTCGAGTCGGCCGCGTGTACCTACAAAACCAGGAAATGGTTTTGCCGGGACTTGAACCCTTGTCTCTATCCTCTGTCCTCCTTCATCTCCTTCTAAATGGCTGTCTGTATTTCGCCACATTCATTGACTCAGTGCTCCCTGAAGACCACAAGTATAATTCCTCTGGGCCTGTTGTCGACAGAAAAGTAAACTTGTTGCTTTGCTCACCACCATGTTTGAAGGACATCAGCGTGATCACCGCCGATAGGACGGAGGGTCAAATAAAAAGGAACACCAATTTCTAGACAGGAGCAGTTGGGAGCTAAGATTGTATTGTGGAGTGACGTGTTTATTTGAGTGTCCAAACTTCCCTCTTTAGGTGGTTATTAGATCTTCACATTCGTGAACATCAGAAAACCCATTGATTTCAAAGGCCCAGATGGTTATTATTACAGCAAATCAGTTGTTGAGGTGAGAGAAAATGAGAACTATGTTGCTGCACCACTAAATCCATGGCTGGGAACTGCTGAAACCAAACAAAAAGAATTCACGGTGGCCAGATAGGTCTATTTTCTGCTGACTGTCTCTGGGGACTCAAACAGAATCCATTTGTTTGAATGTTTGATTTTCAGTTTCACTCGTGTAGGGTACTTGTCCACACACCTTCGGCTTGTAGTTTGTCTGTGTCCTTCTATCTCAAGTGAGTCTCCTGTAAGTAAGCACGTAGGTGTCTTGAGTTTTCATCCCTTCTTTCAACCGAGTGTCTTTTGTTTGCAGCACTCACTGCCTGACCTTTTATTCTGATGATTCTGAGCTGTGCACTTATTGCACTTAAAGAATTTTTTTTATCATTAATCTACAATCACGTGAAGAACATTATGTTTACTATGCTCTCCCCTTCACCATGTCGCCCCGAAAAATCTCTTCTGTCACTGTCGATCAGCGTAGTTGGATGCTGTAGACCCCTTCACGATGTCCCCACCCACAAACCACATTATAGTCGCTGTCCATCAGTGAGTAGTATGACGCTTTATGATCTCTACTAGTCTTCTCTGTGTTGTACAGTACTCCCCATGCACACCGGACCCCACGCATTATACATGCTAATCCTAAGGCCCCCATTCTTTCTCCCCACACTTATCCCTTCCTTCAGACTCACCCTGCCGAGTCCATTTCCCTTTCGTAACTTTTCAGCAACTCTCGGATTCTGTGTGTCTGCTGCTATTTTTTTCCTTCAGTTTTTTTTGTTGTTATAGTCCACACATGAGTGAAATCACTTGGTACTTCTCTTTCTAAGCATGACCTATTTCTCTGAACATACTACCGTCTAGCTCCATCCACGTAATTGCAAATGGTAGTATTTGTTATCTCCTTAAGGCTGCTTACTGCACTTTTTAAACTGGATTTCATTCTTCCTTTTTGTTTGTACTTTAGCTATGTTATTCACCATTCAACTCCTGGTTATGAACAATAGCTTTGTGTCAATTGATGTGTATCTGTATGTATCTATCTAACGGTCTGTCTGTCTATCTATGTATCTATGTATATATGTATCTATCTATCTATCTATCTGCCTATCATCTATCTATGATGTCTATCATCTAATAATCTACGTACCTCTCTATCTATCTTTCATCTGTCGTCTGTGTACCTATCTATCAATGAATCAATCATCTTTTTGTCTGCCCATCTATCCTTCTGTACAGAACAGTTAGCAACATAGCCTATGTCTCTTCCCTACATTATGCTTCCAGAAATCTTGCAAGGTAACTAAGCCATAAGGAGAGCACTGTGTTCACCAATACACATTCAGGTAGGGTCAGCCGCGTGTGCTTACAAAACCAGTAAATGGAGGTGAAAGGACTTGAAACCGTATCTCTGTCCTCTGTCCTCTTATACTTCCTGATCGCTTGGTGACTTTATTTAACCACATTCAGGGAGTAAGTGATCCCTGAAGACAACAAGTATCCTTCGTCTGGGCCTATTGTCGAAAGAAAAGTGTGCTTGTTTCTTTGCACACCTCCATGTTTGAGGGACAACGGCAAGATCACTGCTGATTGGTGGAGCCACAAATATAAAGGAACACCTATTTCTGGACAGGAGCAGTTGGGAACAAAGAGTGTGTTGTGGAGTGAAGTGTTTATTTGAGGGTCCAACCTTCCTTCTTTAGGTGGTTATTCCTTCTTTACATTCGTGAACATCATAAAAAGCAATGATTTTAAAAGCCCAGACACATATTATTACAGCAATTCATTTCTTGAGGTGAGAGGAAATGAGAAGGAAGTTACTGCACCACTAAATCTATGCCTAAGCACTGCTGAAACCAAACAAAAAGAATTCACGGTGGCTAGGTAGGACTATTTTCTACTGACTCCCTCTGGGGACTCAAACAGACTCCATTAGTTTGTTTGTTTCTCAGTTTCACTTGTATAGGGTACCTGTCCCCGCCCCTTCAGCTTTTAGTTTGTCTGTGTCCTTGAATCTCATGTGAGTCTCCAGAAAGGGAGCATGGAGTTGGTCTTGAGTTTTCATCAGTTCTTCTAACCCTGTGTCTTTTGATTGGAGCACTCAAAGCCTGTACTTTTATTCTGATATTTGAGAGCTGTGCTCTTAATGCAATTTAAAATTTTTTTTGTTCTCATTAATATACAATCACATGCAGAACATTATGTTTTCTAGTCTATCCCCTTCACCAAGTACCCCCCAAATCCCAGTTACAGTCTCTGTCCTTCAGCATGTACTAGGATGCTGTAGAATCACTACATGTCTTCTCTGTGTTGTACAGCCCTTCCCATGAGACCCCACAATACCAATTATACATGCTAATCGTAATGACCGCATTCTTTTTCCCCGCCCTTATTACCCCCTTCCCACAAACCCTACCCAGTCCCTTTCTCTTTGGTAACTGTTAGTCCACTCTCTGTTTCTGTAAGTCTGCTGCTGTCTTTTCCTTCAGTTTTTCTTTGTTATCATACCCCACACATGACTGAAATCATTTGGTACATGTACTTCTCAGTTGGCCTATTTGACTGAGCATAATACCCTCTAGCTCCATCCACGTTATTGCAAATGATAGGATTTGTTTTCTTCTTATGGCTGCTTATGGCACTTTTTAAACTGGATTTCATTTTTCTTTTTTGTTTGTAGTTTCGCTATGTGCTTTCACCATTGCTCTCCTGGTTATGAGCAGTAGCTTTGTGTTAATCGATATGTACCTATATCTATCTATCTGTCTGTCTATCTATTTATCAATCAATCAATCAATCATCCTTTTGTCTTCAAATCTGTCCTTTTGTACAGAACAGTTAACCATATATCCTATATCACTTTTCTACACTATGCTTCCAAAAATCCTGCAAAGTGTCTAGGCTGTAGAGAGAGCACTTGGTTCACCGAGACACTTGCAGTTCGAGTCGGCCGCGTGTACCTACAAAACCAGGAAATGGTTTTGCCGGTACTTGAACCCGTGTCTCTATCCTCTGTCCTCCTTCATCTCCTTCTAAATGGCTGTCTGTATTTCGCCACATTCTTTGACTCAGTGCTCCCTGAAGACCACAAGTATCATTCCTCTGGGCCTGTTGTCGACAGAAAAGTAAACTTGTTGCTTTGCTCACCACCATGTTGAAGGACATCAGCGTGATCACTGCCGATAGGACGGAGGGTCAAATAAAAAGGAACACCAATTTCTAGACAGGAGCAGTTGGGAGCTAAGATTGTATTGTGGAGTGACGTGTTTATTTGAGTGTCCAAACTTCCCTCTTTAGGTGGTTATTAGATCTTCACATTCGTGAACATCAGAAAACCCATTGATTTCAAAGGCCCAGATGGTTATTATTACAGCAAATCAGTTGTTGAGGTGAGAGAAAATGAGAACTATGTTGCTGCACCACTAAATCCATGGCTGGGAACTGCTGAAACCAAACAAAAAGAATTCACGGTGGCCAGATAGGTCTATTTTCTGCTGACTGTTTCTGGGGACTCAAACAGAATCCATTTGTTTGAATGTTTGATTTTCAGTTTCACTCGTGTAGGGTACTTGTCCACACACCTTCGGCTTGTAGTTTGTCTGTGTCCTTCTATCTCAAGTGAGTCTCCTGTAAGTAAGCACGTAGGTGTCTTGAGATTTCATCCCTTCTTTCAACCGAGTGTCTTTTGTTTGCAGCACTCACTGCCTGACCTTTTATTCTGATGATTCTGAGCTGTGCACTTATTGCACTTAAAGAATTTTTTTTATCATTAATCTACAATCACGTGAAGAACATTATGTTTACTATGCTCTCCCCTTCACCATGTCGCCCCGAAAAATCTCTTCTGTCACTGTCGATCAGCGTAGTTGGATGCTGTAGACCCCTTCACGATGTCCCCACCCACAAACCACATTATAGTCGCTGTCCATCAGTGAGTAGTATGACGCTTTATGATCTCTACTAGTCTTCTCTGTGTTGTACAGTACTCCCCATGCACACCGGACCCCACGCATTATACATGCTAATCCTAAGGCCCCCATTCTTTCTCCCCACACTTATCCCTTCCTTCAGACTCACCCTGCCGAGTCCATTTCCCTTTCGTAACTTTTCAGCAACTCTCGGATTCTGTGTGTCTGCTGCTATTTTTTTCCTTCAGTTTTTTTTGTTGTTATAGTCCACACATGAGTGAAATCACTTGGTACTTCTCTTTCTAAGCATGACCTATTTCTCTGAACATACTACCGTCTAGCTCCATCCACGTAATTGCAAATGGTAGTATTTGTTATCTCCTTAAGGCTGCTTACTGCACTTTTTAAACTGGATTTCATTCTTCCTTTTTGTTTGTACTTTAGCTATGTTATTCACCATTCAACTCCTGGTTATGAACAATAGCTTTGTGTCAATTGATGTGTATCTGTATGTATCTATCTAACGGTCTGTCTGTCTATCTATGTATCTATGTATATATGTATCTATCTATCTATCTATCTGCCTATCATCTATCTATGATGTCTATCATCTAATAATCTACGTACCTCTCTATCTATCTTTCATCTGTCGTCTGTGTACCTATCTATCAATGAATCAATCATCTTTTTGTCTGCCCATCTATCCTTCTGTACAGAACAGTTAGCAACATAGCCTATGTCTCTTCCCTACATTATGCTTCCAGAAATCTTGCAAGGTAACTAAGCCATAAGGAGAGCACTGTGTTCACCAATACACATTCAGGTAGGGTCAGCCGCGTGTGCTTACAAAACCAGTAAATGGAGGTGAAAGGACTTGAAACCGTATCTCTGTCCTCTGTCCTCTTATACTTCCTGATCGCTTGGTGACTTTATTTAACCACATTCAGGGAGTAAGTGATCCCTGAAGACAACAAGTATCCTTCGTCTGGGCCTATTGTCGAAAGAAAAGTGTGCTTGTTTCTTTGCACACCTCCATGTTTGAGGGACAACGGCAAGATCACTGCTGATTGGTGGAGCCACAAATATAAAGGAACACCTATTTCTGGACAGGAGCAGTTGGGAACAAAGAGTGTGTTGTGGAGTGAAGTGTTTATTTGAGGGTCCAACCTTCCTTCTTTAGGTGGTTATTCCTTCTTTACATTCGTGAACATCATAAAAAGCAATGATTTTAAAAGCCCAGACACATATTATTACAGCAATTCATTTCTTGAGGTGAGAGGAAATGAGAAGGAAGTTACTGCACCACTAAATCTATGCCTAAGCACTGCTGAAACCAAACAAAAAGAATTCACGGTGGCTAGGTAGGACTATTTTCTACTGACTCCCTCTGGGGACTCAAACAGACTCCATTAGTTTGTTTGTTTCTCAGTTTCACTTGTATAGGGTACCTGTCCCCGCCCCTTCAGCTTTTAGTTTGTCTGTGTCCTTGAATCTCATGTGAGTCTCCAGAAAGGGAGCATGGAGTTGGTCTTGAGTTTTCATCAGTTCTTCTAACCCTGTGTCTTTTGATTGGAGCACTCAAAGCCTGTACTTTTATTCTGATATTTGAGAGCTGTGCTCTTAATGCAATTTAAAATTTTTTTTGTTCTCATTAATATACAATCACATGCAGAACATTATGTTTTCTAGTCTATCCCCTTCACCAAGTACCCCCCAAATCCCAGTTACAGTCTCTGTCCTTCAGCATGTACTAGGATGCTGTAGAATCACTACATGTCTTCTCTGTGTTGTACAGCCCTTCCCATGAGACCCCACAATACCAATTATACATGCTAATCGTAATGACCGCATTCTTTTTCCCCGCCCTTATTACCCCCTTCCCACAAACCCTACCCAGTCCCTTTCTCTTTGGTAACTGTTAGTCCACTCTCTGTTTCTGTAAGTCTGCTGCTGTCTTTTCCTTCAGTTTTTCTTTGTTATCATACCCCACACATGACTGAAATCATTTGGTACATGTACTTCTCAGTTGGCCTATTTGACTGAGCATAATACCCTCTAGCTCCATCCACGTTATTGCAAATGATAGGATTTGTTTTCTTCTTATGGCTGCTTATGGCACTTTTTAAACTGGATTTCATTTTTCTTTTTTGTTTGTAGTTTCGCTATGTGCTTTCACCATTGCTCTCCTGGTTATGAGCAGTAGCTTTGTGTTAATCGATATGTACCTATATCTATCTATCTGTCTGTCTATCTATTTATCAATCAATCAATCAATCATCCTTTTGTCTTCAAATCTGTCCTTTTGTACAGAACAGTTAACCATATATCCTATATCACTTTTCTACACTATGCTTCCAAAAATCCTGCAAAGTGTCTAGGCTGTAGAGAGAGCACTTGGTTCACCGAGACACTTGCAGTTCGAGTCGGCCGCGTGTACCTACAAAACCAGGAAATGGTTTTGCCGGTACTTGAACCCGTGTCTCTATCCTCTGTCCTCCTTCATCTCCTTCTAAATGGCTGTCTGTATTTCGCCACATTCTTTGACTCAGTGCTCCCTGAAGACCACAAGTATCATTCCTCTGGGCCTGTTGTCGACAGAAAAGTAAACTTGTTGCTTTGCTCACCACCATGTTGAAGGACATCAGCGTGATCACTGCCGATAGGACGGAGGGTCAAATAAAAAGGAACACCAATTTCTAGACAGGAGCAGTTGGGAGCTAAGATTGTATTGTGGAGTGACGTGTTTATTTGAGTGTCCAAACTTCCCTCTTTAGGTGGTTATTAGATCTTCACATTCGTGAACATCAGAAAACCCATTGATTTCAAAGGCCCAGATGGTTATTATTACAGCAAATCAGTTGTTGAGGTGAGAGAAAATGAGAACTATGTTGCTGCACCACTAAATCCATGGCTGGGAACTGCTGAAACCAAACAAAAAGAATTCACGGTGGCCAGATAGGTCTATTTTCTGCTGACTGTTTCTGGGGACTCAAACAGAATCCATTTGTTTGAATGTTTGATTTTCAGTTTCACTCGTGTAGGGTACTTGTCCACACACCTTCGGCTTGTAGTTTGTCTGTGTCCTTCTATCTCAAGTGAGTCTCCTGTAAGTAAGCACGTAGGTGTCTTGAGATTTCATCCCTTCTTTCAACCGAGTGTCTTTTGTTTGCAGCACTCACTGCCTGACCTTTTATTCTGATGATTCTGAGCTGTGCACTTATTGCACTTAAAGAATTTTTTTTATCATTAATCTACAATCACGTGAAGAACATTATGTTTACTATGCTCTCCCCTTCACCATGTCGCCCCGAAAAATCTCTTCTGTCACTGTCGATCAGCGTAGTTGGATGCTGTAGACCCCTTCACGATGTCCCCACCCACAAACCACATTATAGTCGCTGTCCATCAGTGAGTAGTATGACGCTTTATGATCTCTACTAGTCTTCTCTGTGTTGTACAGTACTCCCCATGCACACCGGACCCCACGCATTATACATGCTAATCCTAAGGCCCCCATTCTTTCTCCCCACACTTATCCCTTCCTTTAGACTCACCCTGCCGAGTCCATTTCCCTTTCGTAACTTTTCAGCAACTCTCGGATTCTGTGTGTCTGCTGCTATTTTTTTCCTTCAGTTTTTTTTGTTGTTATAGTCCACACATGAGTGAAATCACTTGGTACTTCTCTTTCTAAGCATGACCTATTTCTCTGAACATACTACGGTCTAGCTCCATAGACGTAATTGCAAATGGTAGTATTTGTTATCTTCTTAAGGCTGCTTACTGCACTTTTTAAACTGGATTTCATTCTTCCTTTTTGTTTGTACTTTAGCTATGTTATTCACCATTCAACTCCTGGTTATGAACAATAGCTTTGTGTCAATTGATATGTATCTGTATGTATCTGTCTAACGGTCTGTCTGTCTATCTATGTATCTATGTATATATGTATCTATCTATCTATCTATCTGCCTATCAACTATCTATGATGTCTATCATCTAATAATCTACGTACCTCTCTATCTATCTTTCATCTGTCGTCTGTGTACCTATCTATCAATGAATCAATCATCTTTTTGTCTGCCCATCTATCCTTCTGTACAGAACAGTTAGCAACATAGCCTATGTCTCTTCCCTACATTATGCTTCCAGAAATCTTGCAAGGTAACTAAGCCATAAGGAGAGCACTGTGTTCACCAATACACATTCAGGTAGGGTCAGCCGCGTGTGCTTACAAAACCAGTAAATGGAGGTGAAAGGACTTGAAACCGTATCTCTGTCCTCTGTCCTCTTATACTTCCTGATCGCTTGGTGACTTTATTTAACCACATTCAGGGAGTAAGTGATCCCTGAAGACAACAAGTATCCTTCGTCTGGGCCTATTGTCGAAAGAAAAGTGTACTTGTTTCTTTGCACACCTCCATGTTTGAGGGACAACGGCAAGATCACTGCTGATTGGTGGAGCCACAAATATAAAGGAACACCTATTTCTGGACAGGAGCAGTTGGGAACAAAGAGTGTGTTGTGGAGTGAAGTGTTTATTTGAGGGTCCAACCTTCCTTCTTTAGGTGGTTATTCCTTCTTTACATTCGTGAACATCATAAAAAGCAATGATTTTAAAAGCCCAGACACATATTATTACAGCAATTCATTTCTTGAGGTGAGAGGAAATGAGAAGGAAGTTACTGCACCACTAAATCTATGCCTAAGCACTGCTGAAACCAAACAAAAAGAATTCACGGTGGCTAGGTAGGACTATTTTCTACTGACTCCCTCTGGGGACTCAAACAGAATCCATTAGTTTGTTTGTTTCTCAGTTTCACTTGTATAGGGTACCTGTCCCCGCCCCTTCAGCTTTTAGTTTGTCTGTGTCCTTGAATCTCATGTGAGTCTCCAGAAAGGGAGCATGGAGTTGGTCTTGAGTTTTCATCAGTTCTTCTAACCCTGTGTCTTTTGATTGGAGCACTCAAAGCCTGTACTTTTATTCTGATATTTGAGAGCTGTGCTCTTAATGCAATTTGAAATTTTTTTTGTTCTCATTAATATACAATCACATGCAGAACATTATGTTTTCTAGTCTATCCCCTTCACCAAGTACCCCCCAAATCCCAGTTACAGTCTCTGTCCTTCAGCATGTACTAGGATGCTGTAGAATCACTACATGTCTTCTCTGTGTTGTACAGCCCTTCCCATGAGACCCCACAATACCAATTATACATGCTAATCCTAATGACCGCATTCTTTTTCCCCGCCCTTATTACCCCCTTCCCACAAACCCTACCCAGTCCCTTTCTCTTTGGTAACTGTTAGTCCACTCTCTGTTTCTGTAAGTCTGCTGCTGTCTTTTCCTTCAGTTTTTCTTTGTTATCATACCCCACACATGACTGAAATCATTTGGTACATGTACTTCTCAGTTGGCCTATTTGACTGAGCATAATACCCTCTAGCTCCATCCACGTTATTGCAAATGATAGGATTTGTTTTCTTCTTATGGCTGCTTATGGCACTTTTTAAACTGGATTTCATTTTTCTTTTTTGTTTGTAGTTTCGCTATGTGCTTTCACCATTGCTCTCCTGGTTATGAGCAGTAGCTTTGTGTTAATCGATATGTACCTATATCTATCTATCTGTCTGTCTATCTATTTATCAATCAATCAATCAATCATCCTTTTGTCTTCAAATCTGTCCTTTTGTACAGAACAGTTAACCATATATCCTATATCACTTTTCTGCACTATGCTTCCAAAAATCCTGCAAAGTATCTAGGCTGTAGAGAGAGCACTGGGTTCACCGAGACACTTGCAGTTCGAGTCGGCCGCGTGTACCTACAAAACCAGGAAATGGTTTTGCCGGGACTTGAACCCGTGTCTCTATCCTCTGTCCTCCTTCATCTCCTTCTAAATGGCTGTCTGTATTTCGCCACATTCATTGACTCAGTGCTCCCTGAAGACCACAAGTATCATTCCTCTGGGCCTGTTGTCGACAGAAAAGTAAACTTGTTGCTTTGCTCACCACCATGTTTGAAGGACATCAGCGTGATCACCGCCGATAGGACGGAGGGTCAAATAAAAAGGAACACCAATTTCTAGACAGGAGCAGTTGGGAACTAAGATTGTATTGTGGAGTGACGTGTTTATTTGAGTGTCCAAACTTCCCTCTTTAGGTGGTTATTAGATCTTCACATTCGTGAACATCAGAAAACCCATTGATTTCAAAGGCCCAGATGGTTATTATTACAGCAAATCAGTTGTTGAGGTGAGAGAAAATGAGAACTATGTTGCTGCACCACTAAATCCATGGCTGGGAACTGCTGAAACCAAACAAAAAGAATTCACGGTGGCCAGATAGGTCTATTTTCTGCTGACTGTCTCTGGGGACTCAAACAGAATCCATTTGTTTGAATGTTTGATTTTCAGTTTCACTCGTGTAGGGTACTTGTCCACACACCTTCGGCTTGTAGTTTGTCTGTGTCCTTCTATCTCAAGTGAGTCTCCTGTAAGTAAGCACGTAGGTGTCTTGAGTTTTCATCCCTTCTTTCAACCGAGTGTCTTTTGTTTGCAGCACTCACTGCCTGACCTTTTATTCTGATGATTCTGAGCTGTGCACTTATTGCACTTAAAGAATTTTTTTTATCATTAATCTACAATCACGTGAAGAACATTATGTTTACTATGCTCTCCCCTTCACCATGTCGCCCCGAAAAATCTCTTCTGTCACTGTCGATCAGCGTAGTTGGATGCTGTAGACCCCTTCACGATGTCCCCACCCACAAACCACATTATAGTCGCTGTCCATCAGTGAGTAGTATGACGCTTTATGATCTCTACTAGTCTTCTCTGTGTTGTACAGTACTCCCCATGCACACCGGACCCCACGCATTACACATGCTAATCCTAAGGCCCCCATTCTTTCTCCCCACACTCATCCCTTCCTTCAGACTCACCCTGCCGAGTCCATTTCCCTTTCGTAACTTTTCAGCAACTCTCGGATTCTGTGTGTCTGCTGCTATTTTTTTCCTTCAGTTTTTTTTGTTGTTATAGTCCACACATGAGTGAAATCACTTGGTACTTCTCTTTCTAAGCATGACCTATTTCTCTGAACATACTACCATCTAGCTCCATCCACGTAATTGCAAATGGTAGTATTTGTTATCTCCTTAAGGCTGCTTACTGCACTTTTTAAACTGGATTTCATTCTTCCTTTTTGTTTGTACTTTAGCTATGTTATTCACCATTCAACTCCTGGTTATGAACAATAGCTTTGTGTCAATTGATGTGTATCTGTATGTATCTATCTAACGGTCTGTCTGTCTATCTATGTATCTATGTATATATGTATCTATCTATCTATCTATCTGCCTATCATCTATCTATGATGTCTATCATCTAATAATCTACGTACCTCTCTATCTATCTTTCATCTGTCGTCTGTGTACCTATCTATCAATGAATCAATCATCTTTTTGTCTGCCCATCTATCCTTCTGTACAGAACAGTTAGCAACATAGCCTATGTCTCTTCCCTACATTATGCTTCCAGAAATCTTGCAAGGTAACTAAGCCATAAGGAGAGCACTGTGTTCACCAATACACATTCAGGTAGGGTCAGCCGCGTGTGCTTACAAAACCAGTAAATGGAGGTGAAAGGACTTGAAACCGTATCTCTGTCCTCTGTCCTCTTATACTTCCTGATCGCTTGGTGACTTTATTTAACCACATTCAGGGAGTAAGTGATCCCTGAAGACAACAAGTATCCTTCGTCTGGGCCTATTGTCGAAAGAAAAGTGTACTTGTTTCTTTGCACACCTCCATGTTTGAGGGACAACGGCAAGATCACTGCTGATTGGTGGAGCCACAAATATAAAGGAACACCTATTTCTGGACAGGAGCAGTTGGGAACAAAGAGTGTGTTGTGGAGTGAAGTGTTTATTTGAGGGTCCAACCTTCCTTCTTTAGGTGGTTATTCCTTCTTTACATTCGTGAACATCATAAAAAGCAATGATTTTAAAAGCCCAGACACATATTATTACAGCAATTCATTTCTTGAGGTGAGAGGAAATGAGAAGGAAGTTACTGCACCACTAAATCTATGCCTAAGCACTGCTGAAACCAAACAAAAAGAATTCACGGTGGCTAGGTAGGACTATTTTCTACTGACTCCCTCTGGGGACTCAAACAGACTCCATTAGTTTGTTTGTTTCTCAGTTTCACTTGTATAGGGTACCTGTCCCCGCCCCTTCAGCTTTTAGTTTGTCTGTGTCCTTGAATCTCATGTGAGTCTCCAGAAAGGGAGCATGGAGTTGGTCTTGAGTTTTCATCAGTTCTTCTAACCCTGTGTCTTTTGATTGGAGCACTCAAAGCCTGTACTTTTATTCTGATATTTGAGAGCTGTGCTCTTAATGCAATTTGAAATTTTTTTTGTTCTCATTAATATACAATCACATGCAGAACATTATGTTTTCTAGTCTATCCCCTTCACCAAGTACCCCCCAAATCCCAGTTACAGTCTCTGTCCTTCAGCATGTACTAGGATGCTGTAGAATCACTACATGTCTTCTCTGTGTTGTACAGCCCTTCCCATGAGACCCCACAATACCAATTATACATGCTAATCCTAATGACCGCATTCTTTTTCCCCGCCCTTATTACCCCCTTCCCACAAACCCTACCCAGTCCCTTTCTCTTTGGTAACTGTTAGTCCACTCTCTGTTTCTGTAAGTCTGCTGCTGTCTTTTCCTTCAGTTTTTCTTTGTTATCATACCCCACACATGACTGAAATCATTTGGTACATGTACTTCTCAGTTGGCCTATTTGACTGAGCATAATACCCTCTAGCTCCATCCACGTTATTGCAAATGATAGGATTTGTTTTCTTCTTATGGCTGCTTATGGCACTTTTTAAACTGGATTTCATTTTTCTTTTTTGTTTGTAGTTTCGCTATGTGCTTTCACCATTGCTCTCCTGGTTATGAGCAGTAGCTTTGTGTTAATCGATATGTACCTATATCTATCTATCTGTCTGTCTATCTATTTATCAATCAATCAATCAATCAATCATCCTTTTGTCTTCAAATCTGTCCTTTTGTACAGAACAGTTAACCATATATCCTATATCACTTTTCTACACTATGCTTCCAAAAATCCTGCAAAGTATCTAGGCTGTAGAGAGAGCACTGGGTTCACCGAGACACTTGCAGTTCGAGTCGGCCGCGTGTACCTACAAAACCAGGAAATGGTTTTGCCGGGACTTGAACCCGTGTCTCTATCCTCTGTCCTCCTTCATCTCCTTCTAAATGGCTGTCTGTATTTCGCCACATTCATTGACTCAGTGCTCCCTGAAGATCACAAGTATCATTCCTCTGGGCCTGTTGTCGACAGAAAAGTAAACTTGTTGCTTTGCTCACCACCATGTTTGAAGGACATCAGCGTGATCACCGCCGATAGGACGGAGGGTCAAATAAAAAGGAACACCAATTTCTAGACAGGAGCAGTTGGGAGCTAAGATTGTATTGTGGAGTGACGTGTTTATTTGAGTGTCCAAACTTCCCTCTTTAGGTGGTTATTAGATCTTCACATTCGTGAACATCAGAAAACCCATTGATTTCAAAGGCCCAGATGGTTATTATTACAGCAAATCAGTTGTTGAGGTGAGAGAAAATGAGAACTATGTTGCTGCACCACTAAATCCATGGCTGGGAACTGCTGAAACCAAACAAAAAGAATTCACGGTGGCCAGATAGGTCTATTTTCTGCTGACTGTCTCTGGGGTCTCAAACAGAATCCATTTGTTTGAATGTTTGATTTTCAGTTTCACTCGTGTAGGGTACTTGTCCACACACCTTCGGCTTGTAGTTTGTCTGTGTCCTTCTATCTCAAGTGAGTCTCCTGTAAGTAAGCACGTAGGTGTCTTGAGTTTTCATCCCTTCTTTCAACCGAGTGTCTTTTGTTTGCAGCACTCACTGCCTGACCTTTTATTCTGATGATTCTGAGCTGTGCACTTATTGCACTTAAAGAATTTTTTTTATCATTAATCTACAATCACGTGAAGAACATTATGTTTACTATGCTCTCCCCTTCACCATGTCGCCCCGAAAAATCTCTTCTGTCACTGTCGATCAGCATAGTTGGATGCTGTAGACCCCTTCACGATGTCCCCACCCACAAACCACATTATAGTCGCTGTCCATCAGTGAGTAGTATGACGCTTTATGATCTCTACTAGTCTTCTCTGTGTTGTACAGTACTCCCCATGCACACCGGACCCCACGCATTATACATGCTAATCCTAAGGCCCCCATTCTTTCTCCCCACACTTATCCCTTCCTTCAGACTCACCCTGCCGAGTCCATTTCCCTTTCGTAACTTTTCAGCAACTCTCGGATTCTGTGTGTCTGCTGCTATTTTTTTCCTTCAGTTTTTTTTGTTGTTATAGTCCACACATGAGTGAAATCACTTGGTACTTCTCTTTCTAAGCATGACCTATTTCTCTGAACATACTACCGTCTAGCTCCATCCACGTAATTGCAAATGGTAGTATTTGTTATCTCCTTAAGGCTGCTTACTGCACTTTTTAAACTGGATTTCATTCTTCCTTTTTGTTTGTACTTTAGCTATGTTATTCACCATTCAACTCCTGGTTATGAACAATAGCTTTGTGTCAATTGATGTGTATCTGTATGTATCTATCTAACGGTCTGTCTGTCTATCTATGTATCTATGTATATATGTATCTATCTATCTATCTATCTGCCTATCATCTATCTATGATGTCTATCATCTAATAATCTACGTACCTCTCTATCTATCTTTCATCTGTCGTCTGTGTACCTATCTATCAATGAATCAATCATCTTTTTGTCTGCCCATCTATCCTTCTGTACAGAACAGTTAGCAACATAGCCTATGTCTCTTCCCTACATTATGCTTCCAGAAATCTTGCAAGGTAACTAAGCCATAAGGAGAGCACTGTGTTCACCAATACACATTCAGGTAGGGTCAGCCGCGTGTGCTTACAAAACCAGTAAATGGAGGTGAAAGGACTTGAAACCGTATCTCTGTCCTCTGTCCTCTTATACTTCCTGATCGCTTGGTGACTTTATTTAACCACATTCAGGGAGTAAGTGATCCCTGAAGACAACAAGTATCCTTCGTCTGGGCCTATTGTCGAAAGAAAAGTGTGCTTGTTTCTTTGCACACCTCCATGTTTGAGGGACAACGGCAAGATCACTGCTGATTGGTGGAGCCACAAATATAAAGGAACACCTATTTCTGGACAGGAGCAGTTGGGAACAAAGAGTGTGTTGTGGAGTGAAGTGTTTATTTGAGGGTCCAACCTTCCTTCTTTAGGTGGTTATTCCTTCTTTACATTCGTGAACATCATAAAAAGCAATGATTTTAAAAGCCCAGACACATATTATTACAGCAATTCATTTCTTGAGGTGAGAGGAAATGAGAAGGAAGTTACTGCACCACTAAATCTATGCCTAAGCACTGCTGAAACCAAACAAAAAGAATTCACGGTGGCTAGGTAGGACTATTTTCTACTGACTCCCTCTGGGGACTCAAACAGACTCCATTAGTTTGTTTGTTTCTCAGTTTCACTTGTATAGGGTACCTGTCCCCGCCCCTTCAGCTTTTAGTTTGTCTGTGTCCTTGAATCTCATGTGAGTCTCCAGAAAGGGAGCATGGAGTTGGTCTTGAGTTTTCATCAGTTCTTCTAACCCTGTGTCTTTTGATTGGAGCACTCAAAGCCTGTACTTTTATTCTGATATTTGAGAGCTGTGCTCTTAATGCAATTTAAAATTTTTTTTGTTCTCATTAATATACAATCACATGCAGAACATTATGTTTTCTAGTCTATCCCCTTCACCAAGTACCCCCCAAATCCCAGTTACAGTCTCTGTCCTTCAGCATGTACTAGGATGCTGTAGAATCACTACATGTCTTCTCTGTGTTGTACAGCCCTTCCCATGAGACCCCACAATACCAATTATACATGCTAATCGTAATGACCGCATTCTTTTTCCCCGCCCTTATTACCCCCTTCCCACAAACCCTACCCAGTCCCTTTCTCTTTGGTAACTGTTAGTCCACTCTCTGTTTCTGTAAGTCTGCTGCTGTCTTTTCCTTCAGTTTTTCTTTGTTATCATACCCCACACATGACTGAAATCATTTGGTACATGTACTTCTCAGTTGGCCTATTTGACTGAGCATAATACCCTCTAGCTCCATCCACGTTATTGCAAATGATAGGATTTGTTTTCTTCTTATGGCTGCTTATGGCACTTTTTAAACTGGATTTCATTTTTCTTTTTTGTTTGTAGTTTCGCTATGTGCTTTCACCATTGCTCTCCTGGTTATGAGCAGTAGCTTTGTGTTAATCGATATGTACCTATATCTATCTATCTGTCTGTCTATCTATTTATCAATCAATCAATCAATCATCCTTTTGTCTTCAAATCTGTCCTTTTGTACAGAACAGTTAACCATATATCCTATATCACTTTTCTACACTATGCTTCCAAAAATCCTGCAAAGTGTCTAGGCTGTAGAGAGAGCACTGGGTTCACCGAGACACTTGCAGTTCGAGTCGGCCGCGTGTACCTACAAAACCAGGAAATGGTTTTGCCGGGACTTGAACCCTTGTCTCTATCCTCTGTCCTCCTTCATCTCCTTCTAAATGGCTGTCTGTATTTCGCCACATTCATTGACTCAGTGCTCCCTGAAGACCACAAGTATAATTCCTCTGGGCCTGTTGTCGACAGAAAAGTAAACTTGTTGCTTTGCTCACCACCATGTTTGAAGGACATCAGCGTGATCACCGCCGATAGGACGGAGGGTCAAATAAAAAGGAACACCAATTTCTAGACAGGAGCAGTTGGGAGCTAAGATTGTATTGTGGAGTGACGTGTTTATTTGAGTGTCCAAACTTCCCTCTTTAGGTGGTTATTAGATCTTCACATTCGTGAACATCAGAAAACCCATTGATTTCAAAGGCCCAGATGGTTATTATTACAGCAAATCAGTTGTTGAGGTGAGAGAAAATGAGAACTATGTTGCTGCACCACTAAATCCATGGCTGGGAACTGCTGAAACCAAACAAAAAGAATTCACGGTGGCCAGATAGGTCTATTTTCTGCTGACTGTCTCTGGGGACTCAAACAGAATCCATTTGTTTGAATGTTTGATTTTCAGTTTCACTCGTGTAGGGTACTTGTCCACACACCTTCGGCTTGTAGTTTGTCTGTGTCCTTCTATCTCAAGTGAGTCTCCTGTAAGTAAGCACGTAGGTGTCTTGAGTTTTCATCCCTTCTTTCAACCGAGTGTCTTTTGTTTGCAGCACTCACTGCCTGACCTTTTATTCTGATGATTCTGAGCTGTGCACTTATTGCACTTAAAGAATTTTTTTTATCATTAATCTACAATCACGTGAAGAACATTATGTTTACTATGCTCTCCCCTTCACCATGTCGCCCCGAAAAATCTCTTCTGTCACTGTCGATCAGCGTAGTTGGATGCTGTAGACCCCTTCACGATGTCCCCACCCACAAACCACATTATAGTCGCTGTCCATCAGTGAGTAGTATGACGCTTTATGATCTCTACTAGTCTTCTCTGTGTTGTACAGTACTCCCCATGCACACCGGACCCCACGCATTATACATGCTAATCCTAAGGCCCCCATTCTTTCTCCCCACACTTATCCCTTCCTTCAGACTCACCCTGCCGAGTCCATTTCCCTTTCGTAACTTTTCAGCAACTCTCGGATTCTGTGTGTCTGCTGCTATTTTTTTCCTTCAGTTTTTTTTGTTGTTATAGTCCACACATGAGTGAAATCACTTGGTACTTCTCTTTCTAAGCATGACCTATTTCTCTGAACATACTACCATCTAGCTCCATCCACGTAATTGCAAATGGTAGTATTTGTTATCTCCTTAAGGCTGCTTACTGCACTTTTTAAACTGGATTTCATTCTTCCTTTTTGTTTGTACTTTAGCTATGTTATTCACCATTCAACTCCTGGTTATGAACAATAGCTTTGTGTCAATTGATGTGTATCTGTATGTATCTATCTAACGGTCTGTCTGTCTATCTATGTATCTATGTATATATGTATCTATCTATCTATCTATCTGCCTATCATCTATCTATGATGTCTATCATCTAATAATCTACGTACCTCTCTATCTATCTTTCATCTGTCGTCTGTGTACCTATCTATCAATGAATCAATCATCTTTTTGTCTGCCCATCTATCCTTCTGTACAGAACAGTTAGCAACATAGCCTATGTCTCTTCCCTACATTATGCTTCCAGAAATCTTGCAAGGTAACTAAGCCATAAGGAGAGCACTGTGTTCACCAATACACATTCAGGTAGGGTCAGCCGCGTGTGCTTACAAAACCAGTAAATGGAGGTGAAAGGACTTGAAACCGTATCTCTGTCCTCTGTCCTCTTATACTTCCTGATCGCTTGGTGACTTTATTTAACCACATTCAGGGAGTAAGTGATCCCTGAAGACAACAAGTATCCTTCGTCTGGGCCTATTGTCGAAAGAAAAGTGTACTTGTTTCTTTGCACACCTCCATGTTTGAGGGACAACGGCAAGATCACTGCTGATTGGTGGAGCCACAAATATAAAGGAACACCTATTTCTGGACAGGAGCAGTTGGGAACAAAGAGTGTGTTGTGGAGTGAAGTGTTTATTTGAGGGTCCAACCTTCCTTCTTTAGGTGGTTATTCCTTCTTTACATTCGTGAACATCATAAAAAGCAATGATTTTAAAAGCCCAGACACATATTATTACAGCAATTCATTTCTTGAGGTGAGAGGAAATGAGAAGGAAGTTACTGCACCACTAAATCTATGCCTAAGCACTGCTGAAACCAAACAAAAAGAATTCACGGTGGCTAGGTAGGACTATTTTCTACTGACTCCCTCTGGGGACTCAAACAGACTCCATTAGTTTGTTTGTTTCTCAGTTTCACTTGTATAGGGTACCTGTCCCCGCCCCTTCAGCTTTTAGTTTGTCTGTGTCCTTGAATCTCATGTGAGTCTCCAGAAAGGGAGCATGGAGTTGGTCTTGAGTTTTCATCAGTTCTTCTAACCCTGTGTCTTTTGATTGGAGCACTCAAAGCCTGTACTTTTATTCTGATATTTGAGAGCTGTGCTCTTAATGCAATTTGAAATTTGTTTTGTTCTCATTAATATACAATCACATGCAGAACATTATGTTTTCTAGTCTATCCCCTTCACCAAGTACCCCCCAAATCCCAGTTACAGTCTCTGTCCTTCAGCATGTACTAGGATGCTGTAGAATCACTACATGTCTTCTCTGTGTTGTACAGCCCTTCCCATGAGACCCC
This sequence comes from Manis pentadactyla, assembly GCF_030020395.1. Lineage (NCBI taxonomy): Eukaryota > Metazoa > Chordata > Mammalia > Pholidota > Manidae > Manis > Manis pentadactyla. The sequence goes on from NW_026644645.1 coordinate 269,352, forward strand.
ACAATACCAATTATACATGCTAATCCTAATGACCGCATTCTTTTTCCCCGCCCTTATTACCCCCTTCCCACAAACCCTACCCAGTCCCTTTCTCTTTGGTAACTGTTAGTCCACTCTCTGTTTCTGTAAGTCTGCTGCTGTCTTTTCCTTCAGTTTTTCTTTGTTATCATACCCCACACATGACTGAAATCATTTGGTACATGTACTTCTCAGTTGGCCTATTTGACTGAGCATAATACCCTCTAGCTCCATCCACGTTATTGCAAATGATAGGATTTGTTTTCTTCTTATGGCTGCTTATGGCACTTTTTAAACTGGATTTCATTTTTCTTTTTTGTTTGTAGTTTCGCTATGTGCTTTCACCATTGCTCTCCTGGTTATGAGCAGTAGCTTTGTGTTAATCGATATGTACCTATATCTATCTATCTGTCTGTCTATCTATTTATCAATCAATCAATCAATCAATCATCCTTTTGTCTTCAAATCTGTCCTTTTGTACAGAACAGTTAACCATATATCCTATATCACTTTTCTACACTATGCTTCCAAAAATCCTGCAAAGTATCTAGGCTGTAGAGAGAGCACTGGGTTCACCGAGACACTTGCAGTTCGAGTCGGCCGCGTGTACCTACAAAACCAGGAAATGGTTTTGCCGGGACTTGAACCCGTGTCTCTATCCTCTGTCCTCCTTCATCTCCTTCTAAATGGCTGTCTGTATTTCGCCACATTCATTGACTCAGTGCTCCCTGAAGATCACAAGTATCATTCCTCTGGGCCTGTTGTCGACAGAAAAGTAAACTTGTTGCTTTGCTCACCACCATGTTTGAAGGACATCAGCGTGATCACCGCCGATAGGACGGAGGGTCAAATAAAAAGGAACACCAATTTCTAGACAGGAGCAGTTGGGAGCTAAGATTGTATTGTGGAGTGACGTGTTTATTTGAGTGTCCAAACTTCCCTCTTTAGGTGGTTATTAGATCTTCACATTCGTGAACATCAGAAAACCCATTGATTTCAAAGGCCCAGATGGTTATTATTACAGCAAATCAGTTGTTGAGGTGAGAGAAAATGAGAACTATGTTGCTGCACCACTAAATCCATGGCTGGGAACTGCTGAAACCAAACAAAAAGAATTCACGGTGGCCAGATAGGTCTATTTTCTGCTGACTGTCTCTGGGGTCTCAAACAGAATCCATTTGTTTGAATGTTTGATTTTCAGTTTCACTCGTGTAGGGTACTTGTCCACACACCTTCGGCTTGTAGTTTGTCTGTGTCCTTCTATCTCAAGTGAGTCTCCTGTAAGTAAGCACGTAGGTGTCTTGAGTTTTCATCCCTTCTTTCAACCGAGTGTCTTTTGTTTGCAGCACTCACTGCCTGACCTTTTATTCTGATGATTCTGAGCTGTGCACTTATTGCACTTAAAGAATTTTTTTTATCATTAATCTACAATCACGTGAAGAACATTATGTTTACTATGCTCTCCCCTTCACCATGTCGCCCCGAAAAATCTCTTCTGTCACTGTCGATCAGCATAGTTGGATGCTGTAGACCCCTTCACGATGTCCCCACCCACAAACCACATTATAGTCGCTGTCCATCAGTGAGTAGTATGACGCTTTATGATCTCTACTAGTCTTCTCTGTGTTGTACAATACTCCCCATGCACACCGGACCCCACGCATTACACATGCTAATCCTAAGGCCCCCATTCTTTCTCCCCACACTTATCCCTTCCTTCAGACTCACCCTGCCGAGTCCATTTCCCTTTCGTAACTTTTCAGCAACTCTCGGATTCTGTGTGTCTGCTGCTATTTTTTTCCTTCAGTTTTTTTTGTTGTTATAGTCCACACATGAGTGAAATCACTTGGTACTTCTCTTTCTAAGCATGACCTATTTCTCTGAACATACTACCGTCTAGCTCCATCCACGTAATTGCAAATGGTAGTATTTGTTATCTCCTTAAGGCTGCTTACTGTACTTTTTAAACTGGATTTCATTCTTCCTTTTTGTTTGTACTTTAGCTATGTTATTCACCATTCAACTCCTTTTTATGAACAATAGCTTTGTGTCAATTGATGTGTATCTGTATGTATCTATCTAACGGTCTGTCTGTCTATCTATGTATCTATGTATATATGTATCTATCTATCTATCTATCTGCCTATCATCTATCTATGATGTCTATCATCTAATAATCTACGTACCTCTCTATCTATCTTTCATCTGTCGTCTGTGTACCTATCTATCAATGAATCAATCATCTTTTTGTCTGCCCATCTATCCTTCTGTACAGAACAGTTAGCAACATAGCCTATGTCTCTTCCCTACATTATGCTTCCAGAAATCTTGCAAGGTAACTAAGCCATAAGGAGAGCACTGTGTTCACCAATACACATTCAGGTAGGGTCAGCCGCGTGTGCTTACAAAACCAGTAAATGGAGGTGAAAGGACTTGAAACCGTATCTCTGTCCTCTGTCCTCTTATACTTCCTGATCGCTTGGTGACTTTATTTAACCACATTCAGGGAGTAAGTGATCCCTGAAGACAACAAGTATCCTTCGTCTGGGCCTATTGTCGAAAGAAAAGTGTGCTTGTTTCTTTGCACACCTCCATGTTTGAGGGACAACGGCAAGATCACTGCTGATTGGTGGAGCCACAAATATAAAGGAACACCTATTTCTGGACAGGAGCAGTTGGGAACAAAGAGTGTGTTGTGGAGTGAAGTGTTTATTTGAGGGTCCAACCTTCCTTCTTTAGGTGGTTATTCCTTCTTTACATTCGTGAACATCATAAAAAGCAATGATTTTAAAAGCCCAGACACATATTATTACAGCAATTCATTTCTTGAGGTGAGAGGAAATGAGAAGGAAGTTACTGCACCACTAAATCTATGCCTAAGCACTGCTGAAACCAAACAAAAAGAATTCACGGTGGCTAGGTAGGACTATTTTCTACTGACTCCCTCTGGGGACTCAAACAGACTCCATTAGTTTGTTTGTTTCTCAGTTTCACTTGTATAGGGTACCTGTCCCCGCCCCTTCAGCTTTTAGTTTGTCTGTGTCCTTGAATCTCATGTGAGTCTCCAGAAAGGGAGCATGGAGTTGGTCTTGAGTTTTCATCAGTTCTTCTAACCCTGTGTCTTTTGATTGGAGCACTCAAAGCCTGTACTTTTATTCTGATATTTGAGAGCTGTGCTCTTAATGCAATTTGAAATATTTTTTGTTCTCATTAATATACAATCACATGCAGAACATTATGTTTTCTAGTCTATCCCCTTCACCAAGTACCCCCCAAATCCCAGTTACAGTCTCTGTCCTTCAGCATGTACTAGGATGCTGTAGAATCACTACATGTCTTCTCTGTGTTGTACAGCCCTTCCCATGAGACCCCACAATACCAATTATACATGCTAATCGTAATGACCGCATTCTTTTTCCCCGCCCTTATTACCCCCTTCTCACAAACCCTACCCAGTCCCTTTCTCTTTGGTAACTGTTAGTCCACTCTCTGTTTCTGTAAGTCTGCTGCTGTCTTTTCCTTCAGTTTTTCTTTGTTATCATACCCCACACATGACTGAAATCATTTGGTACATGTACTTCTCAGTTGGCCTATTTGACTGAGCATAATACCCTCTAGCTCCATCCACGTTATTGCAAATGATAGGATTTGTTTTCTTCTTATGGCTGCTTATGGCACTTTTTAAACTGGATTTCATTTTTCTTTTTTGTTTGTAGTTTCGCTATGTGCTTTCACCATTGCTCTCCTGGTTATGAGCAGTAGCTTTGTGTTAATCGATATGTACCTATATCTATCTATCTGTCTGTCTATCTATTTATCAATCAATCAATCAATCATCCTTTTGTCTTCAAATCTGTCCTTTTGTACAGAACAGTTAACCATATATCCTATATCACTTTTCTACACTATGCTTCCAAAAATCCTGCAAAGTGTCTAGGCTGTAGAGAGAGCACTGGGTTCACCGAGACACTTGCAGTTCGAGTCGGCCGCGTGTACCTACAAAACCAGGAAATGGTTTTGCCGGGACTTGAACCCTTGTCTCTATCCTCTGTCCTCCTTCATCTCCTTCTAAATGGCTGTCTGTATTTCGCCACATTCATTGACTCAGTGCTCCCTGAAGACCACAAGTATCATTCCTCTGGGCCTGTTGTCGACAGAAAAGTAAACTTGTTGCTTTGCTCACCACCATGTTTGAAGGACATCAGCGTGATCACCGCCGATAGGACGGAGGGTCAAATAAAAAGGAACACCAATTTCTAGACAGGAGCAGTTGGGAGCTAAGATTGTATTGTGGAGTGACGTGTTTATTTGAGTGTCCAAACTTCCCTCTTTAGGTGGTTATTAGATCTTCACATTCGTGAACATCAGAAAACCCATTGATTTCAAAGGCCCAGATGGTTATTATTACAGCAAATCAGTTGTTGAGGTGAGAGAAAATGAGAACTATGTTGCTGCACCACTAAATCCATGGCTGGGAACTGCTGAAACCAAACAAAAAGAATTCACGGTGGCCAGATAGGTCTATTTTCTGCTGACTGTCTCTGGGGACTCAAACAGAATCCATTTGTTTGAATGTTTGATTTTCAGTTTCACTCGTGTAGGGTACTTGTCCACACACCTTCGGCTTGTAGTTTGTCTGTGTCCTTCTATCTCAAGTGAGTCTCCTGTAAGTAAGCACGTAGGTGTCTTGAGTTTTCATCCCTTCTTTCAACCGAGTGTCTTTTGTTTGCAGCACTCACTGCCTGACCTTTTATTCTGATGATTCTGAGCTGTGCACTTATTGCACTTAAAGAATTTTTTTTATCATTAATCTACAATCACGTGAAGAACATTATGTTTACTATGCTCTCCCCTTCACCATGTCGCCCCGAAAAATCTCTTCTGTCACTGTCGATCAGCGTAGTTGGATGCTGTAGACCCCTTCACGATGTCCCCACCCACAAACCACATTATAGTCGCTGTCCATCAGTGAGTAGTATGACGCTTTATGATCTCTACTAGTCTTCTCTGTGTTGTACAGTACTCCCCATGCACACCGGACCCCACGCATTATACATGCTAATCCTAAGGCCCCCATTCTTTCTCCCCACACTTATCCCTTCCTTCAGACTCACCCTGCCGAGTCCATTTCCCTTTCGTAACTTTTCAGCAACTCTCGGATTCTGTGTGTCTGCTGCTATTTTTTTCCTTCAGTTTTTTTTGTTGTTATAGTCCACACATGAGTGAAATCACTTGGTACTTCTCTTTCTAAGCATGACCTATTTCTCTGAACATACTACCATCTAGCTCCATCCACGTAATTGCAAATGGTAGTATTTGTTATCTCCTTAAGGCTGCTTACTGCACTTTTTAAACTGGATTTCATTCTTCCTTTTTGTTTGTACTTTAGCTATGTTATTCACCATTCAACTCCTGGTTATGAACAATAGCTTTGTGTCAATTGATGTGTATCTGTATGTATCTATCTAACGGTCTGTCTGTCTATCTATGTATCTATGTATATATGTATCTATCTATCTATCTATCTGCCTATCATCTATCTATGATGTCTATCATCTAATAATCTACGTACCTCTCTATCTATCTTTCATCTGTCGTCTGTGTACCTATCTATCAATGAATCAATCATCTTTTTGTCTGCCCATCTATCCTTCTGTACAGAACAGTTAGCAACATAGCCTATGTCTCTTCCCTACATTATGCTTCCAGAAATCTTGCAAGGTAACTAAGCCATAAGGAGAGCACTGTGTTCACCAATACACATTCAGGTAGGGTCAGCCGCGTGTGCTTACAAAACCAGTAAATGGAGGTGAAAGGACTTGAAACCGTATCTCTGTCCTCTGTCCTCTTATACTTCCTGATCGCTTGGTGACTTTATTTAACCACATTCAGGGAGTAAGTGATCCCTGAAGACAACAAGTATCCTTCGTCTGGGCCTATTGTCGAAAGAAAAGTGTACTTGTTTCTTTGCACACCTCCATGTTTGAGGGACAACGGCAAGATCACTGCTGATTGGTGGAGCCACAAATATAAAGGAACACCTATTTCTGGACAGGAGCAGTTGGGAACAAAGAGTGTGTTGTGGAGTGAAGTGTTTATTTGAGGGTCCAACCTTCCTTCTTTAGGTGGTTATTCCTTCTTTACATTCGTGAACATCATAAAAAGCAATGATTTTAAAAGCCCAGACACATATTATTACAGCAATTCATTTCTTGAGGTGAGAGGAAATGAGAAGGAAGTTACTGCACCACTAAATCTATGCCTAAGCACTGCTGAAACCAAACAAAAAGAATTCACGGTGGCTAGGTAGGACTATTTTCTACTGACTCCCTCTGGGGACTCAAACAGACTCCATTAGTTTGTTTGTTTCTCAGTTTCACTTGTATAGGGTACCTGTCCCCGCCCCTTCAGCTTTTAGTTTGTCTGTGTCCTTGAATCTCATGTGAGTCTCCAGAAAGGGAGCATGGAGTTGGTCTTGAGTTTTCATCAGTTCTTCTAACCCTGTGTCTTTTGATTGGAGCACTCAAAGCCTGTACTTTTATTCTGATATTTGAGAGCTGTGCTCTTAATGCAATTTGAAATTTTTTTTGTTCTCATTAATATACAATCACATGCAGAACATTATGTTTTCTAGTCTATCCCCTTCACCAAGTACCCCCCAAATCCCAGTTACAGTCTCTGTCCTTCAGCATGTACTAGGATGCTGTAGAATCACTACATGTCTTCTCTGTGTTGTACAGCCCTTCCCATGAGACCCCACAATACCAATTATACATGCTAATCCTAATGACCGCATTCTTTTTCCCCGCCCTTATTACCCCCTTCCCACAAACCCTACCCAGTCCCTTTCTCTTTGGTAACTGTTAGTCCACTCTCTGTTTCTGTGAGTCTGCTGCTGTCTTTTCCTTCAGTTTTTCTTTGTTATCATACCCCACACATGACTGAAATCATTTGGTACATGTACTTCTCAGTTGGCCAATTTGACTGAGCATAATACCCTCTAGCTCCATCCACGTTATTGCAAATGATAGGATTTGTTTTCTTCTTATGGCTGCTTATGGCACTTTTTAAACTGGATTTCATTTTTCTTTTTTGTTTGTAGTTTCGCTATGTGCTTTCACCATTGCTCTCCTGGTTATGAGCAGTAGCTTTGTGTTAATCGATATGTACCTATATCTATCTATCTGTCTGTCTATCTATTTATCAATCAATCAATCAATCATCCTTTTGTCTTCAAATCTGTCCTTTTGTACAGAACAGTTAACCATATATCCTATATCACTTTTCTACACTATGCTTCCAAAAATCCTGCAAAGTATCTAGGCTGTAGAGAGAGCACTGGGTTCACCGAGACACTTGCAGTTCGAGTCGGCCGCGTGTACCTACAAAACCAGGAAATGGTTTTGCCGGGACTTGAACCCGTGTCTCTATCCTCTGTCCTCCTTCATCTCCTTCTAAATGGCTGTCTGTATTTCGCCACATTCATTGACTCAGTGCTCCCTGAAGATCACAAGTATCATTCCTCTGGGCCTGTTGTCGACAGAAAAGTAAACTTGTTGCTTTGCTCACCACCATGTTTGAAGGACATCAGCGTGATCACCGCCGATAGGACGGAGGGTCAAATAAAAAGGAACACCAATTTCTAGACAGGAGCAGTTGGGAGCTAAGATTGTATTGTGGAGTGACGTGTTTATTTGAGTGTCCAAACTTCCCTCTTTAGGTGGTTATTAGATCTTCACATTCGTGAACATCAGAAAACCCATTGATTTCAAAGGCCCAGATGGTTATTATTACAGCAAATCAGTTGTTGAGGTGAGAGAAAATGAGAACTATGTTGCTGCACCACTAAATCCATGGCTGGGAACTGCTGAAACCAAACAAAAAGAATTCACGGTGGCCAGATAGGTCTATTTTCTGCTGACTGTCTCTGGGGTCTCAAACAGAATCCATTTGTTTGAATGTTTGATTTTCAGTTTCACTCGTGTAGGGTACTTGTCCACACACCTTCGGCTTGTAGTTTGTCTGTGTCCTTCTATCTCAAGTGAGTCTCCTGTAAGTAAGCACGTAGGTGTCTTGAGTTTTCATCCCTTCTTTCAACCGAGTGTCTTTTGTTTGCAGCACTCACTGCCTGACCTTTTATTCTGATGATTCTGAGCTGTGCACTTATTGCACTTAAAGAATTTTTTTTATCATTAATCTACAATCACGTGAAGAACATTATGTTTACTATGCTCTCCCCTTCACCATGTCGCCCCGAAAAATCTCTTCTGTCACTGTCGATCAGCATAGTTGGATGCTGTAGACCCCTTCACGATGTCCCCACCCACAAACCACATTATAGTCGCTGTCCATCAGTGAGTAGTATGACGCTTTATGATCTCTACTAGTCTTCTCTGTGTTGTACAGTACTCCCCATGCACACCGGACCCCACGCATTACACATGCTAATCCTAAGGCCCCCATTCTTTCTCCCCACACTTATCCCTTCCTTCAGACTCACCCTGCCGAGTCCATTTCCCTTTCGTAACTTTTCAGCAACTCTCGGATTCTGTGTGTCTGCTGCTATTTTTTTCCTTCAGTTTTTTTTGTTGTTATAGTCCACACATGAGTGAAATCACTTGGTACTTCTCTTTCTAAGCATGACCTATTTCTCTGAACATACTACCATCTAGCTCCATCCACGTAATTGCAAATGGTAGTATTTGTTATCTCCTTAAGGCTGCTTACTGCACTTTTTAAACTGGATTTCATTCTTCCTTTTTGTTTGTACTTTAGCTATGTTATTCACCATTCAACTCCTGGTTATGAACAATAGCTTTGTGTCAATTGATGTGTATCTGTATGTATCTATCTAACGGTCTGTCTGTCTATCTATGTATCTATGTATATATGTATCTATCTATCTATCTATCTGCCTATCATCTATCTATGATGTCTATCATCTAATAATCTACGTACCTCTCTATCTATCTTTCATCTGTCGTCTGTGTACCTATCTATCAATGAATCAATCATCTTTTTGTCTGCCCATCTATCCTTCTGTACAGAACAGTTAGCAACATAGCCTATGTCTCTTCCCTACATTATGCTTCCAGAAATCTTGCAAGGTAACTAAGCCATAAGGAGAGCACTGTGTTCACCAATACACATTCAGGTAGGGTCAGCCGCGTGTGCTTACAAAACCAGTAAATGGAGGTGAAAGGACTTGAAACCGTATCTCTGTCCTCTGTCCTCTTATACTTCCTGATCGCTTGGTGACTTTATTTAACCACATTCAGGGAGTAAGTGATCCCTGAAGACAACAAGTATCCTTCGTCTGGGCCTATTGTCGAAAGAAAAGTGTACTTGTTTCTTTGCACACCTCCATGTTTGAGGGACAACGGCAAGATCACTGCTGATTGGTGGAGCCACAAATATAAAGGAACACCTATTTCTGGACAGGAGCAGTTGGGAACAAAGAGTGTGTTGTGGAGTGAAGTGTTTATTTGAGGGTCCAACCTTCCTTCTTTAGGTGGTTATTCCTTCTTTACATTCGTGAACATCATAAAAAGCAATGATTTTAAAAGCCCAGACACATATTATTACAGCAATTCATTTCTTGAGGTGAGAGGAAATGAGAAGGAAGTTACTGCACCACTAAATCTATGCCTAAGCACTGCTGAAACCAAACAAAAAGAATTCACGGTGGCTAGGTAGGACTATTTTCTACTGACTCCCTCTGGGGACTCAAACAGACTCCATTAGTTTGTTTGTTTCTCAGTTTCACTTGTATAGGGTACCTGTCCCCGCCCCTTCAGCTTTTAGTTTGTCTGTGTCCTTGAATCTCATGTGAGTCTCCAGAAAGGGAGCATGGAGTTGGTCTTGAGTTTTCATCAGTTCTTCTAACCCTGTGTCTTTTGATTGGAGCACTCAAAGCCTGTACTTTTATTCTGATATTTGAGAGCTGTGCTCTTAATGCAATTTGAAATTTTTTTTGTTCTCATTAATATACAATCACATGCAGAACATTATGTTTTCTAGTCTATCCCCTTCACCAAGTACCCCCCAAATCCCAGTTACAGTCTCTGTCCTTCAGCATGTACTAGGATGCTGTAGAATCACTACATGTCTTCTCTGTGTTGTACAGCCCTTCCCATGAGACCCCACAATACCAATTATACATGCTAATCCTAATGACCGCATTCTTTTTCCCCGCCCTTATTACCCCCTTCCCACAAACCCTACCCAGTCCCTTTCTCTTTGGTAACTGTTAGTCCACTCTCTGTTTCTGTGAGTCTGCTGCTGTCTTTTCCTTCAGTTTTTCTTTGTTATCATACCCCACACATGACTGAAATCATTTGGTACATGTACTTCTCAGTTGGCCAATTTGACTGAGCATAATACCCTCTAGCTCCATCCACGTTATTGCAAATGATAGGATTTGTTTTCTTCTTATGGCTGCTTATGGCACTTTTTAAACTGGATTTCATTTTTCTTTTTTGTTTGTAGTTTCGCTATGTGCTTTCACCATTGCTCTCCTGGTTATGAGCAGTAGCTTTGTGTTAATCGATATGTACCTATATCTATCTATCTGTCTGTCTATCTATTTATCAATCAATCAATCAATCATCCTTTTGTCTTCAAATCTGTCCTTTTGTACAGAACAGTTAACCATATATCCTATATCACTTTTCTACACTATGCTTCCAAAAATCCTGCAAAGTATCTAGGCTGTAGAGAGAGCACTGGGTTCACCGAGACACTTGCAGTTCGAGTCGGCCGCGTGTACCTACAAAACCAGGAAATGGTTTTGCCGGGACTTGAACCCGTGTCTCTATCCTCTGTCCTCCTTCATCTCCTTCTAAATGGCTGTCTGTATTTCGCCACATTCATTGACTCAGTGCTCCCTGAAGATCACAAGTATCATTCCTCTGGGCCTGTTGTCGACAGAAAAGTAAACTTGTTGCTTTGCTCACCACCATGTTTGAAGGACATCAGCGTGATCACCGCCGATAGGACGGAGGGTCAAATAAAAAGGAACACCAATTTCTAGACAGGAGCAGTTGGGAGCTAAGATTGTATTGTGGAGTGACGTGTTTATTTGAGTGTCCAAACTTCCCTCTTTAGGTGGTTATTAGATCTTCACATTTGTGAACATCAGAAAACCCATTGATTTCAAAGGCCCAGATGGTTATTATTACAGCAAATCAGTTGTTGAGGTGAGAGAAAATGAGAACTATGTTGCTGCACCACTAAATCCATGGCTGGGAACTGCTGAAACCAAACAAAAAGAATTCACGGTGGCCAGATAGGTCTATTTTCTGCTGACTGTCTCTGGGGTCTCAAACAGAATCCATTTGTTTGAATGTTTGATTTTCAGTTTCACTCGTGTAGGGTACTTGTCCACACACCTTCGGCTTGTAGTTTGTCTGTGTCCTTCTATCTCAAGTGAGTCTCCTGTAAGTAAGCACGTAGGTGTCTTGAGTTTTCATCCCTTCTTTCAACCGAGTGTCTTTTGTTTGCAGCACTCACTGCCTGACCTTTTATTCTGATGATTCTGAGCTGTGCACTTATTGCACTTAAAGAATTTTTTTTATCATTAATCTACAATCACGTGAAGAACATTATGTTTACTATGCTCTCCCCTTCACCATGTCGCCCCGAAAAATCTCTTCTGTCACTGTCGATCAGCATAGTTGGATGCTGTAGACCCCTTCACGATGTCCCCACCCACAAACCACATTATAGTCGCTGTCCATCAGTGAGTAGTATGACGCTTTATGATCTCTACTAGTCTTCTCTGTGTTGTACAGTACTCCCCATGCACACCGGACCCCACGCATTACACATGCTAATCCTAAGGCCCCCATTCTTTCTCCCCACACTTATCCCTTCCTTCAGACTCACCCTGCCGAGTCCATTTCCCTTTCGTAACTTTTCAGCAACTCTCGGATTCTGTGTGTCTGCTGCTATTTTTTTCCTTCAGTTTTTTTTGTTGTTATAGTCCACACATGAGTGAAATCACTTGGTACTTCTCTTTCTAAGCATGACCTATTTCTCTGAACATACTACCGTCTAGCTCCATCCACGTAATTGCAAATGGTAGTATTTGTTATCTCCTTAAGGCTGCTTACTGCACTTTTTAAACTGGATTTCATTCTTCCTTTTTGTTTGTACTTTAGCTATGTTATTCACCATTCAACTCCTTTTTATGAACAATAGCTTTGTGTCAATTGATGTGTATCTGTATGTATCTATCTAACGGTCTGTCTGTCTATCTATGTATCTATGTATATATGTATCTATCTATCTATCTATCTGCCTATCATCTATCTATGATGTCTATCATCTAATAATCTACGTACCTCTCTATCTATCTTTCATCTGTCGTCTGTGTACCTATCTATCAATGAATCAATCATCTTTTTGTCTGCCCATCTATCCTTCTGTACAGAACAGTTAGCAACATAGCCTATGTCTCTTCCCTACATTATGCTTCCAGAAATCTTGCAAGGTAACTAAGCCATAAGGAGAGCACTGTGTTCACCAATACACATTCAGGTAGGGTCAGCCGCGTGTGCTTACAAAACCAGTAAATGGAGGTGAAAGGACTTGAAACCGTATCTCTGTCCTCTGTCCTCTTATACTTCCTGATCGCTTGGTGACTTTATTTAACCACATTCAGGGAGTAAGTGATCCCTGAAGACAACAAGTATCCTTCGTCTGGGCCTATTGTCGAAAGAAAAGTGTGCTTGTTTCTTTGCACACCTCCATGTTTGAGGGACAACGGCAAGATCACTGCTGATTGGTGGAGCCACAAATATAAAGGAACACCTATTTCTGGACAGGAGCAGTTGGGAACAAAGAGTGTGTTGTGGAGTGAAGTGTTTATTTGAGGGTCCAACCTTCCTTCTTTAGGTGGTTATTCCTTCTTTACATTCGTGAACATCATAAAAAGCAATGATTTTAAAAGCCCAGACACATATTATTACAGCAATTCATTTCTTGAGGTGAGAGGAAATGAGAAGGAAGTTACTGCACCACTAAATCTATGCCTAAGCACTGCTGAAACCAAACAAAAAGAATTCACGGTGGCTAGGTAGGACTATTTTCTACTGACTCCCTCTGGGGACTCAAACAGACTCCATTAGTTTGTTTGTTTCTCAGTTTCACTTGTATAGGGTACCTGTCCCCGCCCCTTCAGCTTTTAGTTTGTCTGTGTCCTTGAATCTCATGTGAGTCTCCAGAAAGGGAGCATGGAGTTGGTCTTGAGTTTTCATCAGTTCTTCTAACCCTGTGTCTTTTGATTGGAGCACTCAAAGCCTGTACTTTTATTCTGATATTTGAGAGCTGTGCTCTTAATGCAATTTGAAATTTTTTTTGTTCTCATTAATATACAATCACATGCAGAACATTATGTTTTCTAGTCTATCCCCTTCACCAAGTACCCCCCAAATCCCAGTTACAGTCTCTGTCCTTCAGCATGTACTAGGATGCTGTAGAATCACTACATGTCTTCTCTGTGTTGTACAGCCCTTCCCATGAGACCCCACAATACCAATTATACATGCTAATCCTAATGACCGCATTCTTTTTCCCCGCCCTTATTACCCCCTTCCCACAAACCCTACCCAGTCCCTTTCTCTTTGGTAACTGTTAGTCCACTCTCTGTTTCTGTAAGTCTGCTGCTGTCTTTTCCTTCAGTTTTTCTTTGTTATCATACCCCACACATGACTGAAATCATTTGGTACATGTACTTCTCAGTTGGCCTATTTGACTGAGCATAATACCCTCTAGCTCCATCCACATTATTGCAAATGATAGGATTTGTTTTCTTCTTATGGCTGCTTATGGCACTTTTTAAACTGGATTTCATTTTTCTTTTTTGTTTGTAGTTTCGCTATGTGCTTTCACCATTGCTCTCCTGGTTATGAGCAGTAGCTTTGTGTTAATCGATATGTACCTATATCTATCTATCTGTCTGTCTATCTATTTATCAATCAATCAATCAATCATCCTTTTGTCTTCAAATCTGTCCTTTTGTACAGAACAGTTAACCATATATCCTATATCACTTTTCTACACTATGCTTCCAAAAATCCTGCAAAGTGTCTAGGCTGTAGAGAGAGCACTGGGTTCACCGAGTCACTTGCAGTTCGAGTCAGCCGCGTGTACCTACAAAACCAGGAAATGGTTTTGCCGGGACTTGAACCCTTGTCTCTATCCTCTGTCCTCCTTCATCTCCTTCTAAATGGCTGTCTGTATTTCGCCACATTCATTGACTCAGTGCTCCCTGAAGACCACAAGTATCATTCCTCTGGGCCTGTTGTCGACAGAAAAGTAAACTTGTTGCTTTGCTCACCACCATGTTTGAAGGACATCAGCGTGATCACCGCCGATAGGACGGAGGGTCAAATAAAAAGGAACACCAATTTCTAGACAGGAGCAGTTGGGAGCTAAGATTGTATTGTGGAGTGACGTGTTTATTTGAGTGTCCAAACTTCCCTCTTTAGGTGGTTATTAGATCTTCACATTCGTGAACATCAGAAAGCCCATTGATTTCAAAGGCCCAGATGGTTATTATTACAGCAAATCAGTTGTTGAGGTGAGAGAAAATGAGAACTATGTTGCTGCACCACTAAATCCATGGCTGGGAACTGCTGAAACCAAACAAAAAGAATTCACGGTGGCCAGATAGGTCTATTTTCTGCTGACTGTCTCTGGGGACTCAAACAGAATCCATTTGTTTGAATGTTTGATTTTCAGTTTCACTCGTGTAGGGTACTTGTCCACACACCTTCGGCTTGTAGTTTGTCTGTGTCCTTCTATCTCAAGTGAGTCTCCTGTAAGTAAGCACGTAGGTGTCTTGAGTTTTCATCCCTTCTTTCAACCGAGTGTCTTTTGTTTGCAGCACTCACTGCCTGACCTTTTATTCTGATGATTCTGAGCTGTGCACTTATTGCACTTAAAGAATTTTTTTTATCATTAATCTACAATCACGTGAAGAACATTATGTTTACTATGCTCTCCCCTTCACCATGTCGCCCCGAAAAATCTCTTCTGTCACTGTCGATCAGCGTAGTTGGATGCTGTAGACCCCTTCACGATGTCCCCACCCACAAACCACATTATAGTCGCTGTCCATCAGTGAGTAGTATGACGCTTTATGATCTCTACTAGTCTTCTCTGTGTTGTACAGTACTCCCCATGCACACCGGACCCCACGCATTATACATGCTAATCCTAAGGCCCCCATTCTTTCTCCCCACACTTATCCCTTCCTTCAGACTCACCCTGCCGAGTCCATTTCCCTTTCGTAACTTTTCAGCAACTCTCGGATTCTGTGTGTCTGCTGCTATTTTTTTCCTTCAGTTTTTTTTGTTGTTATTGTCCACACATGAGTGAAATCACTTGGTACTTCTCTTTCTAAGCATGACCTATTTCTCTGAACATACTACCGTCTAGCTCCATCCACGTAATTGCAAATGGTAGTATTTGTTATCTTCTTAAGGCTGCTTACTGCACTTTTTAAACTGGATTTCATTCTTCCTTTTTGTTTGTACTTTAGCTATGTTATTCACCATTCAACTCCTGGTTATGAACAATAGCTTTGTGTCAATTGATATGTATCTGTATGTATCTGTCTAACGGTCTGTCTGTCTATCTATGTATCTATGTATATATGTATCTATCTATCTATCTATCTGCCTATCAACTATCTATGATGTCTATCATCTAATAATCTACGTACCTCTCTATCTATCTTTCATCTGTCGTCTGTGTACCTATCTATCAATGAATCAATCATCTTTTTGTCTGCCCATCTATCCTTCTGTACAGAACAGTTAGCAACATAGCCTATGTCTCTTCCCTACATTATGCTTCCAGAAATCTTGCAAGGTAACTAAGCCATAAGGAGAGCACTGTGTTCACCAATACACATTCAGGTAGGGTCAGCCGCGTGTGCTTACAAAACCAGTAAATGGAGGTGAAAGGACTTGAAACCGTATCTCTGTCCTCTGTCCTCTTATACTTCCTGATCGCTTGGTGACTTTATTTAACCACATTCAGGGAGTAAGTGATCCCTGAAGACAACAAGTATCCTTCGTCTGGGCCTATTGTCGAAAGAAAAGTGTACTTGTTTCTTTGCACACCTCCATGTTTGAGGGACAACGGCAAGATCACTGCTGATTGGTGGAGCCACAAATATAAAGGAACACCTATTTCTGGACAGGAGCAGTTGGGAACAAAGAGTGTGTTGTGGAGTGAAGTGTTTATTTGAGGGTCCAACCTTCCTTCTTTAGGTGGTTATTCCTTCTTTACATTCGTGAACATCATAAAAAGCAATGATTTTAAAAGCCCAGACACATATTATTACAGCAATTCATTTCTTGAGGTGAGAGGAAATGAGAAGGAAGTTACTGCACCACTAAATCTATGCCTAAGCACTGCTGAAACCAAACAAAAAGAATTCACGGTGGCTAGGTAGGACTATTTTCTACTGACTCCCTCTGGGGACTCAAACAGAATCCATTAGTTTGTTTGTTTCTCAGTTTCACTTGTATAGGGTACCTGTCCCCGCCCCTTCAGCTTTTAGTTTGTCTGTGTCCTTGAATCTCATGTGAGTCTCCAGAAAGGGAGCATGGAGTTGGTCTTGAGTTTTCATCAGTTCTTCTAACCCTGTGTCTTTTGATTGGAGCACTCAAAGCCTGTACTTTTATTCTGATATTTGAGAGCTGTGCTCTTAATGCAATTTGAAATTTTTTTTGTTCTCATTAATATACAATCACATGCAGAACATTATGTTTTCTAGTCTATCCCCTTCACCAAGTACCCCCCAAATCCCAGTTACAGTCTCTGTCCTTCAGCATGTACTAGGATGCTGTAGAATCACTACATGTCTTCTCTGTGTTGTACAGCCCTTCCCATGAGACCCCACAATACCAATTATACATGCTAATCCTAATGACCGCATTCTTTTTCCCCGCCCTTATTACCCCCTTCCCACAAACCCTACCCAGTCCCTTTCTCTTTGGTAACTGTTAGTCCACTCTCTGTTTCTGTAAGTCTGCTGCTGTCTTTTCCTTCAGTTTTTCTTTGTTATCATACCCCACACATGACTGAAATCATTTGGTACATGTACTTCTCAGTTGGCCTATTTGACTGAGCATAATACCCTCTAGCTCCATCCACGTTATTGCAAATGATAGGATTTGTTTTCTTCTTATGGCTGCTTATGGCACTTTTTAAACTGGATTTCATTTTTCTTTTTTGTTTGTAGTTTCGCTATGTGCTTCCACCATTGCTCTCCTGGTTATGAGCAGTAGCTTTGTGTTAATCGATATGTACCTATATCTATCTATCTGTCTGTCTATCTATTTATCAATCAATCAATCAATCAATCATCCTTTTGTCTTCAAATCTGTCCTTTTGTACAGAACAGTTAACCATATATCCTATATCACTTTTCTGCACTATGCTTCCAAAAATCCTGCAAAGTATCTAGGCTGTAGAGAGAGCACTGGGTTCACCGAGACACTTGCAGTTCGAGTCGGCCGCGTGTACCTACAAAACCAGGAAATGGTTTTGCCGGGACTTGAACCCGTGTCTCTATCCTCTGTCCTCCTTCATCTCCTTCTAAATGGCTGTCTGTATTTCGCCACATTCATTGACTCAGTGCTCCCTGAAGACCACAAGTATCATTCCTCTGGGCCTGTTGTCGACAGAAAAGTAAACTTGTTGCTTTGCTCACCACCATGTTTGAAGGACATCAGCGTGATCACCGCCGATAGGACGGAGGGTCAAATAAAAAGGAACACCAATTTCTAGACAGGAGCAGTTGGGAACTAAGATTGTATTGTGGAGTGACGTGTTTATTTGAGTGTCCAAACTTCCCTCTTTAGGTGGTTATTAGATCTTCACATTCGTGAACATCAGAAAACCCATTGATTTCAAAGGCCCAGATGGTTATTATTACAGCAAATCAGTTGTTGAGGTGAGAGAAAATGAGAACTATGTTGCTGCACCACTAAATCCATGGCTGGGAACTGCTGAAACCAAACAAAAAGAATTCACGGTGGCCAGATAGGTCTATTTTCTGCTGACTGTCTCTGGGGACTCAAACAGAATCCATTTGTTTGAATGTTTGATTTTCAGT
Source organism: Manis pentadactyla (assembly GCF_030020395.1). NCBI lineage: Eukaryota > Metazoa > Chordata > Mammalia > Pholidota > Manidae > Manis > Manis pentadactyla. Next base: position 287,506 of record NW_026644645.1, read on the forward strand.
TTCACTCGTGTAGGGTACTTGTCCACACACCTTCGGCTTGTAGTTTGTCTGTGTCCTTCTATCTCAAGTGAGTCTCCTGTAAGTAAGCACGTAGGTGTCTTGAGTTTTCATCCCTTCTTTCAACCGAGTGTCTTTTGTTTGCAGCACTCACTGCCTGACCTTTTATTCTGATGATTCTGAGCTGTGCACTTATTGCACTTAAAGAATTTTTTTTATCATTAATCTACAATCACGTGAAGAACATTATGTTTACTATGCTCTCCCCTTCACCATGTCGCCCCGAAAAATCTCTTCTGTCACTGTCGATCAGCGTAGTTGGATGCTGTAGACCCCTTCACGATGTCCCCACCCACAAACCACATTATAGTCGCTGTCCATCAGTGAGTAGTATGACGCTTTATGATCTCTACTAGTCTTCTCTGTGTTGTACAGTACTCCCCATGCACACCGGACCCCACGCATTACACATGCTAATCCTAAGGCCCCCATTCTTTCTCCCCACACTCATCCCTTCCTTCAGACTCACCCTGCCGAGTCCATTTCCCTTTCGTAACTTTTCAGCAACTCTCGGATTCTGTGTGTCTGCTGCTATTTTTTTCCTTCAGTTTTTTTTGTTGTTATAGTCCACACATGAGTGAAATCACTTGGTACTTCTCTTTCTAAGCATGACCTATTTCTCTGAACATACTACCGTCTAGCTCCATCCACGTAATTGCAAATGGTAGTATTTGTTATCTACTTAAGGCTGCTTACTGCACTTTTTAAACTGGATTTCATTCTTCCTTTTTGTTTGTACTTTAGCTATGTTATTCACCATTCAACTCCTGGTTATGAACAATAGCTTTGTGTCAATTGATGTGTATCTGTATGTATCTATCTAACGGTCTGTCTGTCTATCTATGTATCTATGTATATATGTATCTATCTATCTATCTATCTGCCTATCATCTATCTATGATGTCTATCATCTAATAATCTACGTACCTCTCTATCTATCTTTCATCTGTCGTCTGTGTACCTATCTATCAATGAATCAATCATCTTTTTGTCTGCCCATCTATCCTTCTGTACAGAACAGTTAGCAACATAGCCTATGTCTCTTCCCTACATTATGCTTCCAGAAATCTTGCAAGGTAACTAAGCCATAAGGAGAGCACTGTGTTCACCAATACACATTCAGGTAGGGTCAGCCGCGTGTGCTTACAAAACCAGTAAATGGAGGTGAAAGGACTTGAAACCGTATCTCTGTCCTCTGTCCTCTTATACTTCCTGATCGCTTGGTGACTTTATTTAACCACATTCAGGGAGTAAGTGATCCCTGAAGACAACAAGTATCCTTCGTCTGGGCCTATTGTCGAAAGAAAAGTGTACTTGTTTCTTTGCACACCTCCATGTTTGAGGGACAACGGCAAGATCACTGCTGATTGGTGGAGCCACAAATATAAAGGAACACCTATTTCTGGACAGGAGCAGTTGGGAACAAAGAGTGTGTTGTGGAGTGAAGTGTTTATTTGAGGGTCCAACCTTCCTTCTTTAGGTGGTTATTCCTTCTTTACATTCGTGAACATCATAAAAAGCAATGATTTTAAAAGCCCAGACACATATTATTACAGCAATTCATTTCTTGAGGTGAGAGGAAATGAGAAGGAAGTTACTGCACCACTAAATCTATGCCTAAGCACTGCTGAAACCAAACAAAAAGAATTCACGGTGGCTAGGTAGGACTATTTTCTACTGACTCCCTCTGGGGACTCAAACAGACTCCATTAGTTTGTTTGTTTCTCAGTTTCACTTGTATAGGGTACCTGTCCCCGCCCCTTCAGCTTTTAGTTTGTCTGTGTCCTTGAATCTCATGTGAGTCTCCAGAAAGGGAGCATGGAGTTGGTCTTGAGTTTTCATCAGTTCTTCTAACCCTGTGTCTTTTGATTGGAGCACTCAAAGCCTGTACTTTTATTCTGATATTTGAGAGCTGTGCTCTTAATGCAATTTGAAATTTTTTTTGTTCTCATTAATATACAATCACATGCAGAACATTATGTTTTCTAGTCTATCCCCTTCACCAAGTACCCCCCAAATCCCAGTTACAGTCTCTGTCCTTCAGCATGTACTAGGATGCTGTAGAATCACTACATGTCTTCTCTGTGTTGTACAGCCCTTCCCATGAGACCCCACAATACCAATTATACATGCTAATCCTAATGACCGCATTCTTTTTCCCCGCCCTTATTACCCCCTTCCCACAAACCCTACCCAGTCCCTTTCTCTTTGGTAACTGTTAGTCCACTCTCTGTTTCTGTAAGTCTGCTGCTGTCTTTTCCTTCAGTTTTTCTTTGTTATCATACCCCACACATGACTGAAATCATTTGGTACATGTACTTCTCAGTTGGCCTATTTGACTGAGCATAATACCCTCTAGCTCCATCCACGTTATTGCAAATGATAGGATTTGTTTTCTTCTTATGGCTGCTTATGGCACTTTTTAAACTGGATTTCATTTTTCTTTTTTGTTTGTAGTTTCGCTATGTGCTTTCACCATTGCTCTCCTGGTTATGAGCAGTAGCTTTGTGTTAATCGATATGTACCTATATCTATCTATCTGTCTGTCTATCTATTTATCAATCAATCAATCAATCAATCATCCTTTTGTCTTCAAATCTGTCCTTTTGTACAGAACAGTTAACCATATATCCTATATCACTTTTCTACACTATGCTTCCAAAAATCCTGCAAAGTATCTAGGCTGTAGAGAGAGCACTGGGTTCACCGAGACACTTGCAGTTCGAGTCGGCCGCGTGTACCTACAAAACCAGGAAATGGTTTTGCCGGGACTTGAACCCGTGTCTCTATCCTCTGTCCTCCTTCATCTCCTTCTAAATGGCTGTCTGTATTTCGCCACATTCATTGACTCAGTGCTCCCTGAAGATCACAAGTATCATTCCTCTGGGCCTGTTGTCGACAGAAAAGTAAACTTGTTGCTTTGCTCACCACCATGTTTGAAGGACATCAGCGTGATCACCGCCGATAGGACGGAGGGTCAAATAAAAAGGAACACCAATTTCTAGACAGGAGCAGTTGGGAGCTAAGATTGTATTGTGGAGTGACGTGTTTATTTGAGTGTCCAAACTTCCCTCTTTAGGTGGTTATTAGATCTTCACATTCGTGAACATCAGAAAACCCATTGATTTCAAAGGCCCAGATGGTTATTATTACAGCAAATCAGTTGTTGAGGTGAGAGAAAATGAGAACTATGTTGCTGCACCACTAAATCCATGGCTGGGAACTGCTGAAACCAAACAAAAAGAATTCACGGTGGCCAGATAGGTCTATTTTCTGCTGACTGTCTCTGGGGACTCAAACAGAATCCATTTGTTTGAATGTTTGATTTTCAGTTTCACTCGTGTAGGGTACTTGTCCACACACCTTCGGCTTGTAGTTTGTCTGTGTCCTTCTATCTCAAGTGAGTCTCCTGTAAGTAAGCACGTAGGTGTCTTGAGTTTTCATCCCTTCTTTCAACCGAGTGTCTTTTGTTTGCAGCACTCACTGCCTGACCTTTTATTCTGATGATTCTGAGCTGTGCACTTATTGCACTTAAAGAATTTTTTTTATCATTAATCTACAATCACGTGAAGAACATTATGTTTACTATGCTCTCCCCTTCACCATGTCGCCCCGAAAAATCTCTTCTGTCACTGTCGATCAGCGTAGTTGGATGCTGTAGACCCCTTCACGATGTCCCCACCCACAAACCACATTATAGTCGCTGTCCATCAGTGAGTAGTATGACGCTTTATGATCTCTACTAGTCTTCTCTGTGTTGTACAGTACTCCCCATGCACACCGGACCCCACGCATTATACATGCTAATCCTAAGGCCCCCATTCTTTCTCCCCACACTCATCCCTTCCTTCAGACTCACCCTGCCGAGTCCATTTCCCTTTCGTAACTTTTCAGCAACTCTCGGATTCTGTGTGTCTGCTGCTATTTTTTTCCTTCAGTTTTTTTTGTTGTTATAGTCCACACATGAGTGAAATCACTTGGTACTTCTCTTTCTAAGCATGACCTATTTCTCTGAACATACTACCATCTAGCTCCATCCACGTAATTGCAAATGGTAGTATTTGTTATCTCCTTAAGGCTGCTTACTGCACTTTTTAAACTGGATTTCATTCTTCCTTTTTGTTTGTACTTTAGCTATGTTATTCACCATTCAACTCCTGGTTATGAACAATAGCTTTGTGTCAATTGATGTGTATCTGTATGTATCTATCTAACGGTCTGTCTGTCTATCTATGTATCTATGTATATATGTATCTATCTATCTATCTATCTGCCTATCATCTATCTATGATGTCTATCATCTAATAATCTACGTACCTCTCTATCTATCTTTCATCTGTCGTCTGTGTACCTATCTATCAATGAATCAATCATCTTTTTGTCTGCCCATCTATCCTTCTGTACAGAACAGTTAGCAACATAGCCTATGTCTCTTCCCTACATTATGCTTCCAGAAATCTTGCAAGGTAACTAAGCCATAAGGAGAGCACTGTGTTCACCAATACACATTCAGGTAGGGTCAGCCGCGTGTGCTTACAAAACCAGTAAATGGAGGTGAAAGGACTTGAAACCGTATCTCTGTCCTCTGTCCTCTTATACTTCCTGATCGCTTGGTGACTTTATTTAACCACATTCAGGGAGTAAGTGATCCCTGAAGACAACAAGTATCCTTCGTCTGGGCCTATTGTCGAAAGAAAAGTGTACTTGTTTCTTTGCACACCTCCATGTTTGAGGGACAACGGCAAGATCACTGCTGATTGGTGGAGCCACAAATATAAAGGAACACCTATTTCTGGACAGGAGCAGTTGGGAACAAAGAGTGTGTTGTGGAGTGAAGTGTTTATTTGAGGGTCCAACCTTCCTTCTTTAGGTGGTTATTCCTTCTTTACATTCGTGAACATCATAAAAAGCAATGATTTTAAAAGCCCAGACACATATTATTACAGCAATTCATTTCTTGAGGTGAGAGGAAATGAGAAGGAAGTTACTGCACCACTAAATCTATGCCTAAGCACTGCTGAAACCAAACAAAAAGAATTCACGGTGGCTAGGTAGGACTATTTTCTACTGACTCCCTCTGGGGACTCAAACAGACTCCATTAGTTTGTTTGTTTCTCAGTTTCACTTGTATAGGGTACCTGTCCCCGCCCCTTCAGCTTTTAGTTTGTCTGTGTCCTTGAATCTCATGTGAGTCTCCAGAAAGGGAGCATGGAGTTGGTCTTGAGTTTTCATCAGTTCTTCTAACCCTGTGTCTTTTGATTGGAGCACTCAAAGCCTGTACTTTTATTCTGATATTTGAGAGCTGTGCTCTTAATGCAATTTGAAATTTTTTTTGTTCTCATTAATATACAATCACATGCAGAACATTATGTTTTCTAGTCTATCCCCTTCACCAAGTACCCCCCAAATCCCAGTTACAGTCTCTGTCCTTCAGCATGTACTAGGATGCTGTAGAATCACTACATGTCTTCTCTGTGTTGTACAGCCCTTCCCATGAGACCCCACAATACCAATTATACATGCTAATCCTAATGACCGCATTCTTTTTCCCCGCCCTTATTACCCCCTTCCCACAAACCCTACCCAGTCCCTTTCTCTTTGGTAACTGTTAGTCCACTCTCTGTTTCTGTAAGTCTGCTGCTGTCTTTTCCTTCAGTTTTTCTTTGTTATCATACCCCACACATGACTGAAATCATTTGGTACATGTACTTCTCAGTTGGCCTATTTGACTGAGCATAATACCCTCTAGCTCCATCCACGTTATTGCAAATGATAGGATTTGTTTTCTTCTTATGGCTGCTTATGGCACTTTTTAAACTGGATTTCATTTTTCTTTTTTGTTTGTAGTTTCGCTATGTGCTTTCACCATTGCTCTCCTGGTTATGAGCAGTAGCTTTGTGTTAATCGATATGTACCTATATCTATCTATCTGTCTGTCTATCTATTTATCAATCAATCAATCAATCAATCATCCTTTTGTCTTCAAATCTGTCCTTTTGTACAGAACAGTTAACCATATATCCTATATCACTTTTCTACACTATGCTTCCAAAAATCCTGCAAAGTATCTAGGCTGTAGAGAGAGCACTGGGTTCACCGAGACACTTGCAGTTCGAGTCGGCCGCGTGTACCTACAAAACCAGGAAATGGTTTTGCCGGGACTTGAACCCGTGTCTCTATCCTCTGTCCTCCTTCATCTCCTTCTAAATGGCTGTCTGTATTTCGCCACATTCATTGACTCAGTGCTCCCTGAAGATCACAAGTATCATTCCTCTGGGCCTGTTGTCGACAGAAAAGTAAACTTGTTGCTTTGCTCACCACCATGTTTGAAGGACATCAGCGTGATCACCGCCGATAGGACGGAGGGTCAAATAAAAAGGAACACCAATTTCTAGACAGGAGCAGTTGGGAGCTAAGATTGTATTGTGGAGTGACGTGTTTATTTGAGTGTCCAAACTTCCCTCTTTAGGTGGTTATTAGATCTTCACATTCGTGAACATCAGAAAACCCATTGATTTCAAAGGCCCAGATGGTTATTATTACAGCAAATCAGTTGTTGAGGTGAGAGAAAATGAGAACTATGTTGCTGCACCACTAAATCCATGGCTGGGAACTGCTGAAACCAAACAAAAAGAATTCACGGTGGCCAGATAGGTCTATTTTCTGCTGACTGTCTCTGGGGACTCAAACAGAATCCATTTGTTTGAATGTTTGATTTTCAGTTTCACTCGTGTAGGGTACTTGTCCACACACCTTCGGCTTGTAGTTTGTCTGTGTCCTTCTATCTCAAGTGAGTCTCCTGTAAGTAAGCACGTAGGTGTCTTGAGTTTTCATCCCTTCTTTCAACCGAGTGTCTTTTGTTTGCAGCACTCACTGCCTGACCTTTTATTCTGATGATTCTGAGCTGTGCACTTATTGCACTTAAAGAATTTTTTTTATCATTAATCTACAATCACGTGAAGAACATTATGTTTACTATGCTCTCCCCTTCACCATGTCGCCCCGAAAAATCTCTTCTGTCACTGTCGATCAGCGTAGTTGGATGCTGTAGACCCCTTCACGATGTCCCCACCCACAAACCACATTATAGTCGCTGTCCATCAGTGAGTAGTATGACGCTTTATGATCTCTACTAGTCTTCTCTGTGTTGTACAGTACTCCCCATGCACACCGGACCCCACGCATTATACATGCTAATCCTAAGGCCCCCATTCTTTCTCCCCACACTCATCCCTTCCTTCAGACTCACCCTGCCGAGTCCATTTCCCTTTCGTAACTTTTCAGCAACTCTCGGATTCTGTGTGTCTGCTGCTATTTTTTTCCTTCAGTTTTTTTTGTTGTTATAGTCCACACATGAGTGAAATCACTTGGTACTTCTCTTTCTAAGCATGACCTATTTCTCTGAACATACTACCATCTAGCTCCATCCACGTAATTGCAAATGGTAGTATTTGTTATCTCCTTAAGGCTGCTTACTGCACTTTTTAAACTGGATTTCATTCTTCCTTTTTGTTTGTACTTTAGCTATGTTATTCACCATTCAACTCCTGGTTATGAACAATAGCTTTGTGTCAATTGATGTGTATCTGTATGTATCTATCTAACGGTCTGTCTGTCTATCTATGTATCTATGTATATATGTATCTATCTATCTATCTATCTGCCTATCATCTATCTATGATGTCTATCATCTAATAATCTACGTACCTCTCTATCTATCTTTCATCTGTCGTCTGTGTACCTATCTATCAATGAATCAATCATCTTTTTGTCTGCCCATCTATCCTTCTGTACAGAACAGTTAGCAACATAGCCTATGTCTCTTCCCTACATTATGCTTCCAGAAATCTTGCAAGGTAACTAAGCCATAAGGAGAGCACTGTGTTCACCAATACACATTCAGGTAGGGTCAGCCGCGTGTGCTTACAAAACCAGTAAATGGAGGTGAAAGGACTTGAAACCGTATCTCTGTCCTCTGTCCTCTTATACTTCCTGATCGCTTGGTGACTTTATTTAACCACATTCAGGGAGTAAGTGATCCCTGAAGACAACAAGTATCCTTCGTCTGGGCCTATTGTCGAAAGAAAAGTGTACTTGTTTCTTTGCACACCTCCATGTTTGAGGGACAACGGCAAGATCACTGCTGATTGGTGGAGCCACAAATATAAAGGAACACCTATTTCTGGACAGGAGCAGTTGGGAACAAAGAGTGTGTTGTGGAGTGAAGTGTTTATTTGAGGGTCCAACCTTCCTTCTTTAGGTGGTTATTCCTTCTTTACATTCGTGAACATCATAAAAAGCAATGATTTTAAAAGCCCAGACACATATTATTACAGCAATTCATTTCTTGAGGTGAGAGGAAATGAGAAGGAAGTTACTGCACCACTAAATCTATGCCTAAGCACTGCTGAAACCAAACAAAAAGAATTCACGGTGGCTAGGTAGGACTATTTTCTACTGACTCCCTCTGGGGACTCAAACAGACTCCATTAGTTTGTTTGTTTCTCAGTTTCACTTGTATAGGGTACCTGTCCCCGCCCCTTCAGCTTTTAGTTTGTCTGTGTCCTTGAATCTCATGTGAGTCTCCAGAAAGGGAGCATGGAGTTGGTCTTGAGTTTTCATCAGTTCTTCTAACCCTGTGTCTTTTGATTGGAGCACTCAAAGCCTGTACTTTTATTCTGATATTTGAGAGCTGTGCTCTTAATGCAATTTGAAATTTTTTTTGTTCTCATTAATATACAATCACATGCAGAACATTATGTTTTCTAGTCTATCCCCTTCACCAAGTACCCCCCAAATCCCAGTTACAGTCTCTGTCCTTCAGCATGTACTAGGATGCTGTAGAATCACTACATGTCTTCTCTGTGTTGTACAGCCCTTCCCATGAGACCCCACAATACCAATTATACATGCTAATCCTAATGACCGCATTCTTTTTCCCCGCCCTTATTACCCCCTTCCCACAAACCCTACCCAGTCCCTTTCTCTTTGGTAACTGTTAGTCCACTCTCTGTTTCTGTAAGTCTGCTGCTGTCTTTTCCTTCAGTTTTTCTTTGTTATCATACCCCACACATGACTGAAATCATTTGGTACATGTACTTCTCAGTTGGCCTATTTGACTGAGCATAATACCCTCTAGCTCCATCCACGTTATTGCAAATGATAGGATTTGTTTTCTTCTTATGGCTGCTTATGGCACTTTTTAAACTGGATTTCATTTTTCTTTTTTGTTTGTAGTTTCGCTATGTGCTTTCACCATTGCTCTCCTGGTTATGAGCAGTAGCTTTGTGTTAATCGATATGTACCTATATCTATCTATCTGTCTGTCTATCTATTTATCAATCAATCAATCAATCAATCATCCTTTTGTCTTCAAATCTGTCCTTTTGTACAGAACAGTTAACCATATATCCTATATCACTTTTCTACACTATGCTTCCAAAAATCCTGCAAAGTATCTAGGCTGTAGAGAGAGCACTGGGTTCACCGAGACACTTGCAGTTCGAGTCGGCCGCGTGTACCTACAAAACCAGGAAATGGTTTTGCCGGGACTTGAACCCGTGTCTCTATCCTCTGTCCTCCTTCATCTCCTTCTAAATGGCTGTCTGTATTTCGCCACATTCATTGACTCAGTGCTCCCTGAAGATCACAAGTATCATTCCTCTGGGCCTGTTGTCGACAGAAAAGTAAACTTGTTGCTTTGCTCACCACCATGTTTGAAGGACATCAGCGTGATCACCGCCGATAGGACGGAGGGTCAAATAAAAAGGAACACCAATTTCTAGACAGGAGCAGTTGGGAGCTAAGATTGTATTGTGGAGTGACGTGTTTATTTGAGTGTCCAAACTTCCCTCTTTAGGTGGTTATTAGATCTTCACATTCGTGAACATCAGAAAACCCATTGATTTCAAAGGCCCAGATGGTTATTATTACAGCAAATCAGTTGTTGAGGTGAGAGAAAATGAGAACTATGTTGCTGCACCACTAAATCCATGGCTGGGAACTGCTGAAACCAAACAAAAAGAATTCACGGTGGCCAGATAGGTCTATTTTCTGCTGACTGTCTCTGGGGTCTCAAACAGAATCCATTTGTTTGAATGTTTGATTTTCAGTTTCACTCGTGTAGGGTACTTGTCCACACACCTTCGGCTTGTAGTTTGTCTGTGTCCTTCTATCTCAAGTGAGTCTCCTGTAAGTAAGCACGTAGGTGTCTTGAGTTTTCATCCCTTCTTTCAACCGAGTGTCTTTTGTTTGCAGCACTCACTGCCTGACCTTTTATTCTGATGATTCTGAGCTGTGCACTTATTGCACTTAAAGAATTTTTTTTATCATTAATCTACAATCACGTGAAGAACATTATGTTTACTATGCTCTCCCCTTCACCATGTCGCCCCGAAAAATCTCTTCTGTCACTGTCGATCAGCATAGTTGGATGCTGTAGACCCCTTCACGATGTCCCCACCCACAAACCACATTATAGTCGCTGTCCATCAGTGAGTAGTATGACGCTTTATGATCTCTACTAGTCTTCTCTGTGTTGTACAGTACTCCCCATGCACACCGGACCCCACGCATTATACATGCTAATCCTAAGGCCCCCATTCTTTCTCCCCACACTTATCCCTTCCTTCAGACTCACCCTGCCGAGTCCATTTCCCTTTCGTAACTTTTCAGCAACTCTCGGATTCTGTGTGTCTGCTGCTATTTTTTTCCTTCAGTTTTTTTTGTTGTTATAGTCCACACATGAGTGAAATCACTTGGTACTTCTCTTTCTAAGCATGACCTATTTCTCTGAACATACTACCGTCTAGCTCCATCCACGTAATTGCAAATGGTAGTATTTGTTATCTCCTTAAGGCTGCTTACTGCACTTTTTAAACTGGATTTCATTCTTCCTTTTTGTTTGTACTTTAGCTATGTTATTCACCATTCAACTCCTGGTTATGAACAATAGCTTTGTGTCAATTGATGTGTATCTGTATGTATCTATCTAACGGTCTGTCTGTCTATCTATGTATCTATGTATATATGTATCTATCTATCTATCTATCTGCCTATCATCTATCTATGATGTCTATCATCTAATAATCTACGTACCTCTCTATCTATCTTTCATCTGTCGTCTGTGTACCTATCTATCAATGAATCAATCATCTTTTTGTCTGCCCATCTATCCTTCTGTACAGAACAGTTAGCAACATAGCCTATGTCTCTTCCCTACATTATGCTTCCAGAAATCTTGCAAGGTAACTAAGCCATAAGGAGAGCACTGTGTTCACCAATACACATTCAGGTAGGGTCAGCCGCGTGTGCTTACAAAACCAGTAAATGGAGGTGAAAGGACTTGAAACCGTATCTCTGTCCTCTGTCCTCTTATACTTCCTGATCGCTTGGTGACTTTATTTAACCACATTCAGGGAGTAAGTGATCCCTGAAGACAACAAGTATCCTTCGTCTGGGCCTATTGTCGAAAGAAAAGTGTGCTTGTTTCTTTGCACACCTCCATGTTTGAGGGACAACGGCAAGATCACTGCTGATTGGTGGAGCCACAAATATAAAGGAACACCTATTTCTGGACAGGAGCAGTTGGGAACAAAGAGTGTGTTGTGGAGTGAAGTGTTTATTTGAGGGTCCAACCTTCCTTCTTTAGGTGGTTATTCCTTCTTTACATTCGTGAACATCATAAAAAGCAATGATTTTAAAAGCCCAGACACATATTATTACAGCAATTCATTTCTTGAGGTGAGAGGAAATGAGAAGGAAGTTACTGCACCACTAAATCTATGCCTAAGCACTGCTGAAACCAAACAAAAAGAATTCACGGTGGCTAGGTAGGACTATTTTCTACTGACTCCCTCTGGGGACTCAAACAGACTCCATTAGTTTGTTTGTTTCTCAGTTTCACTTGTATAGGGTACCTGTCCCCGCCCCTTCAGCTTTTAGTTTGTCTGTGTCCTTGAATCTCATGTGAGTCTCCAGAAAGGGAGCATGGAGTTGGTCTTGAGTTTTCATCAGTTCTTCTAACCCTGTGTCTTTTGATTGGAGCACTCAAAGCCTGTACTTTTATTCTGATATTTGAGAGCTGTGCTCTTAATGCAATTTAAAATTTTTTTTGTTCTCATTAATATACAATCACATGCAGAACATTATGTTTTCTAGTCTATCCCCTTCACCAAGTACCCCCCAAATCCCAGTTACAGTCTCTGTCCTTCAGCATGTACTAGGATGCTGTAGAATCACTACATGTCTTCTCTGTGTTGTACAGCCCTTCCCATGAGACCCCACAATACCAATTATACATGCTAATCGTAATGACCGCATTCTTTTTCCCCGCCCTTATTACCCCCTTCCCACAAACCCTACCCAGTCCCTTTCTCTTTGGTAACTGTTAGTCCACTCTCTGTTTCTGTAAGTCTGCTGCTGTCTTTTCCTTCAGTTTTTCTTTGTTATCATACCCCACACATGACTGAAATCATTTGGTACATGTACTTCTCAGTTGGCCTATTTGACTGAGCATAATACCCTCTAGCTCCATCCACGTTATTGCAAATGATAGGATTTGTTTTCTTCTTATGGCTGCTTATGGCACTTTTTAAACTGGATTTCATTTTTCTTTTTTGTTTGTAGTTTCGCTATGTGCTTTCACCATTGCTCTCCTGGTTATGAGCAGTAGCTTTGTGTTAATCGATATGTACCTATATCTATCTATCTGTCTGTCTATCTATTTATCAATCAATCAATCAATCAATCATCCTTTTGTCTTCAAATCTGTCCTTTTGTACAGAACAGTTAACCATATATCCTATATCACTTTTCTACACTATGCTTCCAAAAATCCTGCAAAGTGTCTAGGCTGTAGAGAGAGCACTGGGTTCACCGAGACACTTGCAGTTCGAGTCGGCCGCGTGTACCTACAAAACCAGGAAATGGTTTTGCCGGGACTTGAACCCTTGTCTCTATCCTCTGTCCTCCTTCATCTCCTTCTAAATGGCTGTCTGTATTTCGCCACATTCATTGACTCAGTGCTCCCTGAAGACCACAAGTATCATTCCTCTGGGCCTGTTGTCGACAGAAAAGTAAACTTGTTGCTTTGCTCACCACCATGTTTGAAGGACATCAGCGTGATCACCGCCGATAGGACGGAGGGTCAAATAAAAAGGAACACCAATTTCTAGACAGGAGCAGTTGGGAGCTAAGATTGTATTGTGGAGTGACGTGTTTATTTGAGTGTCCAAACTTCCCTCTTTAGGTGGTTATTAGATCTTCACATTCGTGAACATCAGAAAACCCATTGATTTCAAAGGCCCAGATGGTTATTATTACAGCAAATCAGTTGTTGAGGTGAGAGAAAATGAGAACTATGTTGCTGCACCACTAAATCCATGGCTGGGAACTGCTGAAACCAAACAAAAAGAATTCACGGTGGCCAGATAGGTCTATTTTCTGCTGACTGTCTCTGGGGACTCAAACAGAATCCATTTGTTTGAATGTTTGATTTTCAGTTTCACTCGTGTAGGGTACTTGTCCACACACCTTCGGCTTGTAGTTTGTCTGTGTCCTTCTATCTCAAGTGAGTCTCCTGTAAGTAAGCACGTAGGTGTCTTGAGTTTTCATCCCTTCTTTCAACCGAGTGTCTTTTGTTTGCAGCACTCACTGCCTGACCTTTTATTCTGATGATTCTGAGCTGTGCACTTATTGCACTTAAAGAATTTTTTTTATCATTAATCTACAATCACGTGAAGAACATTATGTTTACTATGCTCTCCCCTTCACCATGTCGCCCCGAAAAATCTCTTCTGTCACTGTCGATCAGCGTAGTTGGATGCTGTAGACCCCTTCACGATGTCCCCACCCACAAACCACATTATAGTCGCTGTCCATCAGTGAGTAGTATGACGCTTTATGATCTCTACTAGTCTTCTCTGTGTTGTACAGTACTCCCCATGCACACCGGACCCCACGCATTATACATGCTAATCCTAAGGCCCCCATTCTTTCTCCCCACACTTATCCCTTCCTTCAGACTCACCCTGCCGAGTCCATTTCCCTTTCGTAACTTTTCAGCAACTCTCGGATTCTGTGTGTCTGCTGCTATTTTTTTCCTTCAGTTTTTTTTGTTGTTATAGTCCACACATGAGTGAAATCACTTGGTACTTCTCTTTCTAAGCATGACCTATTTCTCTGAACATACTACCGTCTAGCTCCATCCACGTAATTGCAAATGGTAGTATTTGTTATCTCCTTAAGGCTGCTTACTGCACTTTTTAAACTGGATTTCATTCTTCCTTTTTGTTTGTACTTTAGCTATGTTATTCACCATTCAACTCCTGGTTATGAACAATAGCTTTGTGTCAATTGATGTGTATCTGTATGTATCTATCTAACGGTCTGTCTGTCTATCTATGTATCTATGTATATATGTATCTATCTATCTATCTATCTGCCTATCATCTATCTATGATGTCTATCATCTAATAATCTACGTACCTCTCTATCTATCTTTCATCTGTCGTCTGTGTACCTATCTATCAATGAATCAATCATCTTTTTGTCTGCCCATCTGTCCTTCTGTACAGAACAGTTAGCAACATAGCCTATGTCTCTTCCCTACATTATGCTTCCAGAAATCTTGCAAGGTAACTAAGCCATAAGGAGAGCACTGTGTTCACCAATACACATTCAGGTAGGGTCAGCCGCGTGTGCTTACAAAACCAGTAAATGGAGGTGAAAGGACTTGAAACCGTATCTCTGTCCTCTGTCCTCTTATACTTCCTGATCGCTTGGTGACTTTATTTAACCACATTCAGGGAGTAAGTGATCCCTGAAGACAACAAGTATCCTTCGTCTGGGCCTATTGTCGAAAGAAAAGTGTGCTTGTTTCTTTGCACACCTCCATGTTTGAGGGACAACGGCAAGATCACTGCTGATTGGTGGAGCCACAAATATAAAGGAACACCTATTTCTGGACAGGAGCAGTTGGGAACAAAGAGTGTGTTGTGGAGTGAAGTGTTTATTTGAGGGTCCAACCTTCCTTCTTTAGGTGGTTATTCCTTCTTTACATTCGTGAACATCATAAAAAGCAATGATTTTAAAAGCCCAGACACATATTATTACAGCAATTCATTTCTTGAGGTGAGAGGAAATGAGAAGGAAGTTACTGCACCACTAAATCTATGCCTAAGCACTGCTGAAACCAAACAAAAAGAATTCACGGTGGCTAGGTAGGACTATTTTCTACTGACTCCCTCTGGGGACTCAAACAGACTCCATTAGTTTGTTTGTTTCTCAGTTTCACTTGTATAGGGTACCTGTCCCCGCCCCTTCAGCTTTTAGTTTGTCTGTGTCCTTGAATCTCATGTGAGTCTCCAGAAAGGGAGCATGGAGTTGGTCTTGAGTTTTCATCAGTTCTTCTAACCCTGTGTCTTTTGATTGGAGCACTCAAAGCCTGTACTTTTATTCTGATATTTGAGAGCTGTGCTCTTAATGCAATTTGAAATTTTTTTTGTTCTCATTAATATACAATCACATGCAGAACATTATGTTTTCTAGTCTATCCCCTTCACCAAGTACCCCCCAAATCCCAGTTACAGTCTCTGTCCTTCAGCATGTACTAGGATGCTGTAGAATCACTACATGTCTTCTCTGTGTTGTACAGCCCTTCCCATGAGACCCCACAATACCAATTATACATGCTAATCCTAATGACCGCATTCTTTTTCCCCGCCCTTATTACCCCCTTCCCACAAACCCTACCCAGTCCCTTTCTCTTTGGTAACTGTTAGTCCACTCTCTGTTTCTGTAAGTCTGCTGCTGTCTTTTCCTTCAGTTTTTCTTTGTTATCATACCCCACACATGACTGAAATCATTTGGTACATGTACTTCTCAGTTGGCCTATTTGACTGAGCATAATACCCTCTAGCTCCATCCACGTTATTGCAAATGATAGGATTTGTTTTCTTCTTATGGCTGCTTATGGCACTTTTTAAACTGGATTTCATTTTTCTTTTTTGTTTGTAGTTTCGCTATGTGCTTTCACCATTGCTCTCCTGGTTATGAGCAGTAGCTTTGTGTTAATCGATATGTACCTATATCTATCTATCTGTCTGTCTATCTATTTATCAATCAATCAATCAATCAATCATCCTTTTGTCTTCAAATCTGTCCTTTTGTACAGAACAGTTAACCATATATCCTATATCACTTTTCTACACTATGCTTCCAAAAATCCTGCAAAGTATCTAGGCTGTAGAGAGAGCACTGGGTTCACCGAGACACTTGCAGTTCGAGTCGGCCGCGTGTACCTACAAAACCAGGAAATGGTTTTGCCGGGACTTGAACCCGTGTCTCTATCCTCTGTCCTCCTTCATCTCCTTCTAAATGGCTGTCTGTATTTCGCCACATTCATTGACTCAGTGCTCCCTGAAGATCACAAGTATCATTCCTCTGGGCCTGTTGTCGACAGAAAAGTAAACTTGTTGCTTTGCTCACCACCATGTTTGAAGGACATCAGCGTGATCACCGCCGATAGGACGGAGGGTCAAATAAAAAGGAACACCAATTTCTAGACAGGAGCAGTTGGGAGCTAAGATTGTATTGTGGAGTGACGTGTTTATTTGAGTGTCCAAACTTCCCTCTTTAGGTGGTTATTAGATCTTCACATTCGTGAACATCAGAAAACCCATTGATTTCAAAGGCCCAGATGGTTATTATTACAGCAAATCAGTTGTTGAGGTGAGAGAAAATGAGAACTATGTTGCTGCACCACTAAATCCATGGCTGGGAACTGCTGAAACCAAACAAAAAGAATTCACGGTGGCCAGATAGGTCTATTTTCTGCTGACTGTCTCTGGGGACTCAAACAGAATCCATTTGTTTGAATGTTTGATTTTCAGTTTCACTCGTGTAGGGTACTTGTCCACACACCTTCGGCTTGTAGTTTGTCTGTGTCCTTCTATCTCAAGTGAGTCTCCTGTAAGTAAGCACGTAGGTGTCTTGAGTTTTCATCCCTTCTTTCAACCGAGTGTCTTTTGTTTGCAGCACTCACTGCCTGACCTTTTATTCTGATGATTCTGAGCTGTGCACTTATTGCACTTAAAGAATTTTTTTTATCATTAATCTACAATCACGTGAAGAACATTATGTTTACTATGCTCTCCCCTTCACCATGTCGCCCCGAAAAATCTCTTCTGTCACTGTCGATCAGCGTAGTTGGATGCTGTAGACCCCTTCACGATGTCCCCACCCACAAACCACATTATAGTCGCTGTCCATCAGTGAGTAGTATGACGCTTTATGATCTCTACTAGTCTTCTCTGTGTTGTACAGTACTCCCCATGCACACCGGACCCCACGCATTATACATGCTAATCCTAAGGCCCCCATTCTTTCTCCCCACACTTATCCCTTCCTTCAGACTCACCCTGCCGAGTCCATTTCCCTTTCGTAACTTTTCAGCAACTCTCGGATTCTGTGTGTCTGCTGCTATTTTTTTTTCCTTCAGTTTTTTTTGTTGTTATAGTCCACACATGAGTGAAATCACTTGGTACTTCTCTTTCTAAGCATGACCTATTTCTCTGAACATACTACCATCTAGCTCCATCCACGTAATTGCAAATGGTAGTATTTGTTATCTCCTTAAGGCTGCTTACTGCACTTTTTAAACTGGATTTCATTCTTCCTTTTTGTTTGTACTTTAGCTATGTTATTCACCATTCAACTCCTGGTTATGAACAATAGCTTTGTGTCAATTGATGTGTATCTGTATGTATCTATCTAACGGTCTGTCTGTCTATCTATGTATCTATGTATATATGTATCTATCTATCTATCTATCTGCCTATCATCTATCTATGATGTCTATCATCTAATAATCTACGTACCTCTCTATCTATCTTTCATCTGTCGTCTGTGTACCTATCTATCAATGAATCAATCATCTTTTTGTCTGCCCATCTATCCTTCTGTACAGAACAGTTAGCAACATAGCCTATGTCTCTTCCCTACATTATGCTTCCAGAAATCTTGCAAGGTAACTAAGCCATAAGGAGAGCACTGTGTTCACCAATACACATTCAGGTAGGGTCAGCCGCGTGTGCTTACAAAACCAGTAAATGGAGGTGAAAGGACTTGAAACCGTATCTCTGTCCTCTGTCCTCTTATACTTCCTGATCGCTTGGTGACTTTATTTAACCACATTCAGGGAGTAAGTGATCCCTGAAGACAACAAGTATCCTTCGTCTGGGCCTATTGTCGAAAGAAAAGTGTACTTGTTTCTTTGCACACCTCCATGTTTGAGGGACAACGGCAAGATCACTGCTGATTGGTGGAGCCACAAATATAAAGGAACACCTATTTCTGGACAGGAGCAGTTGGGAACAAAGAGTGTGTTGTGGAGTGAAGTGTTTATTTGAGGGTCCAACCTTCCTTCTTTAGGTGGTTATTCCTTCTTTACATTCGTGAACATCATAAAAAGCAATGATTTTAAAAGCCCAGACACATATTATTACAGCAATTCATTTCTTGAGGTGAGAGGAAATGAGAAGGAAGTTACTGCACCACTAAATCTATGCCTAAGCACTGCTGAAACCAAACAAAAAGAATTCACGGTGGCTAGGTAGGACTATTTTCTACTGACTCCCTCTGGGGACTCAAACAGACTCCATTAGTTTGTTTGTTTCTCAGTTTCACTTGTATAGGGTACCTGTCCCCGCCCCTTCAGCTTTTAGTTTGTCTGTGTCCTTGAATCTCATGTGAGTCTCCAGAAAGGGAGCATGGAGTTGGTCTTGAGTTTTCATCAGTTCTTCTAACCCTGTGTCTTTTGATTGGAGCACTCAAAGCCTGTACTTTTATTCTGATATTTGAGAGCTGTGCTCTTAATGCAATTTGAAATTTTTTTTGTTCTCATTAATATACAATCACATGCAGAACATTATGTTTTCTAGTCTATCCCCTTCACCAAGTACCCCCCAAATCCCAGTTACAGTCTCTGTCCTTCAGCATGTACTAGGATGCTGTAGAATCACTACATGTCTTCTCTGTGTTGTACAGCCCTTCCCATGAGACCCCACAATACCAATTATACATGCTAATCCTAATGACCGCATTCTTTTTCCCCGCCCTTATTACCCCCTTCCCACAAACCCTACCCAGTCCCTTTCTCTTTGGTAACTGTTAGTCCACTCTCTGTTTCTGTAAGTCTGCTGCTGTCTTTTCCTTCAGTTTTTCTTTGTTATCATACCCCACACATGACTGAAATCATTTGGTACATGTACTTCTCAGTTGGCCTATTTGACTGAGCATAATACCCTCTAGCTCCATCCACGTTATTGCAAATGATAGGATTTGTTTTCTTCTTATGGCTGCTTATGGCACTTTTTAAACTGGATTTCATTTTTCTTTTTTGTTTGTAGTTTCGCTATGTGCTTTCACCATTGCTCTCCTGGTTATGAGCAGTAGCTTTGTGTTAATCGATATGTACCTATATCTATCTATCTGTCTGTCTATCTATTTATCAATCAATCAATCAATCAATCATCCTTTTGTCTTCAAATCTGTCCTTTTGTACAGAACAGTTAACCATATATCCTATATCACTTTTCTACACTATGCTTCCAAAAATCCTGCAAAGTATCTAGGCTGTAGAGAGAGCACTGGGTTCACCGAGACACTTGCAGTTCGAGTCGGCCGCGTGTACCTACAAAACCAGGAAATGGTTTTGCCGGGACTTGAACCCGTGTCTCTATCCTCTGTCCTCCTTCATCTCCTTCTAAATGGCTGTCTGTATTTCGCCACATTCATTGACTCAGTGCTCCCTGAAGACCACAAGTATCATTCCTCTGGGCCTGTTGTCGACAGAAAAGTAAACTTGTTGCTTTGCTCACCACCATGTTTGAAGGACATCAGCGTGATCACCGCCGATAGGACGGAGGGTCAAATAAAAAGGAACACCAATTTCTAGACAGGAGCAGTTGGGAGCTAAGATTGTATTGTGGAGTGACGTGTTTATTTGAGTGTCCAAACTTCCCTCTTTAGGTGGTTATTAGATCTTCACATTCGTGAACATCAGAAAACCCATTGATTTCAAAGGCCCAGATGGTTATTATTACAGCAAATCAGTTGTTGAGGTGAGAGAAAATGAGAACTATGTTGCTGCACCACTAAATCCATGGCTGGGAACTGCTGAAACCAAACAAAAAGAATTCACGGTGGCCAGATAGGTCTATTTTCTGCTGACTGTCTCTGGGGACTCAAACAGAATCCATTTGTTTGAATGTTTGATTTTCAGTTTCACTCGTGTAGGGTACTTGTCCACACACCTTCGGCTTGTAGTTTGTCTGTGTCCTTCTATCTCAAGTGAGTCTCCTGTAAGTAAGCACGTAGGTGTCTTGAGTTTTCATCCCTTCTTTCAACCGAGTGTCTTTTGTTTGCAGCACTCACTGCCTGACCTTTTATTCTGATGATTCTGAGCTGTGCACTTATTGCACTTAAAGAATTTTTTTTATCATTAATCTACAATCACGTGAAGAACATTATGTTTACTATGCTCTCCCCTTCACCATGTCGCCCCGAAAAATCTCTTCTGTCACTGTCGATCAGCGTAGTTGGATGCTGTAGACCCCTTCACGATGTCCCCACCCACAAACCACATTATAGTCGCTGTCCATCAGTGAGTAGTATGACGCTTTATGATCTCTACTAGTCTTCTCTGTGTTGTACAGTACTCCCCATGCACACCGGACCCCACGCATTATACATGCTAATCCTAAGGCCCCCATTCTTTCTCCCCACACTTATCCCTTCCTTCAGACTCACCCTGCCGAGTCCATTTCCCTTTCGTAACTTTTCAGCAACTCTCGGATTCTGTGTGTCTGCTGCTATTTTTTTTTCCTTCAGTTTTTTTTGTTGTTATAGTCCACACATGAGTGAAATCACTTGGTACTTCTCTTTCTAAGCATGACCTATTTCTCTGAACATACTACCATCTAGCTCCATCCACGTAATTGCAAATGGTAGTATTTGTTATCTCCTTAAGGCTGCTTACTGCACTTTTTAAACTGGATTTCATTCTTCCTTTTTGTTTGTACTTTAGCTATGTTATTCACCATTCAACTCCTGGTTATGAACAATAGCTTTGTGTCAATTGATGTGTATCTGTATGTATCTATCTAACGGTCTGTCTGTCTATCTATGTATCTATGTATATATGTATCTATCTATCTATCTATCTGCCTATCATCTATCTATGATGTCTATCATCTAATAATCTACGTACCTCTCTATCTATCTTTCATCTGTCGTCTGTGTACCTATCTATCAATGAATCAATCATCTTTTTGTCTGCCCATCTATCCTTCTGTACAGAACAGTTAGCAACATAGCCTATGTCTCTTCCCTACATTATGCTTCCAGAAATCTTGCAAGGTAACTAAGCCATAAGGAGAGCACTGTGTTCACCAATACACATTCAGGTAGGGTCAGCCGCGTGTGCTTACAAAACCAGTAAATGGAGGTGAAAGGACTTGAAACCGTATCTCTGTCCTCTGTCCTCTTATACTTCCTGATCGCTTGGTGACTTTATTTAACCACATTCAGGGAGTAAGTGATCCCTGAAGACAACAAGTATCCTTCGTCTGGGCCTATTGTCGAAAGAAAAGTGTACTTGTTTCTTTGCACACCTCCATGTTTGAGGGACAACGGCAAGATCACTGCTGATTGGTGGAGCCACAAATATAAAGGAACACCTATTTCTGGACAGGAGCAGTTGGGAACAAAGAGTGTGTTGTGGAGTGAAGTGTTTATTTGAGGGTCCAACCTTCCTTCTTTAGGTGGTTATTCCTTCTTTACATTCGTGAACATCATAAAAAGCAATGATTTTAAAAGCCCAGACACATATTATTACAGCAATTCATTTCTTGAGGTGAGAGGAAATGAGAAGGAAGTTACTGCACCACTAAATCTATGCCTAAGCACTGCTGAAACCAAACAAAAAGAATTCACGGTGGCTAGGTAGGACTATTTTCTACTGACTCCCTCTGGGGACTCAAACAGACTCCATTAGTTTGTTTGTTTCTCAGTTTCACTTGTATAGGGTACCTGTCCCCGCCCCTTCAGCTTTTAGTTTGTCTGTGTCCTTGAATCTCATGTGAGTCTCCAGAAAGGGAGCATGGAGTTGGTCTTGAGTTTTCATCAGTTCTTCTAACCCTGTGTCTTTTGATTGGAGCACTCAAAGCCTGTACTTTTATTCTGATATTTGAGAGCTGTGCTCTTAATGCAATTTGAAATTTTTTTTGTTCTCATTAATATACAATCACATGCAGAACATTATGTTTTCTAGTCTATCCCCTTCACCAAGTACCCCCCAAATCCCAGTTACAGTCTCTGTCCTTCAGCATGTACTAGGATGCTGTAGAATCACTACATGTCTTCTCTGTGTTGTACAGCCCTTCCCATGAGACCCCACAATACCAATTATACATGCTAATCCTAATGACCGCATTCTTTTTCCCCGCCCTTATTACCCCCTTCCCACAAACCCTACCCAGTCCCTTTCTCTTTGGTAACTGTTAGTCCACTCTCTGTTTCTGTAAGTCTGCTGCTGTCTTTTCCTTCAGTTTTTCTTTGTTATCATACCCCACACATGACTGAAATCATTTGGTACATGTACTTCTCAGTTGGCCTATTTGACTGAGCATAATACCCTCTAGCTCCATCCACGTTATTGCAAATGATAGGATTTGTTTTCTTCTTATGGCTGCTTATGGCACTTTTTAAACTGGATTTCATTTTTCTTTTTTGTTTGTAGTTTCGCTATGTGCTTTCACCATTGCTCTCCTGGTTATGAGCAGTAGCTTTGTGTTAATCGATATGTACCTATATCTATCTATCTGTCTGTCTATCTATTTATCAATCAATCAATCAATCATCCTTTTGTCTTCAAATCTGTCCTTTTGTACAGAACAGTTAACCATATATCCTATATCACTTTTCTACACTATGCTTCCAAAAATCCTGCAAAGTATCTAGGCTGTAGAGAGAGCACTGGGTTCACCGAGACACTTGCAGTTCGAGTCGGCCGCGTGTACCTACAAAACCAGGAAATGGTTTTGCCGGGACTTGAACCCGTGTCTCTATCCTCTGTCCTCCTTCATCTCCTTCTAAATGGCTGTCTGTATTTCGCCACATTCATTGACTCAGTGCTCCCTGAAGACCACAAGTATCATTCCTCTGGGCCTGTTGTCGACAGAAAAGTAAACTTGTTGCTTTGCTCACCACCATGTTTGAAGGACATCAGCGTGATCACCGCCGATAGGACGGAGGGTCAAATAAAAAGGAACACCAATTTCTAGACAGGAGCAGTTGGGAGCTAAGATTGTATTGTGGAGTGACGTGTTTATTTGAGTGTCCAAACTTCCCTCTTTAGGTGGTTATTAGATCTTCACATTCGTGAACATCAGAAAACCCATTGATTTCAAAGGCCCAGATGGTTATTATTACAGCAAATCAGTTGTTGAGGTGAGAGAAAATGAGAACTATGTTGCTGCACCACTAAATCCATGGCTGGGAACTGCTGAAACCAAACAAAAAGAATTCACGGTGGCCAGATAGGTCTATTTTCTGCTGACTGTCTCTGGGGTCTCAAACAGAATCCATTTGTTTGAATGTTTGATTTTCAGTTTCACTCGTGTAGGGTACTTGTCCACACACCTTCGGCTTGTAGTTTGTCTGTGTCCTTCTATCTCAAGTGAGTCTCCTGTAAGTAAGCACGTAGGTGTCTTGAGTTTTCATCCCTTCTTTCAACCGAGTGTCTTTTGTTTGCAGCACTCACTGCCTGACCTTTTATTCTGATGATTCTGAGCTGTGCACTTAT
Source organism: Manis pentadactyla (assembly GCF_030020395.1). Lineage (NCBI taxonomy): Eukaryota > Metazoa > Chordata > Mammalia > Pholidota > Manidae > Manis > Manis pentadactyla. Next base: position 311,429 of record NW_026644645.1, read on the forward strand.
TGCACTTAAAGAATTTTTTTTATCATTAATCTACAATCACGTGAAGAACATTATGTTTACTATGCTCTCCCCTTCACCATGTCGCCCCGAAAAATCTCTTCTGTCACTGTCGATCAGCATAGTTGGATGCTGTAGACCCCTTCACGATGTCCCCACCCACAAACCACATTATAGTCGCTGTCCATCAGTGAGTAGTATGACGCTTTATGATCTCTACTAGTCTTCTCTGTGTTGTACAGTACTCCCCATGCACACCGGACCCCACGCATTACACATGCTAATCCTAAGGCCCCCATTCTTTCTCCCCACACTTATCCCTTCCTTCAGACTCACCCTGCCGAGTCCATTTCCCTTTCGTAACTTTTCAGCAACTCTCGGATTCTGTGTGTCTGCTGCTATTTTTTTCCTTCAGTTTTTTTTGTTGTTATAGTCCACACATGAGTGAAATCACTTGGTACTTCTCTTTCTAAGCATGACCTATTTCTCTGAACATACTACCGTCTAGCTCCATCCACGTAATTGCAAATGGTAGTATTTGTTATCTCCTTAAGGCTGCTTACTGTACTTTTTAAACTGGATTTCATTCTTCCTTTTTGTTTGTACTTTAGCTATGTTATTCACCATTCAACTCCTTTTTATGAACAATAGCTTTGTGTCAATTGATGTGTATCTGTATGTATCTATCTAACGGTCTGTCTGTCTATCTATGTATCTATGTATATATGTATCTATCTATCTATCTATCTGCCTATCATCTATCTATGATGTCTATCATCTAATAATCTACGTACCTCTCTATCTATCTTTCATCTGTCGTCTGTGTACCTATCTATCAATGAATCAATCATCTTTTTGTCTGCCCATCTATCCTTCTGTACAGAACAGTTAGCAACATAGCCTATGTCTCTTCCCTACATTATGCTTCCAGAAATCTTGCAAGGTAACTAAGCCATAAGGAGAGCACTGTGTTCACCAATACACATTCAGGTAGGGTCAGCCGCGTGTGCTTACAAAACCAGTAAATGGAGGTGAAAGGACTTGAAACCGTATCTCTGTCCTCTGTCCTCTTATACTTCCTGATCGCTTGGTGACTTTATTTAACCACATTCAGGGAGTAAGTGATCCCTGAAGACAACAAGTATCCTTCGTCTGGGCCTATTGTCGAAAGAAAAGTGTGCTTGTTTCTTTGCACACCTCCATGTTTGAGGGACAACGGCAAGATCACTGCTGATTGGTGGAGCCACAAATATAAAGGAACACCTATTTCTGGACAGGAGCAGTTGGGAACAAAGAGTGTGTTGTGGAGTGAAGTGTTTATTTGAGGGTCCAACCTTCCTTCTTTAGGTGGTTATTCCTTCTTTACATTCGTGAACATCATAAAAAGCAATGATTTTAAAAGCCCAGACACATATTATTACAGCAATTCATTTCTTGAGGTGAGAGGAAATGAGAAGGAAGTTACTGCACCACTAAATCTATGCCTAAGCACTGCTGAAACCAAACAAAAAGAATTCACGGTGGCTAGGTAGGACTATTTTCTACTGACTCCCTCTGGGGACTCAAACAGACTCCATTAGTTTGTTTGTTTCTCAGTTTCACTTGTATAGGGTACCTGTCCCCGCCCCTTCAGCTTTTAGTTTGTCTGTGTCCTTGAATCTCATGTGAGTCTCCAGAAAGGGAGCATGGAGTTGGTCTTGAGTTTTCATCAGTTCTTCTAACCCTGTGTCTTTTGATTGGAGCACTCAAAGCCTGTACTTTTATTCTGATATTTGAGAGCTGTGCTCTTAATGCAATTTGAAATTTTTTTTGTTCTCATTAATATACAATCACATGCAGAACATTATGTTTTCTAGTCTATCCCCTTCACCAAGTACCCCCCAAATCCCAGTTACAGTCTCTGTCCTTCAGCATGTACTAGGATGCTGTAGAATCACTACATGTCTTCTCTGTGTTGTACAGCCCTTCCCATGAGACCCCACAATACCAATTATACATGCTAATCGTAATGACCGCATTCTTTTTCCCCGCCCTTATTACCCCCTTCTCACAAACCCTACCCAGTCCCTTTCTCTTTGGTAACTGTTAGTCCACTCTCTGTTTCTGTAAGTCTGCTGCTGTCTTTTCCTTCAGTTTTTCTTTGTTATCATACCCCACACATGACTGAAATCATTTGGTACATGTACTTCTCAGTTGGCCTATTTGACTGAGCATAATACCCTCTAGCTCCATCCACGTTATTGCAAATGATAGGATTTGTTTTCTTCTTATGGCTGCTTATGGCACTTTTTAAACTGGATTTCATTTTTCTTTTTTGTTTGTAGTTTCGCTATGTGCTTTCACCATTGCTCTCCTGGTTATGAGCAGTAGCTTTGTGTTAATCGATATGTACCTATATCTATCTATCTGTCTGTCTATCTATTTATCAATCAATCAATCAATCAATCATCCTTTTGTCTTCAAATCTGTCCTTTTGTACAGAACAGTTAACCATATATCCTATATCACTTTTCTACACTATGCTTCCAAAAATCCTGCAAAGTATCTAGGCTGTAGAGAGAGCACTGGGTTCACCGAGACACTTGCAGTTCGAGTCGGCCGCGTGTACCTACAAAACCAGGAAATGGTTTTGCCGGGACTTGAACCCTTGTCTCTATCCTCTGTCCTCCTTCATCTCCTTCTAAATGGCTGTCTGTATTTCGCCACATTCATTGACTCAGTGCTCCCTGAAGACCACAAGTATAATTCCTCTGGGCCTGTTGTCGACAGAAAAGTAAACTTGTTGCTTTGCTCACCACCATGTTTGAAGGACATCAGCGTGATCACCGCCGATAGGACGGAGGGTCAAATAAAAAGGAACACCAATTTCTAGACAGGAGCAGTTTGGAGCTAAGATTGTATTGTGGAGTGACGTGTTTATTTGAGTGTCCAAACTTCCCTCTTTAGGTGGTTATTAGATCTTCACATTCGTGAACATCAGAAAACCCATTGATTTCAAAGGCCCAGATGGTTATTATTACAGCAAATCAGTTGTTGAGGTGAGAGAAAATGAGAACTATGTTGCTGCACCACTAAATCCATGGCTGGGAACTGCTGAAACCAAACAAAAAGAATTCACGGTGGCCAGATAGGTCTATTTTCTGCTGACTGTCTCTGGGGACTCAAACAGAATCCATTTGTTTGAATGTTTGATTTTCAGTTTCACTCGTGTAGGGTACTTGTCCACACACCTTCGGCTTGTAGTTTGTCTGTGTCCTTCTATCTCAAGTGAGTCTCCTGTAAGTAAGCACGTAGGTGTCTTGAGTTTTCATCCCTTCTTTCAACCGAGTGTCTTTTGTTTGCAGCACTCACTGCCTGACCATTTATTCTGATGATTCTGAGCTGTGCACTTATTGCACTTAAAGAATTTTTTTTATCATTAATCTACAATCACGTGAAGAACATTATGTTTACTATGCTCTCCCCTTCACCATGTCGCCCCGAAAAATCTCTTCTGTCACTGTCGATCAGCGTAGTTGGATGCTGTAGACCCCTTCACGATGTCCCCACCCACAAACCACATTATAGTCGCTGTCCATCAGTGAGTAGTATGACGCTTTATGATCTCTACTAGTCTTCTCTGTGTTGTACAGTACTCCCCATGCACACCGGACCCCACGCATTATACATGCTAATCCTAAGGCCCCCATTCTTTCTCCCCACACTTATCCCTTCCTTCAGACTCACCCTGCCGAGTCCATTTCCCTTTCGTAACTTTTCAGCAACTCTCGGATTCTGTGTGTCTGCTGCTATTTTTTTCCTTCAGTTTTTTTTGTTGTTATAGTCCACACATGAGTGAAATCACTTGGTACTTCTCTTTCTAAGCATGACCTATTTCTCTGAACATACTACCATCTAGCTCCATCCACGTAATTGCAAATGGTAGTATTTGTTATCTCCTTAAGGCTGCTTACTGCACTTTTTAAACTGGATTTCATTCTTCCTTTTTGTTTGTACTTTAGCTATGTTATTCACCATTCAACTCCTGGTTATGAACAATAGCTTTGTGTCAATTGATGTGTATCTGTATGTATCTATCTAACGGTCTGTCTGTCTATCTATGTATCTATGTATATATGTATCTATCTATCTATCTATCTGCCTATCATCTATCTATGATGTCTATCATCTAATAATCTACGTACCTCTCTATCTATCTTTCATCTGTCGTCTGTGTACCTATCTATCAATGAATCAATCATCTTTTTGTCTGCCCATCTATCCTTCTGTACAGAACAGTTAGCAACATAGCCTATGTCTCTTCCCTACATTATGCTTCCAGAAATCTTGCAAGGTAACTAAGCCATAAGGAGAGCACTGTGTTCACCAATACACATTCAGGTAGGGTCAGCCGCGTGTGCTTACAAAACCAGTAAATGGAGGTGAAAGGACTTGAAACCGTATCTCTGTCCTCTGTCCTCTTATACTTCCTGATCGCTTGGTGACTTTATTTAACCACATTCAGGGAGTAAGTGATCCCTGAAGACAACAAGTATCCTTCGTCTGGGCCTATTGTCGAAAGAAAAGTGTACTTGTTTCTTTGCACACCTCCATGTTTGAGGGACAACGGCAAGATCACTGCTGATTGGTGGAGCCACAAATATAAAGGAACACCTATTTCTGGACAGGAGCAGTTGGGAACAAAGAGTGTGTTGTGGAGTGAAGTGTTTATTTGAGGGTCCAACCTTCCTTCTTTAGGTGGTTATTCCTTCTTTACATTCGTGAACATCATAAAAAGCAATGATTTTAAAAGCCCAGACACATATTATTACAGCAATTCATTTCTTGAGGTGAGAGGAAATGAGAAGGAAGTTACTGCACCACTAAATCTATGCCTAAGCACTGCTGAAACCAAACAAAAAGAATTCACGGTGGCTAGGTAGGACTATTTTCTACTGACTCCCTCTGGGGACTCAAACAGACTCCATTAGTTTGTTTGTTTCTCAGTTTCACTTGTATAGGGTACCTGTCCCCGCCCCTTCAGCTTTTAGTTTGTCTGTGTCCTTGAATCTCATGTGAGTCTCCAGAAAGGGAGCATGGAGTTGGTCTTGAGTTTTCATCAGTTCTTCTAACCCTGTGTCTTTTGATTGGAGCACTCAAAGCCTGTACTTTTATTCTGATATTTGAGAGCTGTGCTCTTAATGCAATTTGAAATTTTTTTTGTTCTCATTAATATACAATCACATGCAGAACATTATGTTTTCTAGTCTATCCCCTTCACCAAGTACCCCCCAAATCCCAGTTACAGTCTCTGTCCTTCAGCATGTACTAGGATGCTGTAGAATCACTACATGTCTTCTCTGTGTTGTACAGCCCTTCCCATGAGACCCCACAATACCAATTATACATGCTAATCCTAATGACCGCATTCTTTTTCCCCGCCCTTATTACCCCCTTCCCACAAACCCTACCCAGTCCCTTTCTCTTTGGTAACTGTTAGTCCACTCTCTGTTTCTGTGAGTCTGCTGCTGTCTTTTCCTTCAGTTTTTCTTTGTTATCATACCCCACACATGACTGAAATCATTTGGTACATGTACTTCTCAGTTGGCCAATTTGACTGAGCATAATACCCTCTAGCTCCATCCACGTTATTGCAAATGATAGGATTTGTTTTCTTCTTATGGCTGCTTATGGCACTTTTTAAACTGGATTTCATTTTTCTTTTTTGTTTGTAGTTTCGCTATGTGCTTTCACCATTGCTCTCCTGGTTATGAGCAGTAGCTTTGTGTTAATCGATATGTACCTATATCTATCTATCTGTCTGTCTATCTATTTATCAATCAATCAATCAATCATCCTTTTGTCTTCAAATCTGTCCTTTTGTACAGAACAGTTAACCATATATCCTATATCACTTTTCTACACTATGCTTCCAAAAATCCTGCAAAGTATCTAGGCTGTAGAGAGAGCACTGGGTTCACCGAGACACTTGCAGTTCGAGTCGGCCGCGTGTACCTACAAAACCAGGAAATGGTTTTGCCGGGACTTGAACCCGTGTCTCTATCCTCTGTCCTCCTTCATCTCCTTCTAAATGGCTGTCTGTATTTCGCCACATTCATTGACTCAGTGCTCCCTGAAGACCACAAGTATCATTCCTCTGGGCCTGTTGTCGACAGAAAAGTAAACTTGTTGCTTTGCTCACCACCATGTTTGAAGGACATCAGCGTGATCACCGCCGATAGGACGGAGGGTCAAATAAAAAGGAACACCAATTTCTAGACAGGAGCAGTTGGGAGCTAAGATTGTATTGTGGAGTGACGTGTTTATTTGAGTGTCCAAACTTCCCTCTTTAGGTGGTTATTAGATCTTCACATTCGTGAACATCAGAAAACCCATTGATTTCAAAGGCCCAGATGGTTATTATTACAGCAAATCAGTTGTTGAGGTGAGAGAAAATGAGAACTATGTTGCTGCACCACTAAATCCATGGCTGGGAACTGCTGAAACCAAACAAAAAGAATTCACGGTGGCCAGATAGGTCTATTTTCTGCTGACTGTCTCTGGGGTCTCAAACAGAATCCATTTGTTTGAATGTTTGATTTTCAGTTTCACTCGTGTAGGGTACTTGTCCACACACCTTCGGCTTGTAGTTTGTCTGTGTCCTTCTATCTCAAGTGAGTCTCCTGTAAGTAAGCACGTAGGTGTCTTGAGTTTTCATCCCTTCTTTCAACCGAGTGTCTTTTGTTTGCAGCACTCACTGCCTGACCTTTTATTCTGATGATTCTGAGCTGTGCACTTATTGCACTTAAAGAATTTTTTTTATCATTAATCTACAATCACGTGAAGAACATTATGTTTACTATGCTCTCCCCTTCACCATGTCGCCCCGAAAAATCTCTTCTGTCACTGTCGATCAGCATAGTTGGATGCTGTAGACCCCTTCACGATGTCCCCACCCACAAACCACATTATAGTCGCTGTCCATCAGTGAGTAGTATGACGCTTTATGATCTCTACTAGTCTTCTCTGTGTTGTACAGTACTCCCCATGCACACCGGACCCCACGCATTACACATGCTAATCCTAAGGCCCCCATTCTTTCTCCCCACACTTATCCCTTCCTTCAGACTCACCCTGCCGAGTCCATTTCCCTTTCGTAACTTTTCAGCAACTCTCGGATTCTGTGTGTCTGCTGCTATTTTTTTCCTTCAGTTTTTTTTGTTGTTATAGTCCACACATGAGTGAAATCACTTGGTACTTCTCTTTCTAAGCATGACCTATTTCTCTGAACATACTACCGTCTAGCTCCATCCACGTAATTGCAAATGGTAGTATTTGTTATCTCCTTAAGGCTGCTTACTGCACTTTTTAAACTGGATTTCATTCTTCCTTTTTGTTTGTACTTTAGCTATGTTATTCACCATTCAACTCCTTTTTATGAACAATAGCTTTGTGTCAATTGATGTGTATCTGTATGTATCTATCTAACGGTCTGTCTGTCTATCTATGTATCTATGTATATATGTATCTATCTATCTATCTATCTGCCTATCATCTATCTATGATGTCTATCATCTAATAATCTACGTACCTCTCTATCTATCTTTCATCTGTCGTCTGTGTACCTATCTATCAATGAATCAATCATCTTTTTGTCTGCCCATCTATCCTTCTGTACAGAACAGTTAGCAACATAGCCTATGTCTCTTCCCTACATTATGCTTCCAGAAATCTTGCAAGGTAACTAAGCCATAAGGAGAGCACTGTGTTCACCAATACACATTCAGGTAGGGTCAGCCGCGTGTGCTTACAAAACCAGTAAATGGAGGTGAAAGGACTTGAAACCGTATCTCTGTCCTCTGTCCTCTTATACTTCCTGATCGCTTGGTGACTTTATTTAACCACATTCAGGGAGTAAGTGATCCCTGAAGACAACAAGTATCCTTCGTCTGGGCCTATTGTCGAAAGAAAAGTGTGCTTGTTTCTTTGCACACCTCCATGTTTGAGGGACAACGGCAAGATCACTGCTGATTGGTGGAGCCACAAATATAAAGGAACACCTATTTCTGGACAGGAGCAGTTGGGAACAAAGAGTGTGTTGTGGAGTGAAGTGTTTATTTGAGGGTCCAACCTTCCTTCTTTAGGTGGTTATTCCTTCTTTACATTCGTGAACATCATAAAAAGCAATGATTTTAAAAGCCCAGACACATATTATTACAGCAATTCATTTCTTGAGGTGAGAGGAAATGAGAAGGAAGTTACTGCACCACTAAATCTATGCCTAAGCACTGCTGAAACCAAACAAAAAGAATTCACGGTGGCTAGGTAGGACTATTTTCTACTGACTCCCTCTGGGGACTCAAACAGACTCCATTAGTTTGTTTGTTTCTCAGTTTCACTTGTATAGGGTACCTGTCCCCGCCCCTTCAGCTTTTAGTTTGTCTGTGTCCTTGAATCTCATGTGAGTCTCCAGAAAGGGAGCATGGAGTTGGTCTTGAGTTTTCATCAGTTCTTCTAACCCTGTGTCTTTTGATTGGAGCACTCAAAGCCTGTACTTTTATTCTGATATTTGAGAGCTGTGCTCTTAATGCAATTTGAAATTTGTTTTGTTCTCATTAATATACAATCACATGCAGAACATTATGTTTTCTAGTCTATCCCCTTCACCAAGTACCCCCCAAATCCCAGTTACAGTCTCTGTCCTTCAGCATGTACTAGGATGCTGTAGAATCACTACATGTCTTCTCTGTGTTGTACAGCCCTTCCCATGAGACCCCACAATACCAATTATACATGCTAATCCTAATGACCGCATTCTTTTTCCCCGCCCTTATTACCCCCTTCCCACAAACCCTACCCAGTCCCTTTCTCTTTGGTAACTGTTAGTCCACTCTCTGTTTCTGTAAGTCTGCTGCTGTCTTTTCCTTCAGTTTTTCTTTGTTATCATACCCCACACATGACTGAAATCATTTGGTACATGTACTTCTCAGTTGGCCTATTTGACTGAGCATAATACCCTCTAGCTCCATCCACGTTATTGCAAATGATAGGATTTGTTTTCTTCTTATGGCTGCTTATGGCACTTTTTAAACTGGATTTCATTTTTCTTTTTTGTTTGTAGTTTCGCTATGTGCTTTCACCATTGCTCTCCTGGTTATGAGCAGTAGCTTTGTGTTAATCGATATGTACCTATATCTATCTATCTGTCTGTCTATCTATTTATCAATCAATCAATCAATCATCCTTTTGTCTTCAAATCTGTCCTTTTGTACAGAACAGTTAACCATATATCCTATATCACTTTTCTACACTATGCTTCCAAAAATCCTGCAAAGTGTCTAGGCTGTAGAGAGAGCACTGGGTTCACCGAGACACTTGCAGTTCGAGTCAGCCGCGTGTACCTACAAAACCAGGAAATGGTTTTGCCGGGACTTGAACCCTTGTCTCTATCCTCTGTCCTCCTTCATCTCCTTCTAAATGGCTGTCTGTATTTCGCCACATTCATTGACTCAGTGCTCCCTGAAGACCACAAGTATCATTCCTCTGGGCCTGTTGTCGACAGAAAAGTAAACTTGTTGCTTTGCTCACCACCATGTTTGAAGGACATCAGCGTGATCACCGCCGATAGGACGGAGGGTCAAATAAAAAGGAACACCAATTTCTAGACAGGAGCAGTTGGGAGCTAAGATTGTATTGTGGAGTGACGTGTTTATTTGAGTGTCCAAACTTCCCTCTTTAGGTGGTTATTAGATCTTCACATTCGTGAACATCAGAAAACCCATTGATTTCAAAGGCCCAGATGGTTATTATTACAGCAAATCAGTTGTTGAGGTGAGAGAAAATGAGAACTATGTTGCTGCACCACTAAATCCATGGCTGGGAACTGCTGAAACCAAACAAAAAGAATTCACGGTGGCCAGATAGGTCTATTTTCTGCTGACTGTCTCTGGGGACTCAAACAGAATCCATTTGTTTGAATGTTTGATTTTCAGTTTCACTCGTGTAGGGTACTTGTCCACACACCTTCGGCTTGTAGTTTGTCTGTGTCCTTCTATCTCAAGTGAGTCTCCTGTAAGTAAGCACGTAGGTGTCTTGAGTTTTCATCCCTTCTTTCAACCGAGTGTCTTTTGTTTGCAGCACTCACTGCCTGACCATTTATTCTGATGATTCTGAGCTGTGCACTTATTGCACTTAAAGAATTTTTTTTATCATTAATCTACAATCACGTGAAGAACATTATGTTTACTATGCTCTCCCCTTCACCATGTCGCCCCGAAAAATCTCTTCTGTCACTGTCGATCAGCGTAGTTGGATGCTGTAGACCCCTTCACGATGTCCCCACCCACAAACCACATTATAGTCGCTGTCCATCAGTGAGTAGTATGACGCTTTATGATCTCTACTAGTCTTCTCTGTGTTGTACAGTACTCCCCATGCACACCGGACCCCACGCATTATACATGCTAATCCTAAGGCCCCCATTCTTTCTCCCCACACTTATCCCTTCCTTCAGACTCACCCTGCCGAGTCCATTTCCCTTTCGTAACTTTTCAGCAACTCTCGGATTCTGTGTGTCTGCTGCTATTTTTTTCCTTCAGTTTTTTTTGTTGTTATAGTCCACACATGAGTGAAATCACTTGGTACTTCTCTTTCTAAGCATGACCTATTTCTCTGAACATACTACCATCTAGCTCCATCCACGTAATTGCAAATGGTAGTATTTGTTATCTCCTTAAGGCTGCTTACTGCACTTTTTAAACTGGATTTCATTCTTCCTTTTTGTTTGTACTTTAGCTATGTTATTCACCATTCAACTCCTGGTTATGAACAATAGCTTTGTGTCAATTGATGTGTATCTGTATGTATCTATCTAACGGTCTGTCTGTCTATCTATGTATCTATGTATATATGTATCTATCTATCTATCTATCTGCCTATCATCTATCTATGATGTCTATCATCTAATAATCTACGTACCTCTCTATCTATCTTTCATCTGTCGTCTGTGTACCTATCTATCAATGAATCAATCATCTTTTTGTCTGCCCATCTATCCTTCTGTACAGAACAGTTAGCAACATAGCCTATGTCTCTTCCCTACATTATGCTTCCAGAAATCTTGCAAGGTAACTAAGCCATAAGGAGAGCACTGTGTTCACCAATACACATTCAGGTAGGGTCAGCCGCGTGTGCTTACAAAACCAGTAAATGGAGGTGAAAGGACTTGAAACCGTATCTCTGTCCTCTGTCCTCTTATACTTCCTGATCGCTTGGTGACTTTATTTAACCACATTCAGGGAGTAAGTGATCCCTGAAGACAACAAGTATCCTTCGTCTGGGCCTATTGTCGAAAGAAAAGTGTACTTGTTTCTTTGCACACCTCCATGTTTGAGGGACAACGGCAAGATCACTGCTGATTGGTGGAGCCACAAATATAAAGGAACACCTATTTCTGGACAGGAGCAGTTGGGAACAAAGAGTGTGTTGTGGAGTGAAGTGTTTATTTGAGGGTCCAACCTTCCTTCTTTAGGTGGTTATTCCTTCTTTACATTCGTGAACATCATAAAAAGCAATGATTTTAAAAGCCCAGACACATATTATTACAGCAATTCATTTCTTGAGGTGAGAGGAAATGAGAAGGAAGTTACTGCACCACTAAATCTATGCCTAAGCACTGCTGAAACCAAACAAAAAGAATTCACGGTGGCTAGGTAGGACTATTTTCTACTGACTCCCTCTGGGGACTCAAACAGACTCCATTAGTTTGTTTGTTTCTCAGTTTCACTTGTATAGGGTACCTGTCCCCGCCCCTTCAGCTTTTAGTTTGTCTGTGTCCTTGAATCTCATGTGAGTCTCCAGAAAGGGAGCATGGAGTTGGTCTTGAGTTTTCATCAGTTCTTCTAACCCTGTGTCTTTTGATTGGAGCACTCAAAGCCTGTACTTTTATTCTGATATTTGAGAGCTGTGCTCTTAATGCAATTTGAAATTTTTTTTGTTCTCATTAATATACAATCACATGCAGAACATTATGTTTTCTAGTCTATCCCCTTCACCAAGTACCCCCCAAATCCCAGTTACAGTCTCTGTCCTTCAGCATGTACTAGGATGCTGTAGAATCACTACATGTCTTCTCTGTGTTGTACAGCCCTTCCCATGAGACCCCACAATACCAATTATACATGCTAATCCTAATGACCGCATTCTTTTTCCCCGCCCTTATTACCCCCTTCCCACAAACCCTACCCAGTCCCTTTCTCTTTGGTAACTGTTAGTCCACTCTCTGTTTCTGTGAGTCTGCTGCTGTCTTTTCCTTCAGTTTTTCTTTGTTATCATACCCCACACATGACTGAAATCATTTGGTACATGTACTTCTCAGTTGGCCAATTTGACTGAGCATAATACCCTCTAGCTCCATCCACGTTATTGCAAATGATAGGATTTGTTTTCTTCTTATGGCTGCTTATGGCACTTTTTAAACTGGATTTCATTTTTCTTTTTTGTTTGTAGTTTCGCTATGTGCTTTCACCATTGCTCTCCTGGTTATGAGCAGTAGCTTTGTGTTAATCGATATGTACCTATATCTATCTATCTGTCTGTCTATCTATTTATCAATCAATCAATCAATCATCCTTTTGTCTTCAAATCTGTCCTTTTGTACAGAACAGTTAACCATATATCCTATATCACTTTTCTACACTATGCTTCCAAAAATCCTGCAAAGTATCTAGGCTGTAGAGAGAGCACTGGGTTCACCGAGACACTTGCAGTTCGAGTCGGCCGCGTGTACCTACAAAACCAGGAAATGGTTTTGCCGGGACTTGAACCCGTGTCTCTATCCTCTGTCCTCCTTCATCTCCTTCTAAATGGCTGTCTGTATTTCGCCACATTCATTGACTCAGTGCTCCCTGAAGACCACAAGTATCATTCCTCTGGGCCTGTTGTCGACAGAAAAGTAAACTTGTTGCTTTGCTCACCACCATGTTTGAAGGACATCAGCGTGATCACCGCCGATAGGACGGAGGGTCAAATAAAAAGGAACACCAATTTCTAGACAGGAGCAGTTGGGAGCTAAGATTGTATTGTGGAGTGACGTGTTTATTTGAGTGTCCAAACTTCCCTCTTTAGGTGGTTATTAGATCTTCACATTCGTGAACATCAGAAAACCCATTGATTTCAAAGGCCCAGATGGTTATTATTACAGCAAATCAGTTGTTGAGGTGAGAGAAAATGAGAACTATGTTGCTGCACCACTAAATCCATGGCTGGGAACTGCTGAAACCAAACAAAAAGAATTCACGGTGGCCAGATAGGTCTATTTTCTGCTGACTGTCTCTGGGGTCTCAAACAGAATCCATTTGTTTGAATGTTTGATTTTCAGTTTCACTCGTGTAGGGTACTTGTCCACACACCTTCGGCTTGTAGTTTGTCTGTGTCCTTCTATCTCAAGTGAGTCTCCTGTAAGTAAGCACGTAGGTGTCTTGAGTTTTCATCCCTTCTTTCAACCGAGTGTCTTTTGTTTGCAGCACTCACTGCCTGACCTTTTATTCTGATGATTCTGAGCTGTGCACTTATTGCACTTAAAGAATTTTTTTTATCATTAATCTACAATCACGTGAAGAACATTATGTTTACTATGCTCTCCCCTTCACCATGTCGCCCCGAAAAATCTCTTCTGTCACTGTCGATCAGCATAGTTGGATGCTGTAGACCCCTTCACGATGTCCCCACACACAAACCACATTATAGTCGCTGTCCATCAGTGAGTAGTATGACGCTTTATGATCTCTACTAGTCTTCTCTGTGTTGTACAGTACTCCCCATGCACACCGGACCCCACGCATTACACATGCTAATCCTAAGGCCCCCATTCTTTCTCCCCACACTTATCCCTTCCTTCAGACTCACCCTGCCGAGTCCATTTCCCTTTCGTAACTTTTCAGCAACTCTCGGATTCTGTGTGTCTGCTGCTATTTTTTTCCTTCAGTTTTTTTTGTTGTTATAGTCCACACATGAGTGAAATCACTTGGTACTTCTCTTTCTAAGCATGACCTATTTCTCTGAACATACTACCGTCTAGCTCCATCCACGTAATTGCAAATGGTAGTATTTGTTATCTCCTTAAGGCTGCTTACTGCACTTTTTAAACTGGATTTCATTCTTCCTTTTTGTTTGTACTTTAGCTATGTTATTCACCATTCAACTCCTTTTTATGAACAATAGCTTTGTGTCAATTGATGTGTATCTGTATGTATCTATCTAACGGTCTGTCTGTCTATCTATGTATCTATGTATATATGTATCTATCTATCTATCTATCTGCCTATCATCTATCTATGATGTCTATCATCTAATAATCTACGTACCTCTCTATCTATCTTTCATCTGTCGTCTGTGTACCTATCTATCAATGAATCAATCATCTTTTTGTCTGCCCATCTATCCTTCTGTACAGAACAGTTAGCAACATAGCCTATGTCTCTTCCCTACATTATGCTTCCAGAAATCTTGCAAGGTAACTAAGCCATAAGGAGAGCACTGTGTTCACCAATACACATTCAGGTAGGGTCAGCCGCGTGTGCTTACAAAACCAGTAAATGGAGGTGAAAGGACTTGAAACCGTATCTCTGTCCTCTGTCCTCTTATACTTCCTGATCGCTTGGTGACTTTATTTAACCACATTCAGGGAGTAAGTGATCCCTGAAGACAACAAGTATCCTTCGTCTGGGCCTATTGTCGAAAGAAAAGTGTGCTTGTTTCTTTGCACACCTCCATGTTTGAGGGACAACGGCAAGATCACTGCTGATTGGTGGAGCCACAAATATAAAGGAACACCTATTTCTGGACAGGAGCAGTTGGGAACAAAGAGTGTGTTGTGGAGTGAAGTGTTTATTTGAGGGTCCAACCTTCCTTCTTTAGGTGGTTATTCCTTCTTTACATTCGTGAACATCATAAAAAGCAATGATTTTAAAAGCCCAGACACATATTATTACAGCAATTCATTTCTTGAGGTGAGAGGAAATGAGAAGGAAGTTACTGCACCACTAAATCTATGCCTAAGCACTGCTGAAACCAAACAAAAAGAATTCACGGTGGCTAGGTAGGACTATTTTCTACTGACTCCCTCTGGGGACTCAAACAGACTCCATTAGTTTGTTTGTTTCTCAGTTTCACTTGTATAGGGTACCTGTCCCCGCCCCTTCAGCTTTTAGTTTGTCTGTGTCCTTGAATCTCATGTGAGTCTCCAGAAAGGGAGCATGGAGTTGGTCTTGAGTTTTCATCAGTTCTTCTAACCCTGTGTCTTTTGATTGGAGCACTCAAAGCCTGTACTTTTATTCTGATATTTGAGAGCTGTGCTCTTAATGCAATTTGAAATTTTTTTTGTTCTCATTAATATACAATCACATGCAGAACATTATGTTTTCTAGTCTATCCCCTTCACCAAGTACCCCCCAAATCCCAGTTACAGTCTCTGTCCTTCAGCATGTACTAGGATGCTGTAGAATCACTACATGTCTTCTCTGTGTTGTACAGCCCTTCCCATGAGACCCCACAATACCAATTATACATGCTAATCCTAATGACCGCATTCTTTTTCCCCGCCCTTATTACCCCCTTCCCACAAACCCTACCCAGTCCCTTTCTCTTTGGTAACTGTTAGTCCACTCTCTGTTTCTGTAAGTCTGCTGCTGTCTTTTCCTTCAGTTTTTCTTTGTTATCATACCCCACACATGACTGAAATCATTTGGTACATGTACTTCTCAGTTGGCCTATTTGACTGAGCATAATACCCTCTAGCTCCATCCACGTTATTGCAAATGATAGGATTTGTTTTCTTCTTATGGCTGCTTATGGCACTTTTTAAACTGGATTTCATTTTTCTTTTTTGTTTGTAGTTTCGCTATGTGCTTTCACCATTGCTCTCCTGGTTATGAGCAGTAGCTTTGTGTTAATCGATATGTACCTATATCTATCTATCTGTCTGTCTATCTATTTATCAATCAATCAATCAATCATCCTTTTGTCTTCAAATCTGTCCTTTTGTACAGAACAGTTAACCATATATCCTATATCACTTTTCTACACTATGCTTCCAAAAATCCTGCAAAGTGTCTAGGCTGTAGAGAGAGCACTGGGTTCACCGAGACACTTGCAGTTCGAGTCAGCCGCGTGTACCTACAAAACCAGGAAATGGTTTTGCCGGGACTTGAACCCGTGTCTCTATCCTCTGTCCTCCTTCATCTCCTTCTAAATGGCTGTCTGTATTTCGCCACATTCATTGACTCAGTGCTCCCTGAAGACCACAAGTATCATTCCTCTGGGCCTGTTGTCGACAGAAAAGTAAACTTGTTGCTTTGCTCACCACCATGTTTGAAGGACATCAGCGTGATCACCGCCGATAGGACGGAGGGTCAAATAAAAAGGAACACCAATTTCTAGACAGGAGCAGTTGGGAGCTAAGATTGTATTGTGGAGTGACGTGTTTATTTGAGTGTCCAAACTTCCCTCTTTAGGTGGTTATTAGATCTTCACATTCGTGAACATCAGAAAACCCATTGATTTCAAAGGCCCAGATGGTTATTATTACAGCAAATCAGTTGTTGAGGTGAGAGAAAATGAGAACTATGTTGCTGCACCACTAAATCCATGGCTGGGAACTGCTGAAACCAAACAAAAAGAATTCACGGTGGCCAGATAGGTCTATTTTCTGCTGACTGTCTCTGGGGACTCAAACAGAATCCATTTGTTTGAATGTTTGATTTTCAGTTTCACTCGTGTAGGGTACTTGTCCACACACCTTCGGCTTGTAGTTTGTCTGTGTCCTTCTATCTCAAGTGAGTCTCCTGTAAGTAAGCACGTAGGTGTCTTGAGTTTTCATCCCTTCTTTCAACCGAGTGTCTTTTGTTTGCAGCACTCACTGCCTGACCTTTTATTCTGATGATTCTGAGCTGTGCACTTATTGCACTTAAAGAATTTTTTTTATCATTAATCTACAATCACGTGAAGAACATTATGTTTACTATGCTCTCCCCTTCACCATGTCGCCCTGAAAAATCTCTTCTGTCACTGTCGATCAGCGTAGTTGGATGCTGTAGACCCCTTCACGATGTCCCCACCCACAAACCACATTATAGTCGCTGTCCATCAGTGAGTAGTATGACGCTTTATGATCTCTACTAGTCTTCTCTGTGTTGTACAGTACTCCCCATGCACACCGGACCCCACGCATTACACATGCTAATCCTAAGGCCCCCATTCTTTCTCCCCACACTTATCCCTTCCTTCAGACTCACCCTGCCGAGTCCATTTCCCTTTCGTAACTTTTCAGCAACTCTCGGATTCTGTGTGTCTGCTGCTATTTTTTTCCTTCAGTTTTTTTTGTTGTTATAGTCCACACATGAGTGAAATCACTTGGTACTTCTCTTTCTAAGCATGACCTATTTCTCTGAACATACTACCGTCTAGCTCCATCCACGTAATTGCAAATGGTAGTATTTGTTATCTTCTTAAGGCTGCTTACTGCACTTTTTAAACTGGATTTCATTCTTCCTTTTTGTTTGTACTTTAGCTATGTTATTCACCATTCAACTCCTGGTTATGAACAATAGCTTTGTGTCAATTGATGTGTATCTGTATGTATCTATCTAACGGTCTTTCTGTCTATCTATGTATCTATGTATATATGTATCTATCTATCTATCTATCTGCCTATCATCTATCTATGATGTCTATCATCTAATAATCTACGTACCTCTCTATCTATCTTTCATCTGTCGTCTGTGTACCTATCTATCAATGAATCAATCATCTTTTTGTCTGCCCATCTATCCTTCTGTACAGAACAGTTAGCAACATAGCCTATGTCTCTTCCCTACATTATGCTTCCAGAAATCTTGCAAGGTAACTAAGCCATAAGGAGAGCACTGTGTTCACCAATACACATTCAGGTAGGGTCAGCCGCGTGTGCTTACAAAACCAGTAAATGGAGGTGAAAGGACTTGAAACCGTATCTCTGTCCTCTGTCCTCTTATACTTCCTGATCGCTTGGTGACTTTATTTAACCACATTCAGGGAGTACGTGATCCCTGAAGACAACAAGTATCCTTCGTCTGGGCCTATTGTCGAAAGAAAAGTGTACTTGTTTCTTTGCACACCTCCATGTTTGAGGGACAACGGCAAGATCACTGCTGATTGGTGGAGCCACAAATATAAAGGAACACCTATTTCTGGACAGGAGCAGTTGGGAACAAAGAGTGTGTTGTGGAGTGAAGTGTTTATTTGAGGGTCCAACCTTCCTTCTTTAGGTGGTTATTCCTTCTTTACATTCGTGAACATCATAAAAAGCAATGATTTTAAAAGCCCAGACACATATTATTACAGCAATTCATTTCTTGAGGTGAGAGGAAATGAGAAGGAAGTTACTGCACCACTAAATCTATGCCTAAGCACTGCTGAAACCAAACAAAAAGAATTCACGGTGGCTAGGTAGGACTATTTTCTACTGACTCCCTCTGGGGACTCAAACAGAATCCATTAGTTTGTTTGTTTCTCAGTTTCACTTGTATAGGGTACCTGTCCCGCCCCTTCAGCTTTTAGTTTGTCTGTGTCCTTGAATCTCATGTGAGTCTCCAGAAAGGGAGCATGGAGTTGGTCTTGAGTTTTCATCAGTTCTTCTAACCCTGTGTCTTTTGATTGGAGCACTCAAAGCCTGTACTTTTATTCTGATATTTGAGAGCTGTGCTCTTAATGCAATTTGAAATTTTTTTTGTTCTCATTAATATACAATCACATGCAGAACATTATGTTTTCTAGTCTATCCCCTTCACCAAGTACCCCCCAAATCCCAGTTACAGTCTCTGTCCTTCAGCATGTACTAGGATGCTGTAGAATCACTACATGTCTTCTCTGTGTTGTACAGCCCTTCCCATGAGACCCCACAATACCAATTATACATGCTAATCGTAATGACCGCATTCTTTTTCCCCGCCCTTATTTCCCCCTTCCCACAAACCCTACCCAGTCCCTTTCTCTTTGGTAACTGTTAGTCCACTCTCTGTTTCTGTAAGTCTGCTGCTGTCTTTTCCTTCAGTTTTTCTTTGTTATCATACCCCACACATGACTGAAATCATTTGGTACATGTACTTCTCAGTTGGCCTATTTGACTGAGCATAATACCCTCTAGCTCCATCCACGTTATTGCAAATGATAGGATTTGTTTTCTTCTTATGGCTGCTTATGGCACTTTTTAAACTGGATTTCATTTTTCTTTTTTGTTTGTAGTTTCGCTATGTGCTTTCACCATTGCTCTCCTGGTTATGAGCAGTAGCTTTGTGTTAATCGATATGTACCTATATCTATCTATCTGTCTGTCTATCTATTTATCAATCAATCAATCAATCATCCTTTTGTCTTCAAATCTGTCCTTTTGTACAGAACAGTTAACCATATATCCTATATCACTTTTCTACACTATGCTTCCAAAAATCCTGCAAAGTGTCTAGGCTGTAGGGAGAGCACTGTTTTCACCGAGACACCTGCAGGTCGAGTCGTCCGCGTGTACCTACAAAACAGGAAATGGTTGTGCAGAGACTTGAACCCGTGTCTCTATCCTCTGTCCTCCTTCATCTCCTTCTAAATGGCTGTCTGTATTTCGCCACATTCATTGACTCAGTGCTCCCTGAAGACCACAAGTATCATTCCTCTGGGCCTGTTGTCGACAGAAAAGTAAACTTGTTGCTTTGCTCACCACCATGTTTGAAGGACATCAGCGTGATCACCGCCGATAGGACGGAGGGTCAAATAAAAAGGAACACCAATTTCTAGACAGGAGCAGTTGGGAGCTAAGATTGTATTGTGGAGTGACGTGTTTATTTGAGTGTCCAAACTTCCCTCTTTAGGTGGTTATTAGATCTTCACATTCGTGAACATCAGAAAACCCATTGATTTCAAAGGCCCAGATGGTTATTATTACAGCAAATCAGTTGTTGAGGTGAGAGAAAATGAGAACTATGTTGCTGCACCACTAAATCCATGGCTGGGAACTGCTGAAACCAAACAAAAAGAATTCACGGTGGCCAGATAGGTCTATTTTCTGCTGACTGTCTCTGGGGTCTCAAACAGAATCCATTTGTTTGAATGTTTGATTTTCAGTTTCACTCGTGTAGGGTACTTGTCCACACACCTTCGGCTTGTAGTTTGTCTGTGTCCTTCTATCTCAAGTGAGTCTCCTGTAAGTAAGCACGTAGGTGTCTTGAGTTTTCATCCCTTCTTTCAACCGAGTGTCTTTTGTTTGCAGCACTCACTGCCTGACCTTTTATTCTGATGATTCTGAGCTGTGCACTTATTGCACTTAAAGAATTTTTTTTATCATTAATCTACAATCACGTGAAGAACATTATGTTTACTATGCTCTCCCCTTCACCATGTCGCCCCGAAAAATCTCTTCTGTCACTGTCGATCAGCGTAGTTGGATGCTGTAGACCCCTTCACGATGTCCCCACCCACAAACCACATTATAGTCGCTGTCCATCAGTGAGTAGTATGACGCTTTATGATCTCTACTAGTCTTCTCTGTGTTGTACAGTACTCCCCATGCACACCGGACCCCACGCATTACACATGCTAATCCTAAGGCCCCCATTCTTTCTCCCCACACTTATCCCTTCCTTCAGACTCACCCTGCCGAGTCCATTTCCCTTTCGTAACTTTTCAGCAACTCTCGGATTCTGTGTGTCTGCTGCTATTTTTTTCCTTCAGTTTTTTTTGTTGTTATAGTCCACACATGAGTGAAATCACTTGGTACTTCTCTTTCTAAGCATGACCTATTTCTCTGAACATACTACCGTCTAGCTCCATCCACGTAATTGCAAATGGTAGTATTTGTTATCTCCTTAAGGCTGCTTACTGCACTTTTTAAACTGGATTTCATTCTTCCTTTTTGTTTGTACTTTAGCTATGTTATTCACCATTCAACTCCTGGTTATGAACAATAGCTTTGTGTCAATTGATGTGTATCTGTATGTATCTATCTAACGGTCTGTCTGTCTATCTATGTATCTATGTATATATGTATCTATCTATCTATCTATCTGCCTATCATCTATCTATGATGTCTATCATCTAATAATCTACGTACCTCTCTATCTATCTTTCATCTGTCGTCTGTGTACCTATCTATCAATGAATCAATCATCTTTTTGTCTGCCCATCTATCCTTCTGTACAGAACAGTTAGCAACATAGCCTATGTCTCTTCCCTACATTATGCTTCCAGAAATCTTGCAAGGTAACTAAGCCATAAGGAGAGCACTGTGTTCACCAATACACATTCAGGTAGGGTCAGCCGCGTGTGCTTACAAAACCAGTAAATGGAGGTGAAAGGACTTGAAACCGTATCTCTGTCCTCTGTCCTCTTATACTTCCTGATCGCTTGGTGACTTTATTTAACCACATTCAGGGAGTAAGTGATCCCTGAAGACAACAAGTATCCTTCGTCTGGGCCTATTGTCGAAAGAAAAGTGTGCTTGTTTCTTTGCACACCTCCATGTTTGAGGGACAACGGCAAGATCACTGCTGATTGGTGGAGCCACAAATATAAAGGAACACCTATTTCTGGACAGGAGCAGTTGGGAACAAAGAGTGTGTTGTGGAGTGAAGTGTTTATTTGAGGGTCCAACCTTCCTTCTTTAGGTGGTTATTCCTTCTTTACATTCGTGAACATCATAAAAAGCAATGATTTTAAAAGCCCAGACACATATTATTACAGCAATTCATTTCTTGAGGTGAGAGGAAATGAGAAGGAAGTTACTGCACCACTAAATCTATGCCTAAGCACTGCTGAAACCAAACAAAAAGAATTCACGGTGGCTAGGTAGGACTATTTTCTACTGACTCCCTCTGGGGACTCAAACAGACTCCATTAGTTTGTTTGTTTCTCAGTTTCACTTGTATAGGGTACCTGTCCCCGCCCCTTCAGCTTTTAGTTTGTCTGTGTCCTTGAATCTCATGTGAGTCTCCAGAAAGGGAGCATGGAGTTGGTCTTGAGTTTTCATCAGTTCTTCTAACCCTGTGTCTTTTGATTGGAGCACTCAAAGCCTGTACTTTTATTCTGATATTTGAGAGCTGTGCTCTTAATGCAATTTGAAATTTTTTTTGTTCTCATTAATATACAATCACATGCAGAACATTATGTTTTCTAGTCTATCCCCTTCACCAAGTACCCCCCAAATCCCAGTTACAGTCTCTGTCCTTCAGCATGTACTAGGATGCTGTAGAATCACTACATGTCTTCTCTGTGTTGTACAGCCCTTCCCATGAGACCCCACAATACCAATTATACATGCTAATCCTAATGACCGCATTCTTTTTCCCCGCCCTTATTACCCCCTTCCCACAAACCCTACCCAGTCCCTTTCTCTTTGGTAACTGTTAGTCCACTCTCTGTTTCTGTAAGTCTGCTGCTGTCTTTTCCTTCAGTTTTTCTTTGTTATCATACCCCACACATGACTGAAATCATTTGGTACATGTACTTCTCAGTTGGCCTATTTGACTGAGCATAATACCCTCTAGCTCCATCCACGTTATTGCAAATGATAGGATTTGTTTTCTTCTTATGGCTGCTTATGGCACTTTTTAAACTGGATTTCATTTTTCTTTTTTGTTTGTAGTTTCGCTATGTGCTTTCACCATTGCTCTCCTGGTTATGAGCAGTAGCTTTGTGTTAATCGATATGTACCTATATCTATCTATCTGTCTGTCTATCTATTTATCAATCAATCAATCAATCATCCTTTTGTCTTCAAATCTGTCCTTTTGTACAGAACAGTTAACCATATATCCTATATCACTTTTCTACACTATGCTTCCAAAAATCCTGCAAAGTGTCTAGGCTGTAGAGAGAGCACTGGGTTCACCGAGACACTTGCAGTTCGAGTCAGCCGCGTGTACCTACAAAACCAGGAAATGGTTTTGCCGGGACTTGAACCCGTGTCTCTATCCTCTGTCCTCCTTCATCTCCTTCTAAATGGCTGTCTGTATTTCGCCACATTCATTGACTCAGTGCTCCCTGAAGACCACAAGTATCATTCCTCTGGGCCTGTTGTCGACAGAAAAGTAAACTTGTTGCTTTGCTCACCACCATGTTTGAAGGACATCAGCGTGATCACCGCCGATAGGACGGAGGGTCAAATAAAAAGGAACACCAATTTCTAGACAGGAGCAGTTGGGAGCTAAGATTGTATTGTGGAGTGACGTGTTTATTTGAGTGTCCAAACTTCCCTCTTTAGGTGGTTATTAGATCTTCACATTCGTGAACATCAGAAAACCCATTGATTTCAAAGGCCCAGATGGTTATTATTACAGCAAATCAGTTGTTGAGGTGAGAGAAAATGAGAACTATGTTGCTGCACCACTAAATC
This sequence comes from Manis pentadactyla, assembly GCF_030020395.1. Lineage (NCBI taxonomy): Eukaryota > Metazoa > Chordata > Mammalia > Pholidota > Manidae > Manis > Manis pentadactyla. The sequence goes on from NW_026644645.1 coordinate 334,818, forward strand.
CATGGCTGGGAACTGCTGAAACCAAACAAAAAGAATTCACGGTGGCCAGATAGGTCTATTTTCTGCTGACTGTCTCTGGGGACTCAAACAGAATCCATTTGTTTGAATGTTTGATTTTCAGTTTCACTCGTGTAGGGTACTTGTCCACACACCTTCGGCTTGTAGTTTGTCTGTGTCCTTCTATCTCAAGTGAGTCTCCTGTAAGTAAGCACGTAGGTGTCTTGAGTTTTCATCCCTTCTTTCAACCGAGTGTCTTTTGTTTGCAGCACTCACTGCCTGACCTTTTATTCTGATGATTCTGAGCTGTGCACTTATTGCACTTAAAGAATTTTTTTTATCATTAATCTACAATCACGTGAAGAACATTATGTTTACTATGCTCTCCCCTTCACCATGTCGCCCTGAAAAATCTCTTCTGTCACTGTCGATCAGCGTAGTTGGATGCTGTAGACCCCTTCACGATGTCCCCACCCACAAACCACATTATAGTCGCTGTCCATCAGTGAGTAGTATGACGCTTTATGATCTCTACTAGTCTTCTCTGTGTTGTACAGTACTCCCCATGCACACCGGACCCCACGCATTACACATGCTAATCCTAAGGCCCCCATTCTTTCTCCCCACACTTATCCCTTCCTTCAGACTCACCCTGCCGAGTCCATTTCCCTTTCGTAACTTTTCAGCAACTCTCGGATTCTGTGTGTCTGCTGCTATTTTTTTCCTTCAGTTTTTTTTGTTGTTATAGTCCACACATGAGTGAAATCACTTGGTACTTCTCTTTCTAAGCATGACCTATTTCTCTGAACATACTACCGTCTAGCTCCATCCACGTAATTGCAAATGGTAGTATTTGTTATCTTCTTAAGGCTGCTTACTGCACTTTTTAAACTGGATTTCATTCTTCCTTTTTGTTTGTACTTTAGCTATGTTATTCACCATTCAACTCCTGGTTATGAACAATAGCTTTGTGTCAATTGATGTGTATCTGTATGTATCTATCTAACGGTCTTTCTGTCTATCTATGTATCTATGTATATATGTATCTATCTATCTATCTATCTGCCTATCATCTATCTATGATGTCTATCATCTAATAATCTACGTACCTCTCTATCTATCTTTCATCTGTCGTCTGTGTACCTATCTATCAATGAATCAATCATCTTTTTGTCTGCCCATCTATCCTTCTGTACAGAACAGTTAGCAACATAGCCTATGTCTCTTCCCTACATTATGCTTCCAGAAATCTTGCAAGGTAACTAAGCCATAAGGAGAGCACTGTGTTCACCAATACACATTCAGGTAGGGTCAGCCGCGTGTGCTTACAAAACCAGTAAATGGAGGTGAAAGGACTTGAAACCGTATCTCTGTCCTCTGTCCTCTTATACTTCCTGATCGCTTGGTGACTTTATTTAACCACATTCAGGGAGTACGTGATCCCTGAAGACAACAAGTATCCTTCGTCTGGGCCTATTGTCGAAAGAAAAGTGTACTTGTTTCTTTGCACACCTCCATGTTTGAGGGACAACGGCAAGATCACTGCTGATTGGTGGAGCCACAAATATAAAGGAACACCTATTTCTGGACAGGAGCAGTTGGGAACAAAGAGTGTGTTGTGGAGTGAAGTGTTTATTTGAGGGTCCAACCTTCCTTCTTTAGGTGGTTATTCCTTCTTTACATTCGTGAACATCATAAAAAGCAATGATTTTAAAAGCCCAGACACATATTATTACAGCAATTCATTTCTTGAGGTGAGAGGAAATGAGAAGGAAGTTACTGCACCACTAAATCTATGCCTAAGCACTGCTGAAACCAAACAAAAAGAATTCACGGTGGCTAGGTAGGACTATTTTCTACTGACTCCCTCTGGGGACTCAAACAGAATCCATTAGTTTGTTTGTTTCTCAGTTTCACTTGTATAGGGTACCTGTCCCGCCCCTTCAGCTTTTAGTTTGTCTGTGTCCTTGAATCTCATGTGAGTCTCCAGAAAGGGAGCATGGAGTTGGTCTTGAGTTTTCATCAGTTCTTCTAACCCTGTGTCTTTTGATTGGAGCACTCAAAGCCTGTACTTTTATTCTGATATTTGAGAGCTGTGCTCTTAATGCAATTTGAAATTTTTTTTGTTCTCATTAATATACAATCACATGCAGAACATTATGTTTTCTAGTCTATCCCCTTCACCAAGTACCCCCCAAATCCCAGTTACAGTCTCTGTCCTTCAGCATGTACTAGGATGCTGTAGAATCACTACATGTCTTCTCTGTGTTGTACAGCCCTTCCCATGAGACCCCACAATACCAATTATACATGCTAATCGTAATGACCGCATTCTTTTTCCCCGCCCTTATTTCCCCCTTCCCACAAACCCTACCCAGTCCCTTTCTCTTTGGTAACTGTTAGTCCACTCTCTGTTTCTGTAAGTCTGCTGCTGTCTTTTCCTTCAGTTTTTCTTTGTTATCATACCCCACACATGACTGAAATCATTTGGTACATGTACTTCTCAGTTGGCCTATTTGACTGAGCATAATACCCTCTAGCTCCATCCACGTTATTGCAAATGATAGGATTTGTTTTCTTCTTATGGCTGCTTATGGCACTTTTTAAACTGGATTTCATTTTTCTTTTTTGTTTGTAGTTTCGCTATGTGCTTTCACCATTGCTCTCCTGGTTATGAGCAGTAGCTTTGTGTTAATCGATATGTACCTATATCTATCTATCTGTCTGTCTATCTATTTATCAATCAATCAATCAATCATCCTTTTGTCTTCAAATCTGTCCTTTTGTACAGAACAGTTAACCATATATCCTATATCACTTTTCTACACTATGCTTCCAAAAATCCTGCAAAGTGTCTAGGCTGTAGGGAGAGCACTGTTTTCACCGAGACACCTGCAGGTCGAGTCGTCCGCGTGTACCTACAAAACAGGAAATGGTTGTGCAGAGACTTGAACCCGTGTCTCTATCCTCTGTCCTCCTTCATCTCCTTCTAAATGGCTGTCTGTATTTCGCCACATTCATTGACTCAGTGCTCCCTGAAGACCACAAGTATCATTCCTCTGGGCCTGTTGTCGACAGAAAAGTAAACTTGTTGCTTTGCTCACCACCATGTTTGAAGGACATCAGCGTGATCACCGCCGATAGGACGGAGGGTCAAATAAAAAGGAACACCAATTTCTAGACAGGAGCAGTTGGGAGCTAAGATTGTATTGTGGAGTGACGTGTTTATTTGAGTGTCCAAACTTCCCTCTTTAGGTGGTTATTAGATCTTCACATTCGTGAACATCAGAAAACCCATTGATTTCAAAGGCCCAGATGGTTATTATTACAGCAAATCAGTTGTTGAGGTGAGAGAAAATGAGAACTATGTTGCTGCACCACTAAATCCATGGCTGGGAACTGCTGAAACCAAACAAAAAGAATTCACGGTGGCCAGATAGGTCTATTTTCTGCTGACTGTCTCTGGGGTCTCAAACAGAATCCATTTGTTTGAATGTTTGATTTTCAGTTTCACTCGTGTAGGGTACTTGTCCACACACCTTCGGCTTGTAGTTTGTCTGTGTCCTTCTATCTCAAGTGAGTCTCCTGTAAGTAAGCACGTAGGTGTCTTGAGTTTTCATCCCTTCTTTCAACCGAGTGTCTTTTGTTTGCAGCACTCACTGCCTGACCTTTTATTCTGATGATTCTGAGCTGTGCACTTATTGCACTTAAAGAATTTTTTTTATCATTAATCTACAATCACGTGAAGAACATTATGTTTACTATGCTCTCCCCTTCACCATGTCGCCCCGAAAAATCTCTTCTGTCACTGTCGATCAGCGTAGTTGGATGCTGTAGACCCCTTCACGATGTCCCCACCCACAAACCACATTATAGTCGCTGTCCATCAGTGAGTAGTATGACGCTTTATGATCTCTACTAGTCTTCTCTGTGTTGTACAGTACTCCCCATGCACACCGGACCCCACGCATTACACATGCTAATCCTAAGGCCCCCATTCTTTCTCCCCACACTTATCCCTTCCTTCAGACTCACCCTGCCGAGTCCATTTCCCTTTCGTAACTTTTCAGCAACTCTCGGATTCTGTGTGTCTGCTGCTATTTTTTTCCTTCAGTTTTTTTTGTTGTTATAGTCCACACATGAGTGAAATCACTTGGTACTTCTCTTTCTAAGCATGACCTATTTCTCTGAACATACTACCGTCTAGCTCCATCCACGTAATTGCAAATGGTAGTATTTGTTATCTCCTTAAGGCTGCTTACTGCACTTTTTAAACTGGATTTCATTCTTCCTTTTTGTTTGTACTTTAGCTATGTTATTCACCATTCAACTCCTGGTTATGAACAATAGCTTTGTGTCAATTGATGTGTATCTGTATGTATCTATCTAACGGTCTGTCTGTCTATCTATGTATCTATGTATATATGTATCTATCTATCTATCTATCTGCCTATCATCTATCTATGATGTCTATCATCTAATAATCTACGTACCTCTCTATCTATCTTTCATCTGTCGTCTGTGTACCTATCTATCAATGAATCAATCATCTTTTTGTCTGCCCATCTATCCTTCTGTACAGAACAGTTAGCAACATAGCCTATGTCTCTTCCCTACATTATGCTTCCAGAAATCTTGCAAGGTAACTAAGCCATAAGGAGAGCACTGTGTTCACCAATACACATTCAGGTAGGGTCAGCCGCGTGTGCTTACAAAACCAGTAAATGGAGGTGAAAGGACTTGAAACCGTATCTCTGTCCTCTGTCCTCTTATACTTCCTGATCGCTTGGTGACTTTATTTAACCACATTCAGGGAGTAAGTGATCCCTGAAGACAACAAGTATCCTTCGTCTGGGCCTATTGTCGAAAGAAAAGTGTGCTTGTTTCTTTGCACACCTCCATGTTTGAGGGACAACGGCAAGATCACTGCTGATTGGTGGAGCCACAAATATAAAGGAACACCTATTTCTGGACAGGAGCAGTTGGGAACAAAGAGTGTGTTGTGGAGTGAAGTGTTTATTTGAGGGTCCAACCTTCCTTCTTTAGGTGGTTATTCCTTCTTTACATTCGTGAACATCATAAAAAGCAATGATTTTAAAAGCCCAGACACATATTATTACAGCAATTCATTTCTTGAGGTGAGAGGAAATGAGAAGGAAGTTACTGCACCACTAAATCTATGCCTAAGCACTGCTGAAACCAAACAAAAAGAATTCACGGTGGCTAGGTAGGACTATTTTCTACTGACTCCCTCTGGGGACTCAAACAGACTCCATTAGTTTGTTTGTTTCTCAGTTTCACTTGTATAGGGTACCTGTCCCCGCCCCTTCAGCTTTTAGTTTGTCTGTGTCCTTGAATCTCATGTGAGTCTCCAGAAAGGGAGCATGGAGTTGGTCTTGAGTTTTCATCAGTTCTTCTAACCCTGTGTCTTTTGATTGGAGCACTCAAAGCCTGTACTTTTATTCTGATATTTGAGAGCTGTGCTCTTAATGCAATTTGAAATTTTTTTTGTTCTCATTAATATACAATCACATGCAGAACATTATGTTTTCTAGTCTATCCCCTTCACCAAGTACCCCCCAAATCCCAGTTACAGTCTCTGTCCTTCAGCATGTACTAGGATGCTGTAGAATCACTACATGTCTTCTCTGTGCTGTACAGCCCTTCCCATGAGACCCCACAATACCAATTATACATGCTAATCCTAATGACCGCATTCTTTTTCCCCGCCCTTATTACCCCCTTCCCACAAACCCTACCCAGTCCCTTTCTCTTTGGTAACTGTTAGTCCACTCTCTGTTTCTGTAAGTCTGCTGCTGTCTTTTCCTTCAGTTTTTCTTTGTTATCATACCCCACACATGACTGAAATCATTTGGTACATGTACTTCTCAGTTGGCCTATTTGACTGAGCATAATACCCTCTAGCTCCATCCACGTTATTGCAAATGATAGGATTTGTTTTCTTCTTATGGCTGCTTATGGCACTTTTTAAACTGGATTTCATTTTTCTTTTTTGTTTGTAGTTTCGCTATGTGCTTTCACCATTGCTCTCCTGGTTATGAGCAGTAGCTTTGTGTTAATCGATATGTACCTATATCTATCTATCTGTCTGTCTATCTATTTATCAATCAATCAATCAATCATCCTTTTGTCTTCAAATCTGTCCTTTTGTACAGAACAGTTAACCATATATCCTATATCACTTTTCTACACTATGCTTCCAAAAATCCTGCAAAGTGTCTACGCTGTAGGGAGAGCACTGTTTTCACCGAGACACCTGCAGGTCGAGTCGTCCGCGTGTACCTACAAAACAGGAAATGGTTGTGCAGAGACTTGAACCCGTGTCTCTATCCTCTGTCCTCCTTCATCTCCTTCTAAATGGCTGTCTGTATTTCGCCACATTCATTGACTCAGTGCTCCCTGAAGACCACAAGTATCATTCCTCTGGGCCTGTTGTCGACAGAAAAGTAAACTTGTTGCTTTGCTCACCACCATGTTTGAAGGACATCAGCGTGATCACCGCCGATAGGACGGAGGGTCAAATAAAAAGGAACACCAATTTCTAGACAGGAGCAGTTGGGAGCTAAGATTGTATTGTGGAGTGACGTGTTTATTTGAGTGTCCAAACTTCCCTCTTTAGGTGGTTATTAGATCTTCACATTCGTGAACATCAGAAAACCCATTGATTTCAAAGGCCCAGATGGTTATTATTACAGCAAATCAGTTGTTGAGGTGAGAGAAAATGAGAACTATGTTGCTGCACCACTAAATCCATGGCTGGGAACTGCTGAAACCAAACAAAAAGAATTCACGGTGGCCAGATAGGTCTATTTTCTGCTGACTGTCTCTGGGGTCTCAAACAGAATCCATTTGTTTGAATGTTTGATTTTCAGTTTCACTCGTGTAGGGTACTTGTCCACACACCTTCGGCTTGTAGTTTGTCTGTGTCCTTCTATCTCAAGTGAGTCTCCTGTAAGTAAGCACGTAGGTGTCTTGAGTTTTCATCCCTTCTTTCAACCGAGTGTCTTTTGTTTGCAGCACTCACTGCCTGACCTTTTATTCTGATGATTCTGAGCTGTGCACTTATTGCACTTAAAGAATTTTTTTTATCATTAATCTACAATCACGTGAAGAACATTATGTTTACTATGCTCTCCCCTTCACCATGTCGCCCCGAAAAATCTCTTCTGTCACTGTCGATCAGCGTAGTTGGATGCTGTAGACCCCTTCACGATGTCCCCACCCACAAACCACATTATAGTCGCTGTCCATCAGTGAGTAGTATGACGCTTTATGATCTCTACTAGTCTTCTCTGTGTTGTACAGTACTCCCCATGCACACCGGACCCCACGCATTACACATGCTAATCCTAAGGCCCCCATTCTTTCTCCCCACACTTATCCCTTCCTTCAGACTCACCCTGCCGAGTCCATTTCCCTTTCGTAACTTTTCAGCAACTCTCGGATTCTGTGTGTCTGCTGCTATTTTTTTCCTTCAGTTTTTTTTGTTGTTATAGTCCACACATGAGTGAAATCACTTGGTACTTCTCTTTCTGAGCATGACCTATTTCTCTGAACATACTACCGTCTAGCTCCATCCACGTAATTGCAAATGGTAGTATTTGTTATCTCCTTAAGGCTGCTTACTGCACTTTTTAAACTGGATTTCATTCTTCCTTTTTGTTTGTACTTTAGCTATGTTATTCACCATTCAACTCCTGGTTATGAACAATAGCTTTGTGTCAATTGATGTGTATCTGTATGTATCTATCTAACGGTCTGTCTGTCTATCTATGTATCTATGTATATATGTATCTATCTATCTATCTATCTGCCTATCATCTATCTATGATGTCTATCATCTAATAATCTACGTACCTCTCTATCTATCTTTCATCTGTCGTCTGTGTACCTATCTATCAATGAATCAATCATCTTTTTGTCTGCCCATCTATCCTTCTGTACAGAACAGTTAGCAACATAGCCTATGTCTCTTCCCTACATTATGCTTCCAGAAATCTTGCAAGGTAACTAAGCCATAAGGAGAGCACTGTGTTCACCAATACACATTCAGGTAGGGTCAGCCGCGTGTGCTTACAAAACCAGTAAATGGAGGTGAAAGGACTTGAAACCGTATCTCTGTCCTCTGTCCTCTTATACTTCCTGATCGCTTGGTGACTTTATTTAACCACATTCAGGGAGTAAGTGATCCCTGAAGACAACAAGTATCCTTCGTCTGGGCCTATTGTCGAAAGAAAAGTGTGCTTGTTTCTTTGCACACCTCCATGTTTGAGGGACAACGGCAAGATCACTGCTGATTGGTGGAGCCACAAATATAAAGGAACACCTATTTCTGGACAGGAGCAGTTGGGAACAAAGAGTGTGTTGTGGAGTGAAGTGTTTATTTGAGGGTCCAACCTTCCTTCTTTAGGTGGTTATTCCTTCTTTACATTCGTGAACATCATAAAAAGCAATGATTTTAAAAGCCCAGACACATATTATTACAGCAATTCATTTCTTGAGGTGAGAGGAAATGAGAAGGAAGTTACTGCACCACTAAATCTATGCCTAAGCACTGCTGAAACCAAACAAAAAGAATTCACGGTGGCTAGGTAGGACTATTTTCTACTGACTCCCTCTGGGGACTCAAACAGACTCCATTAGTTTGTTTGTTTCTCAGTTTCACTTGTATAGGGTACCTGTCCCCGCCCCTTCAGCTTTTAGTTTGTCTGTGTCCTTGAATCTCATGTGAGTCTCCAGAAAGGGAGCATGGAGTTGGTCTTGAGTTTTCATCAGTTCTTCTAACCCTGTGTCTTTTGATTGGAGCACTCAAAGCCTGTACTTTTATTCTGATATTTGAGAGCTGTGCTCTTAATGCAATTTGAAATTTTTTTTGTTCTCATTAATATACAATCACATGCAGAACATTATGTTTTCTAGTCTATCCCCTTCACCAAGTACCCCCCAAATCCCAGTTACAGTCTCTGTCCTTCAGCATGTACTAGGATGCTGTAGAATCACTACATGTCTTCTCTGTGCTGTACAGCCCTTCCCATGAGACCCCACAATACCAATTATACATGCTAATCCTAATGACCGCATTCTTTTTCCCCGCCCTTATTACCCCCTTCCCACAAACCCTACCCAGTCCCTTTCTCTTTGGTAACTGTTAGTCCACTCTCTGTTTCTGTAAGTCTGCTGCTGTCTTTTCCTTCAGTTTTTCTTTGTTATCATACCCCACACATGACTGAAATCATTTGGTACATGTACTTCTCAGTTGGCCTATTTGACTGAGCATAATACCCTCTAGCTCCATCCACGTTATTGCAAATGATAGGATTTGTTTTCTTCTTATGGCTGCTTATGGCACTTTTTAAACTGGATTTCATTTTTCTTTTTTGTTTGTAGTTTCGCTATGTGCTTTCACCATTGCTCTCCTGGTTATGAGCAGTAGCTTTGTGTTAATCGATATGTACCTATATCTATCTATCTGTCTGTCTATCTATTTATCAATCAATCAATCAATCATCCTTTTGTCTTCAAATCTGTCCTTTTGTACAGAACAGTTAACCATATATCCTATATCACTTTTCTACACTATGCTTCCAAAAATCCTGCAAAGTGTCTACGCTGTAGGGAGAGCACTGTTTTCACCGAGACACCTGCAGGTCGAGTCGTCCGCGTGTACCTACAAAACAGGAAATGGTTGTGCAGAGACTTGAACCCGTGTCTCTATCCTCTGTCCTCCTTCATCTCCTTCTAAATGGCTGTCTGTATTTCGCCACATTCATTGACTCAGTGCTCCCTGAAGACCACAAGTATCATTCCTCTGGGCCTGTTGTCGACAGAAAAGTAAACTTGTTGCTTTGCTCACCACCATGTTTGAAGGACATCAGCGTGATCACCGCCGATAGGACGGAGGGTCAAATAAAAAGGAACACCAATTTCTAGACAGGAGCAGTTGGGAGCTAAGATTGTATTGTGGAGTGACGTGTTTATTTGAGTGTCCAAACTTCCCTCTTTAGGTGGTTATTAGATCTTCACATTCGTGAACATCAGAAAACCCATTGATTTCAAAGGCCCAGATGGTTATTATTACAGCAAATCAGTTGTTGAGGTGAGAGAAAATGAGAACTATGTTGCTGCACCACTAAATCCATGGCTGGGAACTGCTGAAACCAAACAAAAAGAATTCACGGTGGCCAGATAGGTCTATTTTCTGCTGACTGTCTCTGGGGACTCAAACAGAATCCATTTGTTTGAATGTTTGATTTTCAGTTTCACTCGTGTAGGGTACTTGTCCACACACCTTCGGCTTGTAGTTTGTCTGTGTCCTTCTATCTCAAGTGAGTCTCCTGTAAGTAAGCACGTAGGTGTCTTGAGTTTTCATCCCTTCTTTCAACCGAGTGTCTTTTGTTTGCAGCACTCACTGCCTGACCTTTTATTCTGATGATTCTGAGCTGTGCACTTATTGCACTTAAAGAATTTTTTTTATCATTAATCTACAATCACGTGAAGAACATTATGTTTACTATGCTCTCCCCTTCACCATGTCGCCCCGAAAAATCTCTTCTGTCACTGTCGATCAGCGTAGTTGGATGCTGTAGACCCCTTCACGATGTCCCCACCCACAAACCACATTATAGTCGCTGTCCATCAGTGAGTAGTATGACGCTTTATGATCTCTACTAGTCTTCTCTGTGTTGTACAGTACTCCCCATGCACACCGGACCCCACGCATTACACATGCTAATCCTAAGGCCCCCATTCTTTCTCCCCACACTTATCCCTTCCTTCAGACTCACCCTGCCGAGTCCATTTCCCTTTCGTAACTTTTCAGCAACTCTCGGATTCTGTGTGTCTGCTGCTATTTTTTTCCTTCAGTTTTTTTTGTTGTTATAGTCCACACATGAGTGAAATCACTTGGTACTTCTCTTTCTAAGCATGACCTATTTCTCTGAACATACTACCGTCTAGCTCCATCCACGTAATTGCAAATGGTAGTATTTGTTATCTCCTTAAGGCTGCTTACTGCACTTTTTAAACTGGATTTCATTCTTACTTTTTGTTTGTACTTTAGCTATGTTATTCACCATTCAACTCCTGGTTATGAACAATAGCTTTGTGTCAATTGATGTGTATCTGTATGTATCTATCTAACGGTCTGTCTGTCTATCTATGTATCTATGTATATATGTATCTATCTATCTATCTATCTGCCTATCATCTATCTATGATGTCTATCATCTAATAATCTACGTACCTCTCTATCTATCTTTCATCTGTCGTCTGTGTACCTATCTATCAATGAATCAATCATCTTTTTGTCTGCCCATCTATCCTTCTGTACAGAACAGTTAGCAACATAGCCTATGTCTCTTCCCTACATTATGCTTCCAGAAATCTTGCAAGGTAACTAAGCCATAAGGAGAGCACTGTGTTCACCAATACACATTCAGGTAGGGTCAGCCGCGTGTGCTTACAAAACCAGTAAATGGAGGTGAAAGGACTTGAAACCGTATCTCTGTCCTCTGTCCTCTTATACTTCCTGATCGCTTGGTGACTTTATTTAACCACATTCAGGGAGTAAGTGATCCCTGAAGACAACAAGTATCCTTCGTCTGGGCCTATTGTCGAAAGAAAAGTGTGCTTGTTTCTTTGCACACCTCCATGTTTGAGGGACAACGGCAAGATCACTGCTGATTGGTGGAGCCACAAATATAAAGGAACACCTATTTCTGGACAGGAGCAGTTGGGAACAAAGAGTGTGTTGTGGAGTGAAGTGTTTATTTGAGGGTCCAACCTTCCTTCTTTAGGTGGTTATTCCTTCTTTACATTCGTGAACATCATAAAAAGCAATGATTTTAAAAGCCCAGACACATATTATTACAGCAATTCATTTCTTGAGGTGAGAGGAAATGAGAAGGAAGTTACTGCACCACTAAATCTATGCCTAAGCACTGCTGAAACCAAACAAAAAGAATTCACGGTGGCTAGGTAGGACTATTTTCTACTGACTCCCTCTGGGGACTCAAACAGACTCCATTAGTTTGTTTGTTTCTCAGTTTCACTTGTATAGGGTACCTGTCCCCGCCCCTTCAGCTTTTAGTTTGTCTGTGTCCTTGAATCTCATGTGAGTCTCCAGAAAGGGAGCATGGAGTTGGTCTTGAGTTTTCATCAGTTCTTCTAACCCTGTGTCTTTTGATTGGAGCACTCAAAGCCTGTACTTTTATTCTGATATTTGAGAGCTGTGCTCTTAATGCAATTTGAAATATTTTTTGTTCTCATTAATATACAATCACATGCAGAACATTATGTTTTCTAGTCTATCCCCTTCACCAAGTACCCCCCAAATCCCAGTTACAGTCTCTGTCCTTCAGCATGTACTAGGATGCTGTAGAATCACTACATGTCTTCTCTGTGTTGTACAGCCCTTCCCATGAGACCCCACAATACCAATTATACATGCTAATCCTAATGACCGCATTCTTTTTCCCCACCCTTATTACCCCCTTCCCACAAACCCTACCCAGTCCCTTTCTCTTTGGTAACTGTTAGTCCACTCTCTGTTTCTGTAAGTCTGCTGCTGTCTTTTCCTTCAGTTTTTCTTTGTTATCATACCCCACACATGACTGAAATCATTTGGTACATGTACTTCTCAGTTGGCCTATTTGACTGAGCATAATACCCTCTAGCTCCATCCACGTTATTGCAAATGATAGGATTTGTTTTCTTCTTATGGCTGCTTATGGCACTTTTTAAACTGGATTTCATTTTTCTTTTTTGTTTGTAGTTTCGCTATGTGCTTTCACCATTGCTCTCCTGGTTATGAGCAGTAGCTTTGTGTTAATCGATATGTACCTATATCTATCTATCTGTCTGTCTATCTATTTATCAATCAATCAATCAATCATCCTTTTGTCTTCAAATCTGTCCTTTTGTACAGAACAGTTAACCATATATCCTATATCACTTTTCTACACTATGCTTCCAAAAATCCTGCAAAGTATCTAGGCTGTAGAGAGAGCACTGGGTTCACCGAGACACTTGCAGTTCGAGTCGGCCGCGTGTACCTACAAAACCAGGAAATGGTTTTGCCGGGACTTGAACCCGTGTCCATATCCTCTGTCCTCCTTCATCTCCTTCTAAATGGCTGTCTGTATTTCGCCACATTCATTGACTCAGTGCTCCCTGAAGACCACAAGTATCATTCCTCAGGGCCTGTTGTCGACAGAAAAGTAAACTTGTTGCTTTGCTCACCACCATGTTTGAAGGACATCAGCGTGATCACCGCCGATAGGACGGAGGGTCAAATAAAAAGGAACACCAATTTCTAGACAGGAGCAGTTGGGAGCTAAGATTGTATTGTGGAGTGACGTGTTTATTTGAGTGTCCAAACTTCCCTCTTTAGGTGGTTATTAGATCTTCACATTCGTGAACATCAGAAAACCCATTGATTTCAAAGGCCCAGATGGTTATTATTACAGCAAATCAGTTGTTGAGGTGAGAGAAAATGAGAACTATGTTGCTGCACCACTAAATCCATGGCTGGGAACTGCTGAAACCAAACAAAAAGAATTCACGGTGGCCAGATAGGTCTATTTTCTGCTGACTGTCTCTGGGGACTCAAACAGAATCCATTTGTTTGAATGTTTGATTTTCAGTTTCACTCGTGTAGGGTACTTGTCCACACACCTTCGGCTTGTAGTTTGTCTGTGTCCTTCTATCTCAAGTGAGTCTCCTGTAAGTAAGCACGTAGGTGTCTTGAGTTTTCATCCCTTCTTTCAACCGAGTGTCTTTTGTTTGCAGCACTCACTGCCTGACCTTTTATTCTGATGATTCTGAGCTGTGCACTTATTGCACTTAAAGAATTTTTTTTATCATTAATCTACAATCACGTGAAGAACATTATGTTTACTATGCTCTCCCCTTCACCATGTCGCCCCGAAAAATCTCTTCTGTCACTGTCGATCAGCGTAGTTGGATGCTGTAGACCCCTTCACGATGTCCCCACCCACAAACCACATTATAGTCGCTGTCCATCAGTGAGTAGTATGACGCTTTATGATCTCTACTAGTCTTCTCTGTGTTGTACAGTACTCCCCATGCACACCGGACCCCACGCATTACACATGCTAATCCTAAGGCCCCCATTCTTTCTCCCCACACTTATCCCTTCCTTCAGACTCACCCTGCCGAGTCCATTTCCCTTTCGTAACTTTTCAGCAACTCTCGGATTCTGTGTGTCTGCTGCTATTTTTTTCCTTCAGTTTTTTTTGTTGTTATAGTCCACACATGAGTGAAATCACTTGGTACTTCTCTTTCTGAGCATGACCTATTTCTCTGAACATACTACCGTCTAGCTCCATCCACGTAATTGCAAATGGTAGTATTTGTTATCTCCTTAAGGCTGCTTACTGCACTTTTTAAACTGGATTTCATTCTTCCTTTTTGTTTGTACTTTAGCTATGTTATTCACCATTCAACTCCTGGTTATGAACAATAGCTTTGTGTCAATTGATGTGTATCTGTATGTATCTATCTAACGGTCTGTCTGTCTATCTATGTATCTATGTATATATGTATCTATCTATCTCTCTATCTGCCTATCATCTATCTATGATGTCTATCATCTAATAATCTACGTACCTCTCTATCTATCTTTCATCTGTCGTCTGTGTACCTATCTATCAATGAATCAATCATCTTTTTGTCTGCCCATCTATCCTTCTGTACAGAACAGTTAGCAACATAGCCTATGTCTCTTCCCTACATTATGCTTCCAGAAATCTTGCAAGGTAACTAAGCCATAAGGAGAGCACTGTGTTCACCAATACACATTCAGGTAGGGTCAGCCGCGTGTGCTTACAAAACCAGTAAATGGAGGTGAAAGGACTTGAAACCGTATCTCTGTCCTCTGTCCTCTTATACTTCCTGATCGCTTGGTGACTTTATTTAACCACATTCAGGGAGTAAGTGATCCCTGAAGACAACAAGTATCCTTCGTCTGGGCCTATTGTCGAAAGAAAAGTGTGCTTGTTTCTTTGCACACCTCCATGTTTGAGGGACAACGGCAAGATCACTGCTGATTGGTGGAGCCACAAATATAAAGGAACACCTATTTCTGGACAGGAGCAGTTGGGAACAAAGAGTGTGTTGTGGAGTGAAGTGTTTATTTGAGGGTCCAACCTTCCTTCTTTAGGTGGTTATTCCTTCTTTACATTCGTGAACATCATAAAAAGCAATGATTTTAAAAGCCCAGACACATATTATTACAGCAATTCATTTCTTGAGGTGAGAGGAAATGAGAAGGAAGTTACTGCACCACTAAATCTATGCCTAAGCACTGCTGAAACCAAACAAAAAGAATTCACGGTGGCTAGGTAGGACTATTTTCTACTGACTCCCTCTGGGGACTCAAACAGACTCCATTAGTTTGTTTGTTTCTCAGTTTCACTTGTATAGGGTACCTGTCCCCGCCCCTTCAGCTTTTAGTTTGTCTGTGTCCTTGAATCTCATGTGAGTCTCCAGAAAGGGAGCATGGAGTTGGTCTTGAGTTTTCATCAGTTCTTCTAACCCTGTGTCTTTTGATTGGAGCACTCAAAGCCTGTACTTTTATTCTGATATTTGAGAGCTGTGCTCTTAATGCAATTTGAAATTTTTTTTGTTCTCATTAATATACAATCACATGCAGAACATTATGTTTTCTAGTCTATCCCCTTCACCAAGTACCCCCCAAATCCCAGTTACAGTCTCTGTCCTTCAGCATGTACTAGGATGCTGTAGAATCACTACATGTCTTCTCTGTGTTGTACAGCCCTTCCCATGAGACCCCACAATACCAATTATACATGCTAATCCTAATGACCGCATTCTTTTTCCCCACCCTTATTACCCCCTTCCCACAAACCCTACCCAGTCCCTTTCTCTTTGGTAACTGTTAGTCCACTCTCTGTTTCTGTAAGTCTGCTGCTGTCTTTTCCTTCAGTTTTTCTTTGTTATCATACCCCACACATGACTGAAATCATTTGGTACATGTACTTCTCAGTTGGCCTATTTGACTGAGCATAATACCCTCTAGCTCCATCCACGTTATTGCAAATGATAGGATTTGTTTTCTTCTTATGGCTGCTTATGGCACTTTTTAAACTGGATTTCATTTTTCTTTTTTGTTTGTAGTTTCGCTATGTGCTTTCACCATTGCTCTCCTGGTTATGAGCAGTAGCTTTGTGTTAATCGATATGTACCTATATCTATCTATCTGTCTGTCTATCTATTTATCAATCAATCAATCAATCATCCTTTTGTCTTCAAATCTGTCCTTTTGTACAGAACAGTTAACCATATATCCTATATCACTTTTCTACACTATGCTTCCAAAAATCCTGCAAAGTATCTAGGCTGTAGAGAGAGCACTGGGTTCACCGAGACACTTGCAGTTCGAGTCGGCCGCGTGTACCTACAAAACCAGGAAATGGTTTTGCCGGGACTTGAACCCGTGTCTCTATCCTCTGTCCTCCTTCATCTCCTTCTAAATGGCTGTCTGTATTTCGCCACATTCATTGACTCAGTGCTCCCTGAAGACCACAAGTATCATTCCTCAGGGCCTGTTGTCGACAGAAAAGTAAACTTGTTGCTTTGCTCACCACCATGTTTGAAGGACATCAGCGTGATCACCGCCGATAGGACGGAGGGTCAAATAAAAAGGAACACCAATTTCTAGACAGGAGCAGTTGGGAGCTAAGATTGTATTGTGGAGTGACGTGTTTATTTGAGTGTCCAAACTTCCCTCTTTAGGTGGTTATTAGATCTTCACATTCGTGAACATCAGAAAACCCATTGATTTCAAAGGCCCAGATGGTTATTATTACAGCAAATCAGTTGTTGAGGTGAGAGAAAATGAGAACTATGTTGCTGCACCACTAAATCCATGGCTGGGAACTGCTGAAACCAAACAAAAAGAATTCACGGTGGCCAGATAGGTCTATTTTCTGCTGACTGTCTCTGGGGACTCAAACAGAATCCATTTGTTTGAATGTTTGATTTTCAGTTTCACTCGTGTAGGGTACTTGTCCACACACCTTCGGCTTGTAGTTTGTCTGTGTCCTTCTATCTCAAGTGAGTCTCCTGTAAGTAAGCACGTAGGTGTCTTGAGTTTTCATCCCTTCTTTCAACCGAGTGTCTTTTGTTTGCAGCACTCACTGCCTGACCATTTATTCTGATGATTCTGAGCTGTGCACTTATTGCACTTAAAGAATTTTTTTTATCATTAATCTACAATCACGTGAAGAACATTATGTTTACTATGCTCTCCCCTTCACCATGTCGCCCCGAAAAATCTCTTCTGTCACTGTCGATCAGCGTAGTTGGATGCTGTAGACCCCTTCACGATGTCCCCACCCACAAACCACATTATAGTCGCTGTCCATCAGTGAGTAGTATGACGCTTTATGATCTCTACTAGTCTTCTCTGTGTTGTACAGTACTCCCCATGCACACCGGACCCCACGCATTACACATGCTAATCCTAAGGCCCCCATTCTTTCTCCCCACACTTATCCCTTCCTTCAGACTCACCCTGCCGAGTCCATTTCCCTTTCGTAACTTTTCAGCAACTCTCGGATTCTGTGTGTCTGCTGCTATTTTTTTCCTTCAGTTTTTTTTGTTGTTATAGTCCACACATGAGTGAAATCACTTGGTACTTCTCTTTCTAAGCATGACCTATTTCTCTGAACATACTACCGTCTAGCTCCATCCACGTAATTGCAAATGGTAGTATTTGTTATCTCCTTAAGGCTGCTTACTGCACTTTTTAAACTGGATTTCATTCTTCCTTTTTGTTTGTACTTTAGCTATGTTATTCACCATTCAACTCCTGGTTATGAACAATAGCTTTGTGTCAATTGATGTGTATCTGTATGTATCTATCTAACGGTCTGTCTGTCTATCTATGTATCTATGTATATATGTATCTATCTATCTATCTATCTGCCTATCATCTATCTATGATGTCTATCATCTAATAATCTACGTACCTCTCTATCTATCTTTCATCTGTCGTCTGTGTACCTATCTATCAATGAATCAATCATCTTTTTGTCTGCCCATCTATCCTTCTGTACAGAACAGTTAGCAACATAGCCTATGTCTCTTCCCTACATTATGCTTCCAGAAATCTTGCAAGGTAACTAAGCCATAAGGAGAGCACTGTGTTCACCAATACACATTCAGGTAGGGTCAGCCGCGTGTGCTTACAAAACCAGTAAATGGAGGTGAAAGGACTTGAAACCGTATCTCTGTCCTCTGTCCTCTTATACTTCCTGATCGCTTGGTGACTTTATTTAACCACATTCAGGGAGTAAGTGATCCCTGAAGACAACAAGTATCCTTCGTCTGGGCCTATTGTCGAAAGAAAAGTGTGCTTGTTTCTTTGCACACCTCCATGTTTGAGGGACAACGGCAAGATCACTGCTGATTGGTGGAGCCACAAATATAAAGGAACACCTATTTCTGGACAGGAGCAGTTGGGAACAAAGAGTGTGTTGTGGAGTGAAGTGTTTATTTGAGGGTCCAACCTTCCTTCTTTAGGTGGTTATTCCTTCTTTACATTCGTGAACATCATAAAAAGCAATGATTTTAAAAGCCCAGACACATATTATTACAGCAATTCATTTCTTGAGGTGAGAGGAAATGAGAAGGAAGTTACTGCACCACTAAATCTATGCCTAAGCACTGCTGAAACCAAACAAAAAGAATTCACGGTGGCTAGGTAGGACTATTTTCTACTGACTCCCTCTGGGGACTCAAACAGACTCCATTAGTTTGTTTGTTTCTCAGTTTCACTTGTATAGGGTACCTGTCCCCGCCCCTTCAGCTTTTAGTTTGTCTGTGTCCTTGAATCTCATGTGAGTCTCCAGAAAGGGAGCATGGAGTTGGTCTTGAGTTTTCATCAGTTCTTCTAACCCTGTGTCTTTTGATTGGAGCACTCAAAGCCTGTACTTTTATTCTGATATTTGAGAGCTGTGCTCTTAATGCAATTTGAAATTTTTTTTGTTCTCATTAATATACAATCACATGCAGAACATTATGTTTTCTAGTCTATCCCCTTCACCAAGTACCCCCCAAATCCCAGTTACAGTCTCTGTCCTTCAGCATGTACTAGGATGCTGTAGAATCACTACATGTCTTCTCTGTGTTGTACAGCCCTTCCCATGAGACCCCACAATACCAATTATACATGCTAATCCTAATGACCGCATTCTTTTTCCCCGCCCTTATTACCCCCTTCCCACAAACCCTACCCAGTCCCTTTCTCTTTGGTAACTGTTAGTCCACTCTCTGTTTCTGTAAGTCTGCTGCTGTCTTTTCCTTCAGTTTTTCTTTGTTATCATACCCCACACATGACTGAAATCATTTGGTACATGTACTTCTCAATTGGCCTATTTGACTGAGCATAATACCCTCTAGCTCCATCCACGTTATTGCAAATGATAGGATTTGTTTTCTTCTTATGGCTGCTTATGGCACTTTTTAAACTGGATTTCATTTTTCTTTTTTGTTTGTAGTTTCGCTATGTGCTTTCACCATTGCTCTCCTGGTTATGAGCAGTAGCTTTGTGTTAATCGATATGTACCTATATCTATCTATCTGTCTGTCTATCTATTTATCAATCAATCAATCAATCATCCTTTTGTCTTCAAATCTGTCCTTTTGTACAGAACAGTTAACCATATATCCTATATCACTTTTCTACACTATGCTTCCAAAAATCCTGCAAAGTGTCTAGGCTGTAGAGAGAGCACTGGGTTCACCGAGACACTTGCAGTTCGAGTCGGCCGCGTGTACCTACAAAACCAGGAAATGGTTTTGCCGGGACTTGAACCCGTGTCTCTATCCTCTGTCCTCCTTCATCTCCTTCTAAATGGCTGTCTGTATTTCGCCACATTCATTGACTCAGTGCTCCCTGAAGACCACAAGTATCATTCCTCTGGGCCTGTTGTCGACAGAAAAGTAAACTTGTTGCTTTGCTCACCACCATGTTTGAAGGACATCAGCGTGATCACCGCCGATAGGACGGAGGGTCAAATAAAAAGGAACACCAATTTCTAGACAGGAGCAGTTGGGAGCTAAGATTGTATTGTGGAGTGACGTGTTTATTTGAGTGTCCAAACTTCCCTCTTTAGGTGGTTATTAGATCTTCACATTCGTGAACATCAGAAAACCCATTGATTTCAAAGGCCCAGATGGTTATTATTACAGCAAATCAGTTGTTGAGGTGAGAGAAAATGAGAACTATGTTGCTGCACCACTAAATCCATGGCTGGGAACTGCTGAAACCAAACAAAAAGAATTCACGGTGGCCAGATAGGTCTATTTTCTGCTGACTGTCTCTGGGGACTCAAACAGAATCCATTTGTTTGAATGTTTGATTTTCAGTTTCACTCGTGTAGGGTACTTGTCCACACACCTTCGGCTTGTAGTTTGTCTGTGTCCTTCTATCTCAAGTGAGTCTCCTGTAAGTAAGCACGTAGGTGTCTTGAGTTTTCATCCCTTCTTTCAACCGAGTGTCTTTTGTTTGCAGCACTCACTGCCTGACCTTTTATTCTGATGATTCTGAGCTGTGCACTTATTGCACTTAAAGAATTTTTTTTATCATTAATCTACAATCACGTGAAGAACATTATGTTTACTATGCTCTCCCCTTCACCATGTCGCCCCGAAAAATCTCTTCTGTCACTGTCGATCAGCGTAGTTGGATGCTGTAGACCCCTTCACGATGTCCCCACCCACAAACCACATTATAGTCGCTGTCCATCAGTGAGTAGTATGACGCTTTATGATCTCTACTAGTCTTCTCTGTGTTGTACAGTACTCCCCATGCACACCGGACCCCACGCATTACACATGCTAATCCTAAGGCCCCCATTCTTTCTCCCCACACTTATCCCTTCCTTCAGACTCACCCTGCCGAGTCCATTTCCCTTTCGTAACTTTTCAGCAACTCTCGGATTCTGTGTGTCTGCTGCTATTTTTTTCCTTCAGTTTTTTTTGTTGTTATAGTCCACACATGAGTGAAATCACTTGGTACTTCTCTTTCTAAGCATGACCTATTTCTCTGAACATACTACCGTCTAGCTCCATCCACGTAATTGCAAATGGTAGTATTTGTTATCTCCTTAAGGCTGCTTACTGCACTTTTTAAACTGGATTTCATTCTTCCTTTTTGTTTGTACTTTAGCTATGTTATTCACCATTCAACTCCTGGTTATGAACAATAGCTTTGTGTCAATTGATGTGTATCTGTATGTATCTATCTAACGGTCTGTCTGTCTATCTATGTATCTATGTATATATGTATCTATCTATCTATCTATCTGCCTATCATCTATCTATGATGTCTATCATCTAATAATCTACGTACCTCTCTATCTATCTTTCATCTGTCGTCTGTGTACCTATCTATCAATGAATCAATCATCTTTTTGTCTGCCCATCTATCCTTCTGTACAGAACAGTTAGCAACATAGCCTATGTCTCTTCCCTACATTATGCTTCCAGAAATCTTGCAAGGTAACTAAGCCATAAGGAGAGCACTGTGTTCACCAATACACATTCAGGTAGGGTCAGCCGCGTGTGCTTACAAAACCAGTAAATGGAGGTGAAAGGACTTGAAACCGTATCTCTGTCCTCTGTCCTCTTATACTTCCTGATCGCTTGGTGACTTTATTTAACCACATTCAGGGAGTAAGTGATCCCTGAAGACAACAAGTATCCTTCGTCTGGGCCTATTGTCGAAAGAAAAGTGTGCTTGTTTCTTTGCACACCTCCATGTTTGAGGGACAACGGCAAGATCACTGCTGATTGGTGGAGCCACAAATATAAAGGAACACCTATTTCTGGACAGGAGCAGTTGGGAACAAAGAGTGTGTTGTGGAGTGAAGTGTTTATTTGAGGGTCCAACCTTCCTTCTTTAGGTGGTTATTCCTTCTTTACATTCGTGAACATCATAAAAAGCAATGATTTTAAAAGCCCAGACACATATTATTACAGCAATTCATTTCTTGAGGTGAGAGGAAATGAGAAGGAAGTTACTGCACCACTAAATCTATGCCTAAGCACTGCTGAAACCAAACAAAAAGAATTCACGGTGGCTAGGTAGGACTATTTTCTACTGACTCCCTCTGGGGACTCAAACAGACTCCATTAGTTTGTTTGTTTCTCAGTTTCACTTGTATAGGGTACCTGTCCCCGCCCCTTCAGCTTTTAGTTTGTCTGTGTCCTTGAATCTCATGTGAGTCTCCAGAAAGGGAGCATGGAGTTGGTCTTGAGTTTTCATCAGTTCTTCTAACCCTGTGTCTTTTGATTGGAGCACTCAAAGCCTGTACTTTTATTCTGATATTTGAGAGCTGTGCTCTTAATGCAATTTGAAATTTTTTTTGTTCTCATTAATATACAATCACATGCAGAACATTATGTTTTCTAGTCTATCCCCTTCACCAAGTACCCCCCAAATCCCAGTTAGAGTCTCTGTCCTTCAGCATGTACTAGGATGCTGTAGAATCACTACATGTCTTCTCTGTGTTGTACAGCCCTTCCCATGAGACCCCACAATACCAATTATACATGCTAATCCTAATGACCGCATTCTTTTTCCCCACCCTTATTACCCCCTTCCCACAAACCCTACCCAGTCCCTTTCTCTTTGGTAACTGTTAGTCCACTCTCTGTTTCTGTAAGTCTGCTGCTGTCTTTTCCTTCAGTTTTTCTTTGTTATCATACCCCACACATGACTGAAATCATTTGGTACATGTACTTCTCAGTTGGCCTATTTGACTGAGCATAATACCCTCTAGCTCCATCCACGTTATTGCAAATGATAGGATTTGTTTTCTTCTTATGGCTGCTTATGGCACTTTTTAAACTGGATTTCATTTTTCTTTTTTGTTTGTAGTTTCGCTATGTGCTTTCACCATTGCTCTCCTGGTTATGAGCAGTAGCTTTGTGTTAATCGATATGTACCTATATCTATCTATCTGTCTGTCTATCTATTTATCAATCAATCAATCAATCATCCTTTTGTCTTCAAATCTGTCCTTTTGTACAGAACAGTTAACCATATATCCTATATCACTTTTCTACACTATGCTTCCAAAAATCCTGCAAAGTGTCTAGGCTGTAGAGAGAGCACTGGGTTCACCGAGACACTTGCAGTTCGAGTCGGCCGCGTGTACCTACAAAACCAGGAAATGGTTTTGCCGGGACTTGAACCCTTGTCTCTATCCTCTGTCCTCCTTCATCTCCTTCTAAATGGCTGTCTGTATTTCGCCACATTCATTGACTCAGTGCTCCCTGAAGACCACAAGTATCATTCCTCTGGGCCTGTTGTCGACAGAAAAGTAAACTTGTTGCTTTGCTCACCACCATGTTTGAAGGACATCAGCGTGATCACCGCCGATAGGACGGAGGGTCAAATAAAAAGGAACACCAATTTCTAGACAGGAGCAGTTGGGAGCTAAGATTGTATTGTGGAGTGACGTGTTTATTTGAGTGTCCAAACTTCCCTCTTTAGGTGGTTATTAGATCTTCACATTCGTGAACATCAGAAAACCCATTGATTTCAAAGGCCCAGATGGTTATTATTACAGCAAATCAGTTGTTGAGGTGAGAGAAAATGAGAACTATGTTGCTGCACCACTAAATCCATGGCTGGGAACTGCTGAAACCAAACAAAAAGAATTCACGGTGGCCAGATAGGTCTATTTTCTGCTGACTGTCTCTGGGGACTCAAACAGAATCCATTTGTTTGAATGTTTGATTTTCAGTTTCACTCGTGTAGGGTACTTGTCCACACACCTTCGGCTTGTAGTTTGTCTGTGTCCTTCTATCTCAAGTGAGTCTCCTGTAAGTAAGCACGTAGGTGTCTTGAGTTTTCATCCCTTCTTTCAACCGAGTGTCTTTTGTTTGCAGCACTCACTGCCTGACCTTTTATTCTGATGATTCTGAGCTGTGCACTTATTGCACTTAAAGAATTTTTTTTATCATTAATCTACAATCACGTGAAGAACATTATGTTTACTATGCTCTCCCCTTCACCATGTCGCCCCGAAAAATCTCTTCTGTCACTGTCGATCAGCGTAGTTGGATGCTGTAGACCCCTTCACGATATCCCCACCCACAAACCACATTATAGTCGCTGTCCATCAGTGAGTAGTATGACGCTTTATGATCTCTACTAGTCTTCTCTGTGTTGTACAGTACTCCCCATGCACACCGGACCCCACGCATTACACATGCTAATCCTAAGGCCCCCATTCTTTCTCCCCACACTTATCCCTTCCTTCAGACTCACCCTGCCGAGTCCATTTCCCTTTCGTAACTTTTCAGCAACTCTCGGATTCTGTGTGTCTGCTGCTATTTTTTTCCTTCAGTTTTTTTTGTTGTTATAGTCCACACATGAGTGAAATCACTTGGTACTTCTCTTTCTAAGCATGACCTATTTCTCTGAACATACTACCGTCTAGCTCCATCCACGTAATTGCAAATGGTAGTATTTGTTATCTCCTTAAGGCTGCTTACTGCACTTTTTAAACTGGATTTCATTCTTCCTTTTTGTTTGTACTTTAGCTATGTTATTCACCATTCAACTCCTGGTTATGAACAATAGCTTTGTGTCAATTGATGTGTATCTGTATGTATCTATCTAACGGTCTGTCTGTCTATCTATGTATCTATGTATATATGTATCTATCTATCTATCTATCTATCTGCCTATCATCTATCTATGATGTCTATCATCTAATAATCTACGTACCTCTCTATCTATCTTTCATCTGTCGTCTGTGTACCTATCTATCAATGAATCAATCATCTTTTTGTCTGCCCATCTATCCTTCTGTACAGAACAGTTAGCAACATAGCCTATGTCTCTTCCCTACATTATGCTTCCAGAAATCTTGCAAGGTAACTAAGCCATAAGGAGAGCACTGTGTTCACCAATACACATTCAGGTAGGGTCAGCCGCGTGTGCTTACAAAACCAGTAAATGGAGGTGAAAGGACTTGAAACCGTATCTCTGTCCTCTGTCCTCTTATACTTCCTGATCGCTTGGTGACTTTATTTAACCACATTCAGGGAGTAAGTGATCCCTGAAGACAACAAGTATCCTTCGTCTGGGCCTATTGTCGAAAGAAAAGTGTGCTTGTTTCTTTGCACACCTCCATGTTTGAGGGACAACGGCAAGATCACTGCTGATTGGTGGAGCCACAAATATAAAGGAACACCTATTTCTGGACAGGAGCAGTTGGGAACAAAGAGTGTGTTGTGGAGTGAAGTGTTTATTTGAGGGTCCAACCTTCCTTCTTTAGGTGGTTATTCCTTCTTTACATTCGTGAACATCATAAAAAGCAATGATTTTAAAAGCCCAGACACATATTATTACAGCAATTCATTTCTTGAGGTGAGAGGAAATGAGAAGGAAGTTACTGCACCACTAAATCTATGCCTAAGCACTGCTGAAACCAAACAAAAAGAATTCACGGTGGCTAGGTAGGACTATTTTCTACTGACTCCCTCTGGGGACTCAAACAGACTCCATTAGTTTGTTTGTTTCTCAGTTTCACTTGTATAGGGTACCTGTCCCCGCCCCTTCAGCTTTTAGTTTGTCTGTGTCCTTGAATCTCATGTGAGTCTCCAGAAAGGGAGCATGGAGTTGGTCTTGAGTTTTCATCAGTTCTTCTAACCCTGTGTCTTTTGATTGGAGCACTCAAAGCCTGTACTTTTATTCTGATATTTGAGAGCTGTGCTCTTAATGCAATTTGAAATTTTTTTTGTTCTCATTAATATACAATCACATGCAGAACATTATGTTTTCTAGTCTATCCCCTTCACCAAGTACCCCCCAAATCCCAGTTACAGTCTCTGTCCTTCAGCATGTACTAGGATGCTGTAGAATCACTACATGTCTTCTCTGTGTTGTACAGCCCTTCCCATGAGACCCCACAATACCAATTATACATGCTAATCCTAATGACCGCATTCTTTTTCCCCGCCCTTATTACCCCCTTCCCACAAACCCTACCCAGTCCCTTTCTCTTTGGTAACTGTTAGTCCACTCTCTGTTTCTGTAAGTCTGCTGCTGTCTTTTCCTTCAGTTTTTCTTTGTTATCATACCCCACACATGACTGAAATCATTTGGTACATGTACTTCTCAGTTGGCCTATTTGACTGAGCATAATACCCTCTAGCTCCATCCACGTTATTGCAAATGATAGGATTTGTTTTCTTCTTATGGCTGCTTATGGCACTTTTTAAACTGGATTTCATTTTTCTTTTTTGTTTGTAGTTTCGCTATGTGCTTTCACCATTGCTCTCCTGGTTATGAGCAGTAGCTTTGTGTTAATCGATATGTACCTATATCTATCTATCTGTCTGTCTATCTATTTATCAATCAATCAATCAATCATCCTTTTGTCTTCAAATCTGTCCTTTTGTACAGAACAGTTAACCATATATCCTATATCACTTTTCTACACTATGCTTCCAAAAATCCTGCAAAGTGTCTAGGCTGTAGAGAGAGCACTGGGTTCACCGAGACACTTGCAGTTCGAGTCGGCCGCGTGTACCTACAAAACCAGGAAATGGTTTTGCCGGGACTTGAACCCTTGTCTCTATCCTCTGTCCTCCTTCATCTCCTTCTAAATGGCTGTCTGTATTTCGCCACATTCATTGACTCAGTGCTCCCTGAAGACCACAAGTATCATTCCTCTGGGCCTGTTGTCGACAGAAAAGTAAACTTGTTGCTTTGCTCACCACCATGTTTGAAGGACATCAGCGTGATCACCGCCGATAGGACGGAGGGTCAAATAAAAAGGAACACCAATTTCTAGACAGGAGCAGTTGGGAGCTAAGATTGTATTGTGGAGTGACGTGTTTATTTGAGTGTCCAAACTTCCCTCTTTAGGTGGTTATTAGATCTTCACATTCGTGAACATCAGAAAACCCATTGATTTCAAAGGCCCAGATGGTTATTATTACAGCAAATCAGTTGTTGAGGTGAGAGAAAATGAGAACTATGTTGCTGCACCACTAAATCCATGGCTGGGAACTGCTGAAACCAAACAAAAAGAATTCACGGTGGCCAGATAGGTCTATTTTCTGCTGACTGTCTCTGGGGACTCAAACAGAATCCATTTGTTTGAATGTTTGATTTTCAGTTTCACTCGTGTAGGGTACTTGTCCACACACCTTCGGCTTGTAGTTTGTCTGTGTCCTTCTATCTCAAGTGAGTCTCCTGTAAGTAAGCACGTAGGTGTCTTGAGTTTTCATCCCTTCTTTCAACCGAGTGTCTTTTGTTTGCAGCACTCACTGCCTGACCTTTTATTCTGATGATTCTGAGCTGTGCACTTATTGCACTTAAAGAATTTTTTTTATCATTAATCTACAATCACGTGAAGAACATTATGTTTACTATGCTCTCCCCTTCACCATGTCGCCCCGAAAAATCTCTTCTGTCACTGTCGATCAGCGTAGTTGGATGCTGTAGACCCCTTCACGATGTCCCCACCCACAAACCACATTATAGTCGCTGTCCATCAGTGAGTAGTATGACGCTTTATGATCTCTACTAGTCTTCTCTGTGTTGTACAGTACTCCCCATGCACACCGGACCATACGCATTATACATGCTAATCCTAAGGCCCCCATTCTTTCTCCCCACACTTATCCCTTCCTTCAGACTCACCCTGCCGAGTCCATTTCCCTTTCGTAACTTTTCAGCAACTCTCGGATTCTGTGTGTCTGCTGCTATTTTTTTCCTTCAGTTTTTTTTGTTGTTATAGTCCACACATGAGTGAAATCACTTGGTACTTCTCTTTCTAAGCATGACCTATTTCTCTGAACATACTACCGTCTAGCTCCATCCACGTAAATGCAAATGGTAGTATTTGTTATCTTCTAAAGGCTGCTTACTGCACTTTTTAAACTGGATTTCATTCTTCCTTTTTGTTTGTACTTTAGCTATGTTATTCACCATTCAACTCCTGGTTATGAACAATAGCTTTGTGTCAATTGATGTGTATCTGTATGTATCTATCTAACGGTCTGTCTGTCTATCTATGTATCTATGTATATATGTATCTATCTATCTATCTATCTGCCTATCATCTATCTATGATGTCTATCATCTAATAATCTACGTACCTCTCTATCTATCTTTCATCTGTCGTCTGTGTACCTATCTATCAATGAATCAATCATCTTTTTGTCTGCCCATCTATCCTTCTGTACAGAACAGTTAGCAACATAGCCTATGTCTCTTCCCTACATTATGCTTCCAGAAATCTTGCAAGGTAACTAAGCCATAAGGAGAGCACTGTGTTCACCAATACACATTCAGGTAGGGTCAGCCGCGTGTGCTTACAAAACCAGTAAATGGAGGTGAAAGGACTTGAAACCGTATCTCTGTCCTCTGTCCTCTTATACTTCCTGATCGCTTGGTGACTTTATTTAACCACATTCAGGGAGTAAGTGATCCCTGAAGACAACAAGTATCCTTCGTCTGGGCCTATTGTCGAAAGAAAAGTGTGCTTGTTTCTTTGCACACCTCCATGTTTGAGGGACAACGGCAAGATCACTGCTGATTGGTGGAGCCACAAATATAAAGGAACACCTATTTCTGGACAGGAGCAGTTGGGAACAAAGAGTGTGTTGTGGAGTGAAGTGTTTATTTGAGGGTCCAACCTTCCTTCTTTAGGTGGTTATTCCTTCTTTACATTCGTGAACATCATAAAAAGCAATGATTTTAAAAGCCCAGACACATATTATTACAGCAATTCATTTCTTGAGGTGAGAGGAAATGAGAAGGAAGTTACTGCACCACTAAATCTATGCCTAAGCACTGCTGAAACCAAACAAAAAGAATTCACGGTGGCTAGGTAGGACTATTTTCTACTGACTCCCTCTGGGGACTCAAACAGACTCCATTAGTTTGTTTGTTTCTCAGTTTCACTTGTATAGGGTACCTGTCCCCGCCCCTTCAGCTTTTAGTTTGTCTGTGTCCTTGAATCTCATGTGAGTCTCCAGAAAGGGAGCATGGAGTTGGTCTTGAGTTTTCATCAGTTCTTCTAACCCTGTGTCTTTTGATTGGAGCACTCAAAGCCTGTACTTTTATTCTGATATTTGAGAGCTGTGCTCTTAATGCAATTTGAAATTTTTTTTGTTCTCATTAATATACAATCACATGCAGAACATTATGTTTTCTAGTCTATCCCCTTCACCAAGTACCCCCCAAATCCCAGTTACAGTCTCTGTCCTTCAGCATGTACTAGGATGCTGTAGAATCACTACATGTCTTCTCTGTGTTGTACAGCCCTTCCCATGAGACCCCACAATACCAATTATACATGCTAATCCTAATGACCGCATTCTTTTTCCCCGCCCTTATTACCCCCTTCCCACAAACCCTACCCAGTCCCTTTCTCTTTGGTAACTGTTAGTCCACTCTCTGTTTCTGTAAGTCTGCTGCTGTCTTTTCCTTCAGTTTTTCTTTGTTATCATACCCCACACATGACTGAAATCATTTGGTACATGTACTTCTCAGTTGGCCTATTTGACTGAGCATAATACCCTCTAGCTCCATCCACGTTATTGCAAATGATAGGATTTGTTTTCTTCTTATGGCTGCTTATGGCACTTTTTAAACTGGATTTCATTTTTCTTTTTTGTTTGTAGTTTCGCTATGTGCTTTCACCATTGCTCTCCTGGTTATGAGCAGTAGCTTTGTGTTAATCGATATGTACCTATATCTATCTATCTGTCTGTCTATCTATTTATCAATCAATCAATCAATCATCCTTTTGTCTTCAAATCTGTCCTTTTGTACAGAACAGTTAACCATATATCCTATATCACTTTTCTACACTATGCTTCCAAAAATCCTGCAAAGTATCTAGGCTGTAGAGAGAGCACTGGGTTCACCGAGACACTTGCAGTTCGAGTCGGCCGCGTGTACCTACAAAACCAGGAAATGGTTTTGCCGGGACTTGAACCCGTGTCTCTATCCTCTGTCCTCCTTCATCTCCTTCTAAATGGCTGTCTGTATTTCGCCACATTCATTGACTCAGTGCTCCCTGAAGACCACAAGTATCATTCCTCTGGGCCTGTTGTCGACAGAAAAGTAAACTTGTTGCTTTGCTCACCACCATGTTTGAAGGACATCAGCGTGATCACCGCCGATAGGACGGAGGGTCAAATAAAAAGGAACACCAATTTCTAGACAGGAGCAGTTGGGAGCTAAGATTGTATTGTGGAGTGACGTGTTTATTTGAGTGTCCAAACTTCCCTCTTTAGGTGGTTATTAGATCTTCACATTCGTGAACATCAGAAAACCCATTGATTTCAAAGGCCCAGATGGTTATTATTACAGCAAATCAGTTGTTGAGGTGAGAGAAAATGAGAACTATGTTGCTGCACCACTAAATCCATGGCTGGGAACTGCTGAAACCAAACAAAAAGAATTCACGGTGGCCAGATAGGTCTATTTTCTGCTGACTGTCTCTGGGGACTCAAACAGAATCCATTTGTTTGAATGTTTGATTTTCAGTTTCACTCGTGTAGGGTACTTGTCCACACACCTTCGGCTTGTAGTTTGTCTGTGTCCTTCTATCTCAAGTGAGTCTCCTGTAAGTAAGCACGTAGGTGTCTTGAGTTTTCATCCCTTCTTTCAACCGAGTGTCTTTTGTTTGCAGCACTCACTGCCTGACCTTTTATTCTGATGATTCTGAGCTGTGCACTTATTGCACTTAAAGAATTTTTTTTATCATTAATCTACAATCACGTGAAGAACATTATGTTTACTATGCTCTCCCCTTCACCATGTCGCCCCGAAAAATCTCTTCTGTCACTGTCGATCAGCGTAGTTGGATGCTGTAGACCCCTTCACGATGTCCCCACCCACAAACCACATTATAGTCGCTGTCCATCAGTGAGTAGTATGACGCTTTATGATCTCTACTAGTCTTCTCTGTGTTGTACAGTACTCCCCATGCACACCGGACCCCACGCATTACACATGCTAATCCTAAGGCCCCCATTCTTTCTCCCCACACTTATCCCTTCCTTCAGACTCACCCTGCCGAGTCCATTTCCCTTTCGTAACTTTTCAGCAACTCTCGGATTCTGTGTGTCTGCTGCTATTTTTTTCCTTCAGTTTTTTTTGTTGTTATAGTCCACACATGAGTGAAATCACTTGGTACTTCTCTTTCTAAGCATGACCTATTTCTCTGAACATACTACCGTCTAGCTCCATCCACGTAATTGCAAATGGTAGTATTTGTTATCTCCTTAAGGCTGCTTACTGCACTTTTTAAACTGGATTTCATTCTTCCTTTTTGTTTGTACTTTAGCTATGTTATTCACCATTCAACTCCTGGTTATGAACAATAGCTTTGTGTCAATTGATGTGTATCTGTATGTATCTATCTAACGGTCTGTCTGTCTATCTATGTATCTATGTATATATGTATCTATCTATCTATCTATCTGCCTATCATCTATCTATGATGTCTATCATCTAATAATCTACGTACCTCTCTATCTATCTTTCATCTGTCGTCTGTGTACCTATCTATCAATGAATCAATCATCTTTTTGTCTGCCCATCTATCCTTCTGTACAGAACAGTTAGCAACATAGCCTATGTCTCTTCCCTACATTATGCTTCCAGAAATCTTGCAAGGTAACTAAGCCATAAGGAGAGCACTGTGTTCACCAATACACATT